>NC_141770.1:25851347-26168847 GCF_051362555.1 Lingula anatina | reverse complement strand
CATTTCAAATAAACAAATTAAGATATTATATATTTTCCCAAGTTAATGTGGTCAATTCCTTCACATTATAAGTGCTCTTAACTGAAAATACCAGCTATTATTTGGGAAAAGCTTTTAGAACCTGCCTTTTCTGATTCCAGAGTAAATCAAACATCGATCGTAGAAAGGAAGGTAAACGCCGGGAATAAGAGAGGGCTTATTTCAACATTATGCTTTCAGTTTGAGGCAACAGAAAATATATTTCATCGGAAAATGGATCCAGAGGCCCCGGGCTATAATATTAACGACAGAAAGCGTAAAATAAACGCCACGGTGGGTTTAATGGACTAAGCGAACTGCAGTTTACTTTGCCCCTACCGAGATTTGCACAAGTTGAAACAAGGCCCAGGGTCGATCAAACCCTACACCGCGCTTGTTGAAAAATTCAGAGAAATTGAGTGCCGGTTTCCGAAGTGTAAATATAACACTCAATTGGCAGTGTTGTGATTATAAAACATAAATATATTGAATTCGCCCTTTCAGCATCGGGGGAATTGAAACTTTCGTGGTGACATGACCTAACTAATTATCATTCAGTGTCAAATGTATATCGTTTAATTGGAGTTAAATAAAAAATATATAATTCCATAAAGTTTTTTGTTGTATCTTTTATATGAGTAACTGTGAGAAAAGTAAATAAATGAAAGATTTGTACAATTTCTATTGACCGTTCAAGTAGCCGGTGTCTGAAAAATGTCTGATACACGATTATATATTTTGATTATATTTCTGCACAGGAGATCAAAATCTCATTTGATTTTTTTTCTTCATCTGAAATAATTTAACATGTCCTGACACAATACTAGTATTTGACTTGGAGAAACGAATCGATTCAACACAATGCCATTTAATATCGAAGGGACGCTATCTTTGAAGCTAAGATAGAAACCGACGCGTCAAAATAAACACGGTTCATTGCACCTTCACTTATCAAAGATCTCATGTAGATTGAGATAATACCATTATTTATTTTAAACGTATCTCAGTCATCGATATCAATGTGGCTGCAATTCATTCCTATATCAAGCTGCCCCTTCTTTCGTTCTGTTTTGGTTCTGGTAACAAACGTAATACCAAATCAAAATAATATCGCTAAAATGAAAATCCGATCGCTTTGAAGTGTACAGCATCGAGCCGAAAAATATGCCCATTTCTTTAAGTCTCAAACAATACAAGATGTAATTCCCCCTGTTCTCTCTGCGCAGTGAAACGGTCGGTAAAAATAATATTTGACAATTGGAGCACTCTCGAGGCCGTATCAAGTGAAAACACTCGGGGGGCAGGTGGCATTACAGCTCCAAAGTGGGTACGGTTTAATCACGGGATTTACGCGTTTACAACTTCACAAAGCTCTGGGCTTGAAATAATGAAAACACGGGGCTTAGCTAACAGACAACACTCCACCGGCTCTGACATCAATATTTTCATGTTACACAGACTCGGTGTAAAGCTGCTGGCCCGGGGTCATATTGCCGGTCCATTGTGACTTGATTGTGTAGCGACTGAGAGTTAAGTGGTACTAGTATTTTCTCTCTTATGAAAAGTATTTGTACAAAACCACCTGGACTGTCGGCCGCACATCGCTAATATTTTGAATAACAGGCAACGGTAAACTTGCCTAAAAACGTCAATAGGCATAGCAAGAGAAGTGTACACAAAGTTTTGTACCCGGTGGCACTGTAATGGACTCGAATGACTGGACGAACGCTGCACCCCGGGCTACGGCCAGTTAATTAACACCGCTGCCTCCTCACTTCGGACATCTTCTGTAATGTGACTGGATAGCTTATGCTGGATTTATTTTATTTTTAACATAAATATCTTATAAATATCTACAACCTGACCTAGGTTAACGGTTTGGCATGGTTACATGGGTTAGAGCACTAGTGGAATAAATACGGATCCATTCTCAAGAACTTAGGACATCCTCTGTGAAATGACGGAATATCCGATTCTAGATTTTTTAAACATAAATTTCTGGTAAATATCTGACCTAGGTCAACGATTTGATATGGGGGCATGGGTAAGATCACCAGTACAATTGCTTAAAAAACATATTCTGAGTCGTTCTTACAGCCTGCTTTTCACGAATGAAATTATTTCACCGAAATCAGTTCATTTTGAAGGGATTTCTCGCTGTTCCTCAAAATGTTTATCATTTCATGACTTTCAACTGATGTCCATGAATGAAAAATCAAATCAATGATTTTGTCTGAAGCTTGGACAACCCACGCCAACTATTTATAGATTGTCACTTGTTATCATTGTTATTCCCACCGACCATAGCTTTTACATAGACATTTACCGATGGAAAAATATCAATCTGCTCTAACTTGTACATGTATTCTGTGACCACGAATCAATAGTATCTTTTACAGACAGAACAAACCGCACTATCAGTTTTTACTATCTGGTTTTAATTTCTACACTCTCTTTATAAGGTATTCTGAGGTTTAAGAACACTTTTTCTTTGAAAAGAAATCAAATCCATGCATGTCAGAAGTTCCCAGAAGAAAAAATCTTTTCCGTACTACAAAATCTCTAGTCGAGTTTCACAGTTTTACATTTCAAGGAAAACAGCATCGAGATAATTTCCATGGCTAGTCCATAAAATCAATGGCAAAGATGGTTGGTCTTTGTTTTCAGTGTTGTTCCAAATGACCACAGTAGTTTTAATTAGTAATGAGACGACAAGTGTGCGCCGCCGGCTAGTAACGAGATCCACCTTAAATACACAATCACGACTTTCTGATGTAGAGTGCAGCAAAACCACGTTCTTGTTCATCATCTTCATCATTATTACCATCATTATCACCATTATTATTATTATTATTATTTTAGTAGTAGTAGTAGTAGTACATGTAGTAGTAGTAGTAGTAGTAGCACTGGTAGTAGTAGTAATAGTAAAAGCAACAGCAGTAGTAGTAAAAGTAGTAGAAGTAGTATAGGAAAATGTAGAAATACATCATATTTTTATTTTTTATTTGTCCTTATCAACGAAGGACATTATTTTTTGGTGTTGGTTTGCGGACAAGAAATCTTAAAATTTTCACAAATTTTAATGATTTTTTTTAGGAAAGACATTTGTTCAAGAGAGAAAGAAATGATTATATTTCCGACTGAAACTGTTCATGGCCCCATTCCCATAGACACACCCTTGGTCCACGTGGAGCGACCCAGCTTCACGTAATGTTCTCTTGTAAATATCATTCTAGGGAAATTTATTACCAAAGCGTTAGTAGAAATAGATTTCTACTTAAAGGGAAAATTAGGCTCTGAAAACATTTACGAAAGTGTATAAAATCCAAATAAAAAATGTTTCTTTGAAATAGGAAAAGAAAAAAAAGTAATTTTATTTTAGCAAATTACCATACTAGTATAAACTTTATGTTTATACCAACTTATAAAATTTTATTTTATAGCAAGTTTTATATATCTATGAACACTGTGAGATATTTCACTGCTCTACATCTATACAAACAAATTTTCTTTTTGGTGTCTGAGCGTGAATTAAACCTCGTGGAAATTGCAGACATTTTGTGATATTTTTGAAAAGATAAACCGAGTTTTTGTAATTTCCTCCCCCCTCTATTTATTTAATTTTCAGAATTTCCTTCTCAAAAGGCTTTGCCATTGAGATATCACAATTCTTGGAACATTTTATTTTATAAACTTTCGTCAGAAAAACCTAAAAATCAATTAATTTAACTTGCAAAAAGTGAACTCTTGGCTCATGTGTTAAGAGCAAAAACATTTGCATCCATAGTTAGCTATGGTGTTTTAAAGTCTTAACGTAATTACGTTAAAAATTTTAACACATCTTATCGCTGTTAATCAAAGGCAGATTATATATGTTCACAGTATGAAAAGAATAAATGAAAGAATTGGTCTTAATATTTTTGATGTATAATAAGTATTTAACAGTTGAAGGTTTTTAAACATATAAAAAATTAAAGAAAGATTTGGCATATGAAGAAACACGAGTCCAATTATTTCAGATATTATCCAGATATTTATTAGCTATCGTTTAATAGAACAAATAATCTGTCTGGATTTATAAAATAATAATAGCAGGTCTCTTCTCCAGAATCTCTGAATTCTAAAATTTTAACTAGGAATTTGAAACATGACTGAACAAAATTAGACCCCGACAAAGTAATATTGGCCATTGCTTCAAGGATAAAGAAACATCCACTAACTTGTTTCACGACTAAATACATGGCCGGCAAACAAACAGAACAATGTCTTGGTCTTCTTCTTTCACAATGTGACACTCTATCAAGAGGACGGCGTGCCCGCCATTTTGGTCTCTTTTGTAACTGCACACCACCTCTTCAATGCAGGCTGCTTCTGTCAAGCTTAGTAAATAAAAAATAACCAAACCGCTGCTTTATTTTCCACAAACCTAGCCCCTAAGCTATTTAACTAATTGCTCCCTGGCTGCTCTGTTTTTTCTTTAGCAAACATGATAGATTTCTAGCTGGCAGGGAACAAAGTCACGTAACAATGCTTTTATCAATAAATGTCGGGTAATTTGATAAGGAAAATTAAAGTTTAAAAAGTCATTGTTGAGATGGCTAGATGGTTTTAACAACAGGGATTTTAAGCAAACTTAAAAGAAGCTACAAATGTAAAAGTCAGGATCAAATTTGTGTCAATTTAGAAAGTCTATACTGCACGCGGAATGCCTTGAAGGAAGATCTACATTGTGCCGACTGCTGAGTTTGCTTGTCCATTATAATTTCATCATCGCCTTGTCGACGAAGAATAGTAACAGGGAACTTACTTAGGAGGTTATTGCCAGTTATTGAGAGGCTGTCCTAAATAATAGTTTTCACTTTGTAATACTTTCTTAATTTGATTAATGAAGTATTGACGTATGGTTTTTTTTTGCTTAAATTTCGAAGTTTTTATATTATATATTTTGTTACGAATAGATACCTTTTTCATCGGCTTGAGAGAGAGAACGAGAGAAAGCGAACAAGCACTGGATGCACGAATTTCCTGAAGAGAGTACAAAGATGACGCAATTTTGCTGTACGTCATATGTGCAGTAGTTGACGACGACAACTTAATTGATTTAAGGGCACAGGAATTGAGAAAATTGTCTGTGTTTACTTGTTTCGCTCGTAATCACTTTGTGGTTCTAGGAGAAGTTTATACACATGTACAGTTGTACGAAGCTGAGAGGTGGATACGCACCTGCCTCCAGAGTGAGGGGGAGAGAGAGAGAGAGAGAGAGGGAGAGAGAGGGAGAGAGAGAGAGAGAGAGTGAGGGAAGAGAGAGCGAGAGAGAGAGAGAGAGAGAGGGGAGAGAGAGAGGGAGAGAGAGGGGGGAGAGGAGTTCCGAGTAAAGCTCAACGGTCAATCATGCAGAACGTCCCTGAGAAATGACATAATCAATGACACGAAGGAAAACAGTTGCGTCCTTTATCAAAGATGAATGCACCAGCAGCTGACACAAGTCAAAATTTGATACGACATATTTTATTACGTAGCTCAAATTTTTACTATTTGTTTTCGCGTGAAGACAAACATCTGTCGCCTTGAAGTAACAGGCGATGATACTTTAACGACAACCTTCCATTATTCCCCGCATTTCATTAAAACTATGCAGACGATAACATTACACACGGAATCCCTGGACGAAAATAAAGAAAATCAAGACGAAACCACCGAAGCATGAAACGAACTGCCCTTGGTCTCTAAATTCTCATGCAATTAAACCCAGTCTTTTGTAATATGTGTCTCAAAATCGCGTTACTCAAGTCATCAAATATGAATAATTAAGCAGGAAAATAGAATTAAATGCGCACTGGACGCTGCCAGACAATGGTCAGTAGCTGAGGGCCTTAAAGAACTACTGACCGCGGTACTCTTGTCCGACACGGGGGGTTGAATAATAACATTGATTATTATGTGTATCATATTATTTCAAAACAGCCGATACTTAGCCAGGTTGCCAGAATCTCAGCCATTGAATTTCAAGCGGGGTTCCAAAAGCTCGTGCACTATAATATAAACCCTGCGATGCCAATCATAAATGCTATCTGCTGATTTTGAATACATATCTGTAAATTTATAACAGAAGTAAATGCTAAGAATATTTGTCAAAGGATATGTTTGTTTGAACGAATATGAAGAGAAATATGACGTGTGAAAAACTAATTAACTGTATCTTTTTTGTCACATCATTCAATCCACATTTGATATTAGGTCCATATATTTGGTAAATAACTATACTAACGGTCATATATTAAAAGAAGAAAGGGTGCAGATTTTGCCTTATCACCTACCGGTGATTTTAACACCTCCTCTATATTTCCTAGATTACGTCTGTTCGCAGATTTCTGGAAACGTTTCAGAAGTCTTTATTCCCCAGATTGGTCAATATTCTTCTGTTACCCGCCGACAAAACTTGTTATCCATATAAAATTTTAATGCAGACGTTCTGTTGATTAAACCCTCTCCGCGAGTTAATCAAAACAATTGTTAATCGACAAGATTACGAAATGTTTAAATTACTGTGGGAAGAGTAGTAATGCGAGCGGCTCAGTGAAGGGGAGTGAATGAGAATTCGAAGAATACGACACTGCCGCCAGCAAACAGTACCGAGGAGACTCTTAATTGCGGGCACAGCGTTTCCAAAAGAAGGTTCAAAGTAAAAGGAAGAGAAGAAGTCGATTACTTGCCCTGGATGACAACTTCAAAGGGAATTCGGTTGATATATTTGTGGTTCGTGAGAACGCTGATGCGCGCCTTGTTCCTGGTAACTTTTCTCTTTTGTTCTGGGACAATCACTAAAGCGAAAACTTCTAAACCGAGTAAAATTAGCACCGCATTGAACGCGGATTACAATAGCCTGAAAGATAACACGCGTACCTCGTAAAACATTTTGCTGTTGTTGAAATTCCCTTTTTGAAGCATGAGGATCCAATTCAAACAATTTCGTCTTGTTATTGACAGTAAAATATTAATGAAATGAAATTAATAAACAAGTTTCTAAAACAGAAATATAACACTACGTAACGCAACTTTCCTCCGGCGCCCACGCGTACGTACACAAACAACCTTTAATAACACTGCTTTCTATCCGGGTTTTTAGGCGTTAAATCTTTAGTCCGCTTGCACCATTCGTCCAACAAGTTGGGGTATTATTAAAAATCAATCTTTAAGTGACAATTTTACTGATTTTAAACTTTGGCTAATAGTACGTTTTGAATTATTTTTTTTTACCAAAGATTTAGTTCCTTATGTAGGAAGCAGATTCTACAATGCACTTGTTCAACCCTTCCAAGTAATCCTTTGCAGCTTTGTGTTCACATTTTTTATTTTCTTTTTTTATGACTTAATTAACTAAGTTTTAAATTCAGACATAAAAAGGAAAACACAATTAGTGGTCAGCTGGTACACACACATATGCTCACACAAACACGCACACATATACGTTCACATGCTCAAACGCAAAAACACACATGCACGCGCTCACACAAACACAAGTGGTTACTGAACTGTTGCTTTTTCTCTGAACTGATTTAATTGACATTTGATTTTATCTTCACATAGATTTATAAACTTCAAATCCCCATCTATCACTCCATTAGATTTATTTCACAAGAAACCGATTTCCCTCCAGATCTACGGCTTTGACGAGGGTAACAGTACACTGCAGTAGTTCTACATGTATCTGTATCAATACCCTGAGTTCCTGAGTGTGTTCCGGAATGAACATCTCGACAAGTAGCCAGCCGATGTATACCGGGTGCCCAGTTGTACGGCGTCACGCGCCACCCTGGCTCTCTAAAACTCAGGATGATTTGAGCCTGATCAATGGCTGGATGTGAAAGCCACAGAATGGTTTTGTGGAACGGGGTTGGTGGGCGGGGGGGGGGGGGGGGGGGGGGGGGGGGGGGAGGGGGGGGGGGAGGAAGTTTAAAGGGATAACAACTGTTCGTTTGAGATTAATATTTCTCTATAAAATAAACGCAATAAATATATTATATATATATATATATATATATATTTTTATAAATTTTCCCCTAAATCAGCGGTTATCGCAATTATTCTGGAATCTGTGCTTGCTGTCACACCACGTGGACCTTCATAGATGGATATACCTCTGTAATAATCTCTTAAGAGTTTATTTTTAAAAAATTAGCATTTTAGGGAAGAAAAACAATGGACTAACCTTGAATGTTGGAAAGGATTCATTAACCATTGGTAAGTGTGGGAAAATCGTCGTTTACCCCAGAAAAATCCAATTGTTTTCCCTTTAACTTGGAGAAAAAAACGTGAATCCCATTATCTAGTGTCCTTTGAATTCAAGTCTTTACTATGACATAAACAATCTGTCAACCACAAACTAGTAGAATTGTTGTTTTATGCTACTATAACATGGCACGTATTCTATTATTATATTTGATGATAACTATTCGTAGTTTTGCCCCCGGTAGATACATTTACGCAATGTCAAAAAAGTAAGTTTCTTTGTATAAGTTTCCTTTTAAAAATCCAAATGATGTTGTGAGGAAGAAACCAGGGACTTCACTCCTGTGAATTGTGGTAGCAGGTTGCGTTTATCAAAATGGCGCTGAGCAAAACACAATCACAATCATTCCCTGGGTTTGAGTTAAAATTGCTTTAGATGTGACAACACACTAAACGTCGCAATGAGGAATAATTTTATTCATGCATCAACGTATACGTATTGTTTTTTTTTCTTCTTTTCCTCTGAACGTACTACCAATTCCATGATGCACAGTGTTTTTGCATACAAAGCAAAGCACAGCTTTGGGGAATAAAATGAATGTTCTGAAATACCAGTTGTATTGACTCCTTGACATGTCGATGAAAATGGCTTTGCTACTGGATATTATACACGTGGTTCTGGTCACGTCCCCAGAAATAAGCCATGTAAAACACCTTTGTTCAAATATTGATGCCGTGCGCATTCAAAGTCTCATCAATGAGTCCTGGTATATTACAAGATACTCTATAATGAAGTCAATCATGAGAAAAGGAAACTCCTCCAAGGGTAACAATTTGAAGCAAAGGACTATTGTAAATAAAACATTACTTTCTCATATATGTTGTTCAAAACTGGCTTTACAATGAATACGCACAATATTTTATATTAATTTATATGTGGGTTTTTATTTATTTGATGTTTTCATCATTTTACCAATAACTTATGGTTGCATGGAAAAGACTACTTCAGATCAGATGTAGAAAATTGTATTCTATTTCGAAATTGGGCAATAACAAAGAGGTCCTTAAAATTTATATATGTTCTTAATGTTTAATTTTTCCTTTCATTACACTGCATAGAATTAGACCTTGATGACCAAATAAACAAGCTTCATGCAAAATGTAGTTTTCTTTAAATCTTGTATACATGTACTAGTATGTACTCTTGCGTTTCCATCAGTATATGTTGAACACCCTTATTTATCAACAGATTGAGTGTGCAAAATCTTGTTTTCTTTTTTTTTTTTTTAATTTTGATATTAACATTGAATTTTCAATAAATTTTCATTTCAATTTATGTTTTTCAAAGAAAAAAAAATCCGCATCTGGTCCAGTGCAGTTTACAGTGGCCTCAATATCAATGCGAGTACGGCTTATGGCTTACATAAGTATCAAACGAAAGCGAGACTTCTACACAAGGAGAGAATTACATGAAATGTGGGGGCCAGAAAAGTAACCAACTTCAGTGTCGCGCTCGAGAACTCTTTTGTTTTCTTTTTCATTCTTGGGTAAACAATTACTGGGGTTAATTACTGAATTCCACGTGATTTTCTATCTGACTGGCCTGCGAAAACAGAGCGAGAGCTCATATCAAAGCAGTCAGAGTGATAAAATTACTTGCTGGGATATCCGTCAATACAACAGATACATGAAAAACATTGAACTCAATATCCAGGGCCCGACTCTGACTGAGCTAGAACAATACAGGAATTACCGCAAATAACTCACAAGCATCTTTGCCTCTTTAATTAGATTAAGATTTAAAGGGATGATTCAAGACCCGGAAAGCGTCTCTCTTTCGCCATTTTTTTCTGCACCAGACTTTATCTTTCCACGCGTTTTTTTTTTTTTTACCCTATCAACTAAACCGTTTGAACATCGTAAATTCCATATTTAAGCTGATGTGAAATTTAAGTAATGGTGAACTTTCTTGCTTCGATCTCAAAACAATTTACAAATTTTAAATTTGTTTATTTTTCACATTTAATTGGTCGTTGCAGCACCAGTGATAGGCCATTCAGGCAGATAGTGCTTTTTTACAATTCCTCGCTTTTTATGAGATGTAGCTTAAGAAATATGCTTTTATTCACTTGAGAGATTCTCACGCATCAGTGCTGTTGCTTGCAATATAACTATCTATAAACTATCGATTCAACGCTCAATTCATACTATTAAAAATGGCTTATTTCTAAACTTACATAAAGGTTGCCTTGTAAGTTTTTTTTATTCAAGAAAGTTGTTGCAAACAAAGGCAGCTGACTGTGGCTGAAACAGTTACATCAGTCCCCCTACATCATCACGATGCTTCGATAACAATACAAGACACGGTAATTTAGGCATATTTCAAGTAGGATAAAAAAATTGCTTCGAAAAGTACGCTTTATCTTTGGCCACCACCAATACGGCTAATCTCGCTTTTGGTCCCAAGAAACAAATCCACTTTGTCGTTTAATTACAAAAGCTCTTGAGTTTTAACGACTTAAAGCAAATCTGAGACTCTTGCCCGGCAAAGTCATAAAACGAAACCTGGCCTTCTCTCTCGGTTGTCTCCACAGCACGGGTGGTCTGCAAGGGCAAGAGAACAACCCCGCCATTAATTACGGCTTTAAATGACAGTGGGACAATTACAACAGATATCGTCCAATTTAACGAGTGGAATGAATCCCTTACTCGTCGTCTCGGGACAGTTATGTGTTTTTACGCCACATAAATTCAGTAGCCGTGGAACGCTCTGAATGGGTTTCTGCAGCGTTCCGCCTAACCAGATGGACTAGCCTGTTTATTTTCAAGAACATGTATCTTTTTGGTGTTGGGGTTTTTGGTTTACACTTGCAAGTTCATTAGGCGCGCACCCTGCAAATAGAGCTTAGTCTAGTAACAATTTAATGACATTTTCTATGCATTTGTAAGTATACGAATTACACTACAGGTTCGACTCGTGATCTGCAGGGGCGTAGCAGACGATGATCTTCATTACGCACAACTCCATCAACGTTTGGCAGGCAGACGACGCTCTGGGAACGCAGCACTCGTTATTACCTCGTCAATTCTACATGAAATAACCAAGTAACACTCTAATCGTGTATACATTCAAATCTTTGGCAAGTCATATTTGCACTTAGGCCAGCTTTTTATTACTTTTCCTCCGAGACTTCTTCTCATTGGCACATAGAAAATTACACTTTATAAAAACACACTTTAAATAAAAATGTCACACGCAAACTTGAGTATAAAATATCACTCTACTATGGTACATTATACCTTTTTACATTTTAATCTAACAAACTGGTGTTATTTTAAATAACAGATACACCGAGACAACATAAAACGAGAACTCAAATGGTGTGAAGTTTTTTTTTACAGTAATCTAAAACAAAACGCAGTCCTATTTCACAGAAGGATAATAAAAGTTTCGTATAAAATATTCCTGCATCCGCTTCCTCATTAATTAGTCAATTTTCGAACAGTTTTGGAAGTGTTTTGGAAAATGGCTGTCTTATTTCCAAAGATATTCATTTCCTTATTGCGCTCCTGTGTTTTACTCTCTTGGAAATGTATCCAAGCGAGCTGTGCGTTGTTATCCTTGCCACAGTTTTCGGCCCGCGGACTTATTTCTGGGGCGAAGACGCCTCATCCGCACGAAAGTCTCTTTCTCGCCTCCTGCCTCGGCCGGACGGTCTCTCTTCCGCCGTATGTGCGTCAGTGTTACGTAACGATCTCCCTCGACTTCCGTCAGCACGGCATGAACTTTTAGAACGCGACGTTGGTCATAGGTAACCTTCCTCAAATGCCCATCATTTCTTGTCCAATTCACCCTCAAGATCATCATACTTTTGCACATTGCTTTCATTGTCATAAACTAGCTTTATGGTTGCTAGGCAACATCCCGACCTAACGTCCGCCCGTTGTTTTTTATAATCGTCCGTGGAAGAATCAATTCACACGACTTCTCTGCTTTTTAATCATCAAAGAAAGTCTGTAGACCCCGGGGATCAAATCATACATTTGTCATAATATCCGCCATGCTGCAGCGTGGAGCCCGGAGCAAGGGGGGACGGGACGGCGTTGACGGTGGGGGGTTGGAAGTAGGGTTTGCGGTCCTGCATCCCAGGGAAAGCGTTCTGGGGGTTGGTCTGGAGTCGCATACCTGGAAAGAAAGAGAGAGAAAAATTATTCATATGATTTATGCTTTTGAATTAATTTACAATATCTTGTGAGAGAGAGAGAGAGAGAAAAAAAGAGAGAGAATGAGGGGAGGATTTAAACTTCGTAACTGAAGGCATTTTACAGTTTTACTTACTTTAGAAATGAGAAATGTTCAGTTTTATCTTTTTTTTATTTATCATGAAACAGATGCGCTTGTACAATATAGGCCGTGAAAAAGCAAGCCAGACAGAACAATATAAAGAAAATAAATGAAAACATATTATAAAACACGCAAAAAACGTACTAAATGGGTAACAGATTGTCCCTTCTCGTATAGTTATTCCAAAAGGTTATTCATATAAGTATCTTAAACTTCCGACCCAGCTTAGTTTCCCTGTCTTCACAATTTGTAAATCAAAATTTGATTTTTCTGTATTCCCGTCATTATTCAGCACACTTATATTCATCTTTGTATATATTGTATTTTATACAAACATTTTTCGAATAACATGTGTTTTTATTAACATTAATGTATCTATTTCGCTTGATAATCTAAGCTTAGAATTGGCACTGTTTATTTTTTTATGTTGATTCCTATTCATTAATCTTTTTTTTCTCTTTCATGAAATATTATGTACATATTTTAATATTATAACTGATTCACATTACTTCATCTTTACATCTATCCTTATTTGAAACAGAATTTGAAGCAACTTTAAAACCTGCATTCACGTTATTTTAAAGTAAAAATCAATGAAGGTTTCTTCACAGTGAGGATATAGAGACGTAGAAACTATTCTATTACAGTTTTGTCATTACTTTCACTCGGTGGTGTTTTCACCCTTCCGCACGTCGTCATCCATAAATCATCGTAGAAATGTTGACAAAAATGTTGCCGTAAAATTTCAAACAAAATGTCGTCAGACCTACTGACCAGGGGGGTATGGTCATCGTCTCCGGCCACTGAGAACTATCACATATCTGTTTTACAGGTCAGGGCCCTAGTATAAGTCATGCTTTAGAGACATGGATTTTGAGCACAGTGAATATTACTTCTGCTGAAAAATACCATATGGTTTGGTTAAGTTTGGTTCTGGGGCCTTGTACATTTCTTTATTGTGCCCAGAAATATGTATACTGTAGCTGAAGGAGAGTTTTTCTACGACTTGACACAAGCCGGTCCTCACCAGTCTTTCAACGACTTTTTCAACCATTCTGTGATGACATTTCGAGGCAGCCACCCCTATCAAAATGGACACGGACGAATTTATGAGGAGCAAATAACCCGCCCATTACTGACAGCCTCCACCCACGCATGGAAGAAATTGTTTAAAAACAAGGCTAGCGTTTCACCTATATTTCATAACGGCCATCTGCCAGCGTTTCTGAATTACGTCACCGTTTTGAAATTCGTCTATATTTCATATCTGCCATGTGCCAGCGTTCCAGAATTAGGTAACCAGTTTTTAAGAGCATTTTAAGTAGAATATTGTCAGTATCATCTTAAAGATAACATTTGAATGGCTCACTTCGCAGGCCATCTTCCAAAGGCCCTCACCATGAAAATAACTTTTGCTTTTGTTTAAGAATTCAACAACATCAAATTTACCAAACATCGGAGGAAAGGCTATGCATTCCCGAGAAAGAAAACGATCTTTGGCCCAAGTGGTAACCTAATAACAAAACAAGTGTTTAATTTTACATATCTTTCGTACAAATCTTTGTTTTCGTTTCTTTAATGCTGCTAACTCAAATGAGCATACCTCACGGTTAAAAAATATGTTGCTCATATAACCTATAATTATTTGGAGAAATATAAAAAACTAATTAGCATTTTTATAGGTTTCTTCAAACCGACAATAGAACAAATATGGCGCTTAACAGTACTTTGTTTACATCCTATGTTTTTTAAAACTAAAACAAGTTGGAGCAAAACCTCAATCATGATAACAACGTCGATCTCTGGTCATGTGATGTTCGAGAGTAACGTGCATTTATTTAATTTGGCTGTGTGAAATCAGGTTTTTGTTCTATATTCTCCGGTTTACTTGTATATTTGTACTTCTATATTGGATCATTTATTCATTCATTTTCTTAAAAAGCGATCGTTGAACAATAAAATCCTTCGAACTGGCGTGAGAACTCAAAATTACGCAACCTGGCACAGTGAATTATAACAAGTGGCAGTTTGATTCCCACATAACATGACATCATGGCAGCATAGCAGTATCCTCGCAGGACTGGAGCTTACAACACTACCAGTGGCAGGCAACACTAATCTCTGGGATAAAGCCATTCTTGGCTGTCTAGATCACCGCGAACTGGTCTCCTCGGCTCACGGGTGGTCCAGGTAGTCGTAACAGGACCCGGGGAACGCCGATGATTAAAACAAGCCCTCATTTCAGAAAACTTAAGACATCTAAAGAGAATGACAGTCATTCAGCGTTCTTTGAACGACGCATATCTGCCCCGGCGGCGATAGTAACTCGAGCGCTTGCTCTTCAGTTTGAGGAAAAAAGTGGTTAATGCCACAGGCAGCGTTCGTCTTGCTCGCTGAAGATGTGCCTTACTTCTACTGGGTATTATTGTTAAGGATAAGCGTCAGTTGCCAAGAGTTGCTCGGATGAATATTGGCATCTGTCCACTGGGAACGCTGATTCCCGCCCTAAGTATCTTAAAATTATTACAGATTATAAAGCGTAGTTCACACAGTAATTACTGATCACTTCTTAATTGATTAATTGAGTCTGGAAGGGACGGCGGGGGAGATAGGATTAAATGTTCCCAAAAATACTTCATTCAATTTTTAACATGACCGTGCGTTTTCACAGTACAGACGTGCAGTTGAATAATCGACGGCGTTTCTATTTCTGGTATTTTTAAATACAAATGTTGGTAACTTATTAGTGCAAGAGAACGTTTTATTCGGGGCAGCAAAATCTTTGTGTTTTAACGGTAATTGAATGTGAACCAAGAAAACGAACGCAGCTTTGGGACTGTTGTGCGGAAACCATAGAACCTAATGCGAAATATCTTAATTAGACTTCATTGCGCTGAAGTTATTCTTTCATTTACTTCAAGAATACAAAGAGAAAAAATCTCGCCTCTTTGAAATTGTGCCGTGTAGTAAGTCTCTAGTTGACACTAGTTTTCTTAATTCAAGCCGGCAGGGTCCACACGCTTGAGTAGTAAACAGTCAAATTGCTCAATTTAAACTTGCGGCAGTCGAACGCTTACAGCGGCGCTGCAAGAAGAGCACGGTTCTCGCACTGGCCAATGTTTGTCACGGCGTTGTGAAATAAATTTGGACATCTACCGCACACGATTTATGATAAAATGTGACTTCTGCCGAGAAGGCTGTCGGTTTTGGTTACCCTCTACGCTCAACTCTCGGGCACCTAAGATCCATTAGTTACATAACGAGGCCTACCAGCCTTTCAAATTAAATTATCAATTAACTGAATTGTACGGCGGAGAGAGGTTTTGCGCTAAGAGGGTTGGGGCCGATCTCACAAAAGAACTTTTCACCAAAAACTGGTCTCAAGTTTAAGACCAAAAATATATTCAACTTAAGTTTAAATAAACCCTTAGATATTCACTTTAAGTAATTTTTAGTTCGAAACACTTGCAATGTTTTCTCGCTGTAAAACGTGCGCAATATATCATTTAATTGGACTACTGATGATTAATTTTAGGTCAAATTAGACTAAAATTTTGGTCTAAAAGTTAAGACCAATTTTCGGGGCTATAGTGATGTTGTGAGACATGCCCGTGGTGGACGGGAAGCGTTCACTGCATGCTGCGGTCGCGCCTCGTTGGCAACGAGAACATGCTGGTGAGACGCCATGGGTCTGTTTTGGGGGATACTGATGCGGTTTTTCACCTCCGCTTTGTTTTTCCATCAAAGATTTTCAGTGAAATGACAAAGTGATGACACATCGGTACTGCTACACTGTCGTTGTATATCTAATCGTCAAAAAACTTTGCATTCCCTCAAATATCCTGATACCGTAAATACTGTGTGAAATTACATGTTTGTGATTTACATATGTTATTTTTGAAAAATAGAATTAACAATTTATAATTATTGGTTGATTTCTTTCAGTTATACTTTCCTACATGAAAATTTTCTTGAAATTACAAATTAACGGCAAGTCTGCTTACTTGTTTCTTTGTATTATCTATACTTTATTTTCTAATCTCAGACGTGCTTGACAAAAAAAAAGGGTTCCCTTTTTCATTCAATTTATTTTTCCGTCCTTTGCCTATCCCAGAAGGAGAATTAATCTTTATCACAGGATCTAACGATATGCTCTTTATTCAAATGATAGCCGAGATATTGAAAATTTATCAATTAATATTTATTATAGTCAAATATTTTGTGATTAGTCTTGTTAAGATTATTATAAATCTCTCTTATTTATAAATAAAGCTCGAATAATATCAAATAAGTTTTCACAAAGGTAACTATGGTAGCAGATTATGTTTACAGAAACATTTTCAACAACTTGGTAAATATGCAGAAAAATGTTTCTTTGAATAAATAAAAACAAAACAAAACAAATACTAGATCAGATATTACATTTTTGTGTCTGTGTCAAAAATCATGGGTATGTACATAAAAATGATGAAAATTAAGTAGTGGGTCCTAGATTAAATGAAAATAAAAAGAGACAAATGAATAAATATAATATTTAATTAAAATCATTTTGTTAGAGTTATATTCAGGGTTGGTTCTGCTGTGGGGTGCCCTGCAAAAACAAGGCAGAAAAACAAGCTATGGAATGTTTGGGCTGAAGACAGGTATGTGGAATCAGAAATAACGTGAGAAAGATTACCCCAAGTTAGGTCACTTCTCGGTCAGTATTTTCTCAGCTAATTGGTCAAGATGACCATAGGAGCGGCCAGCCAGCTGAATACACGGTGGACTTATTAAGGGGAGCTATTTATCTTCTGGATTAACTCTGCAAAAATATTTATGCTATGTGCCGCTGTAATCGCTGTGAGACCAATATACGACCAACACTTCAATATTTCACCAACTTTTTTTCAAACTAAACAAAACAAGTGGTAACACAGTATTCCTAATAAAACTACTCAGAATATATTTAATTTTTATTAGAGACTTTGGTTGTAGAATTTGGCAAAAATAGAGTTTTTTAGCTGAAATTATACAAGATTTTTATCATATACCGCCACAATGGCCAGGATGAGAAATATCTTTATGGACAAAATATATTTTTCCTTCTCTCTATAAGTATATATATGCAATAACACTTGGAATGTTACAACTTAATTCACAAGACGAATATGACACTATATTTATTCTTTTCTGGTCTTCTAACAGCGATTGTATTTCTAGCAATCTGAGAAAATGAATTACTCAACGATAAATTGGGCAGATAGCAGCTTGGGTCAAGATATCCCCAAGATAAGATGTCCAGCGTCAGACAGACCAGCGTCGGCGCAGAATTCTCAAAATTGTGTAACATTTAAAGGGAATTTGAGATTTAATTTCAATTAATCAATTATTGTTTAATTGAAGGGCGTAATGCATTTTCCTTGCAAGGTTTCTTTGTCTGGGAAAAGTCAAGATCTAGATCCAGTGACTGAATCACATATTATCAGTCTTTTTTCCACTTGATGTCTATTGAATAAGCTAGCGATCAGATAATAGCATTAGAATATACACATTTCTTATCATAACGTTTTACACGCTATTTACTTGTCCATTTCAATTATTTGGAACAGGCACTAAATACACAGCTAAGACTTGAGTTGATCTTTGTGTCCTAATAATTCTTAAAGGCTCTTTTTATGTAGAGAAAACCTTTCACTGTCAAAAATAGAAATTAAAGAAATAGAAGAAGAAGAATTAATTCAAAATATTGAAATTTAATTAAAAAAATAAAAACAGATTTGTGATGATGCACAGTGTAAAGTTGTTCAATGTAGGCCCTAATTTATGTATGGAACAGCTTTTCTTGTTTTTCAATATATATGAATAAAGGCCTATGTTTTGTGCTGCAAAAGTGATTTATATTTTCTTTATTACATATTTCATTACATGAAAAAGATTTATATCAATATGTAAATAAATAAATGGATTTATTAAATGTTTGAAACCTGTTGCTTTCAGTGTGTATATAACCAACCACACATTTATACAAAATGAACAGAGGCGGATCCCATTGCTGAACTTCATTTCATGAATTAAAGGCCACTCGCTCTAATTCCTGAAATATTTTTCTAAATACCTTGAGGTTCAGATTTGTCATAATTCTTCATTTTGAAAAACCACCCATCATGAAAAAGGTAAAAGTGAAGAGATAAGCGACATTCATTAGTTCCCTTATTCCTGATTCAAACAAACTGTAAACAAAATGGAGCCTTGAAGGCAACTGACGTAACTGGACTACCAATATTATAAGTGAAGAATTTACGATCAAGGACCACCTTTTCGTCTTAATCTGATCTTAACGATTTATTATTCCAAGAGGCATTTAAATAAACCCGGTCACTCGATATCATCACTAAGACAGACTGCCGGGGACCCATCTTCCTGTTACACAACCCGGAGATAAGTCCTGGAAATTTTTTTCTGAGGCACCACTCGTCATTTTTACTATCACAGTAGAGGGAGGCTTTGTTTTTATCTGTATGCTGCTAAACAACATATCCGAAAAGTTCTTCTCTTCTCAAATCTCGATGAAAATATTTAGACTGTTATTCGGGGGTGGGGTGGGGGTGGGGGGGGGTACATGTAGAAGTGATTACATTTACTGAATTCGGATGTCCTACTGCTTTAAAATTATTTGAATGCTTTTTCATCACTGGTGCTTTTGAAGACCTCTCTAGTCCTTTCTGTTTTTTTTTCTATTTCCAACTCTTTCATTCCTTCTTTGGCTTACTGGGTCTAAACAATTCAAGCAATGTTTTAAGTTTTCGCGGTTTAATAAAATGTCACTATGACTTTTAATTTTATAGTTTGTTCTTTTGCTTACATTCTGTCACCATTCAGATATTAAGATTAGATATCGTACCCGTATCACAGCCTTTTGGTCGTAATAAATTGCCTTTCACTTCAATTTATAATCAATCAATTTTTATTGTGTGACGTTATTTGTGACATAACACAAATTATGTTTATTACTTAAATATCGCTAAATAAAAATTTCGAAAAAATTTTTCTCCAATTATTATTACTCTTAAAATCCTTTAAGAAAATAAGATTTTACCTGTTTATTCTGGGATCGCTATTCCTTACTTTAAGGCAAAAGAAAGAAAAAAACATAAGAGAGATGAAAACATGTAAAAGTGAACGCTATGGACCGGGTTAGGTAACGAAGCGGAAACCCCGAGGGGCAGCCGATCCATTAACTGAGAAGAAAACGTTGAAGAAGCCAGAAGTAATTTCTGGCGCTGATGATCCCGGATTAAATGAACTGATCTCCGCCCTTCACTTAGTGAGATGAACTTCACTCGATTTTTTCACCGGTGGTCTTTTCATAGGTAAAGATTTCGAAACAAATTTACAAAATTTTCAGTGTTTTTTATTTGCCGTTGTTGTTTGTGTTTGAGTTGTAATGATATTGGCATAGTTGCTCGTTAAGAAGAATTGTTTTTGAAATCTGTACTGGTATTTATAAAATATAAAGGGTTATTTTTTTTAAACTATCTGACTCTTTCTCTGATTCATTCATTCATGCAATCAGACATCATTTATCCGTTGAGTAATTCTCTCTTTCCTTCCCTCCTTTTTTCTGCAAAACATTCCCCATAATAAAGTCCCATTCCGTTACAAAAAATACCATGAACCAATGGAGTAATGTATTATGATAAGATATAAAAACGACCCATGTCTCGGCTGGGGATTCCGCCCTTTAACGGTGCAAGCGTTTTTATTCCTGCTGATTCTATTAAAACGTGGCTCGCTAAAACGTCCTCGCGCTATTTTCTTCTTTTTTTTCTTTACGCGCTGGAAAAAAAGCCAACAGCTTTGAGCGGTACGGTCGTTGCCACAGCTGCCGAGAGGATAACATTTCTTTTTCTAAACGAACATATTTCGGCACTAACGCCTCGAAGCTGAGCTTACAAAAACAGGGTCTTTCAGGCACGAAATGTTCAAAGGCTACCGAATTGCCAAAGAAAACTGGACCCAAATCGAGCCACGAACTGTGTATATATGTGTGCATCTGTCTCCAGCCGGTGAGATGTGGCTGAAATCACATTACTGCGTTTTAGCAACAGCGGGTTAATAAAGGTTATCCTTATTTAGAAATAAATACTAATAGAAGAAATAATATTCTTATTAAATTGCAAATGTTTGCAATCGTTAATCTTTTAAAGCAGAAGTTGCATTTTGATTTTGAATTAAAAATGCTGGCGAATTTTGACGATAATCAAGCAAGTTATCTGATGACGAACACCCAAACTACCTGTCTGTTCATATTAATTTCAGTACATTGAAATACTGAACCTGCAAGGATTAAGATGTACACAACAAGTTTGCAATGTTGCCGAAGCCATATCTATCGGGAAAATCTTCGGGGCCATTTTCTTAGCTACAAAACCCTGACGACAACGAAACAATCCGAGCACTGGATCGAGCCGAAAAATCCCCCACGGGCGTGAGCGCGTTTCTTCCACCCGGCGACCCCACACGCAAGTTAACCCGCAACGTGTACGAAGGCGTGAACCGGATTATTGCGGCAAATCAGGCAAAAAAAAGAAGCAAATTCTTTAATACGAGGTCTGCTTCGCGATTCGAGAGAAAAGGAAAGAGAAATAAAACCCTACCCGGGCCTAAAGCTGGAAGCTTGGACTATGGGATTTCGTCTGAAAGCTAAATATACGCACTGATATGAGAAAAGATAATAGAGGTCTTGCTGGGCACGGTGTAGCAAAATTTAGTGAACAAACTAAGAGTTACTCTAATCTTCGGACCCTAACCTGTTAACGCAGTTGTTCCGATGATTAAGTATAATTAAATTCAGGAAAGTAAACTTTTGCTAAAGGTAGGCACGCAGAAGTAATAAATCGGTGAGTTCTAAATTGTTTTAGCGAAAAATGGTTTTATTTCTTGATAACAATTTAATGTGTAACGCTTTTAATTAAAACTTCCTTAAATTAACAGACAATGTTAATATCACTTGATATTTTAGTCTTAAGCACTATACGAACAAAGAAAAGAAACCGAAATCTGGTCACAAACGTTCATTCTACCCGACAAAAAAAAATCGGACACAAAAACCATTTAAATATAAATTTTTGGAAAAATATATTTTAGATTCAGTTCAGCGTGTGCCTGTTCTCTGGCAAAGTGTGCCATTCGGTTGGAAGCAAGTGTTTTACATGCCTAATTAGAACCGTTTATCTGTTCAGCGCCTATGTTTATGATTTTCTTAACACAGTTTAGATATGAATTACAAAAATTTCGACGGTTTATAGTGGATCCCTGTTCAAATAAACGTTGAAGGACGATCCGTAAACCGGCGACGGCGAACATTTACTACAGGGATTGCGGTGTGAGTTTTATTTACTACGCGTTACAGCATTACCAGTGTTGGAATTCTCTCCGCTTTTTGCCCTCTTCTCTTTCTCCACCCACGTTGAGCCTTCGGTGACTCTGTATTTACTCTCAAAATCCAACACCTAAATATTAGTAAGAAATGTAAATTGTATACCGTATTACGCGTGTAGGAGGGATTCGTCTAACGCCAAAAGTACACGGTAAGAGGTTTTTTATTCACTGTTTTCTCGCCGTTTGGTGGTGACAGTTTTCTGCAAACAATTTTTGGTCACTTTTTGACCAAGTCTCTCAATAATGTTTAGATCTGGTTAATTTTCATTGATAATTCAAACGCTCATTCATAAATATTATATAATATATTATATATACAGCAAAATCAAACGATGTTTACTGTGTTTACAAGATTTAAATTATGGTAACAAAATTATTAACATGCTTCATAATTTCCACCGTACATTAAAAGTGTGAAAGGCCCTAAATATTTCAACATTTTGTAGAAATTTTGTATGAAAACAAGGATATATGTTAGTCGATCCTTTTTCACTTCTTTTCAAAGAAATCCATTTCAGAAATATTGGATTTTTTTTTACCTAATATCAGTTTTCTTTTGTATTCATGTCTTATTAAAATTTTAAGGGAAGCGGGGGTATAACTATTTGAAACTTCGGACAACTTTCAGTTTAAAAACTCAATTTTAGACCACTCATAAAAAAACAAAAGCACACCAACTTGACCATTATACCACTCATTATCGGAATTGTCTTTTGAGTTTTGATGGAAAATCCTTGAACGTTGGAGTCGCAACATAAGCACCCCGAACCACCGCAATTTCATAAGCCGATAATACGAGATTTGCCCCTACATCCCTCACTGACATTTCGCACATTTAAAACTTGGGTGGTTGTTGGTAGTTACGATTTACTTCTGTCTCTCGATCTTCTCTTGTGAAAATGTCAGAGTTAGCGATTAAGTTCCCTTTTCAATAATTGGATAGAAGCGAACTTACAGTAACCCGGAAAAAATCGACAGCATGTTTGCAAATCGATCTTGTGTAAGATCGGGATTAGCCTGTAGTTTTTATGTCAACACAAAATCTGTGTAAAATTTGAGAATTCCCCGATTTGTTTTTGTCCTAGATATAAAACCGACCGAAGGTGAATTACACGTTATAAATGTAGATCTTTTAGGTTGCTCTAGGGAAGTAAACAGGTTTTAGTGTTGCTTGCCTTCTCGATACATATAAAAACCCAGACATGAATAGAAGATCAAGGTACGATACACTGCCTACAATATACTGTACAATATACAAAATAGTTTCAAAGAATAATACAACGTTTGCATGGTTGACATTTTAGATGAAAGATATTTGAAGGCGTTTTCCCCACTAATTATCATGGATTTTGACTAAAAATAATAATGTAATAAAAGGACGCAGTTCTATTACACACGGCAAACAAAGGCTCAAGAAAATAATATTAATTTCAATAAAAAATAGGTGAAATAAACAGAAAATTCCTACAGTGGTGTATAACTTCACTTAAAATGTCAACCCTACTGATGCTGAGAAAAAGACGTTTTCTTTACCTGTGACCGCTGCAGATACGGCTAGATCCATAGCCTCTCCGTTTGTTATGGGGCCCTTGCCATAGAGACTGGTATCGCTGCCCACGGGAGAGAGGCTCTGCATGGACCCCGTGCTGCCGCTGGGACTGAGCGCCTGCTGCTTGATGGGGTACCTCTGTGACCACAGGGACGGGCTGCCCATGACAGAGTGGTGGCTGTGACTGTCAAAAACGTTCCCGGGCGTCATACCACCCGGGGGAGACACTGAGTTACTTGTCGTTGCCATGGAAGCGTATGGAGCCTCTGGGGCGGTGGTGGCGTAGTTTGAGGGGTAGTGGGGGCTCATGGCCATGCAGGCGTTGCTGGAGTACTGTTGCTGGTGGTGGTTGGCGTAGTTCATGTTCATCATGCTGTTGGCGTCGTATTGCGCGTGCGACGTGTTCATGGCGTTCATGGCGCACGCCATGTTCATGTGGTTCTGCATGCCTTGGTTCTGATGGTGAAGCATGTCATATGGTCCACCCAAACCGGCCATGCTGTTGAAACCGAACGGTTTCAGTGCCTGGCACTTACGACGAAACCCTCGGGGACGGCGACGGAACGAACCCTCTTCGAACATGAATTCAGCTGCCGGGTCTATAGTCCAATAATGCCCCTTGCCTGGCCTTCCTAGCCCTTTAGGTAACTTGATAAAGCACTCGTTCAGAGACAGGTTATGCCGTACTGAGTTTTTCCAGCCTTGGTAGGAGCCCCTGAAAAACGGGAATCGTTGCTGGAGAAACTGGTAGATCTCGCTCAGAGTACAGCGCTTGGTAGGGGCGGCCTGGATGGCCATTACGATCAGTGCTATGTAAGAATAAGGCGGCTTCTCCGAGCGTCTGACCCCCATAGCTCCCTTCTTTTTTTGGCTGTTGGGGGACGCTGGTCCATTAATGTCTGTTGTAGTGCTGGGAGCTTCGTCTCCGGAGTTTTTCTCCTCCGTTGAATCCATCATTTCAATTTTGGGTTGTATTTTCTCCATGTTATTGCGAGCGTCCATTTCTGCCAGTTGCGAGCTGGAGTGATCCATGGCGAATATATCTGAGCGGGCGAAGTGCACCAGAATCTCTTTTACTCCGTTGGAGTTCTTGTAGCGCGTCGCTGAAAGTTATGTACTTAATTTCAAGCGGTAATCTAGCAGAAAATGGCTTTCACGAGATGCAGCCCACGCTTGGTTAGTCAGGAAATCTGGCGTAGGGAGCAATCGGCAACACTGACAAAATCCGTCTAATTGTACCAACTGTGTTATTTAATCTTTAAACCTTGACCAAAGACGCAAAAATAAAAACAGGCCTAATTATTCTCTTCGTTAACTCCGGCATCCACTCTCGATGTTTTGTAAACGATAAAAAAGTTTTGATCTGTCAGAACACTAACCACATGCGCCGTCTTAGCTTCAGAGGTCTACCGAATGAATGAATCTTTGTTCCTCAACCAATCTCTGCGCTGTGTTCTCTTCTTAGCTGTCAAAAACAACACTAAGGTCTGGCAGACGATAAGGATGCTTTAAAGCCAGCGCCAAGAACGGAGCATGCTCAGAAAGGTGACACGTCCCAGTAAAAGCCACGCGATGCGGTATCTCCCCCTCTCGGGGCCCTCCCATTTACTGCAAGAGGGTGCGAAGGTGCGAACGGATCGTCTGCTTTTACGCGCCATAAATTTATTGCAGCAAATTAAGATCTGAAAATAGTCACATCTCCATCAAAATTTCGAAGAAACGTATCAAAATTTCATCAATTTTGACTTTATTGAAATCATAAAGTCTGGACCCAGTCCCTTTTTGACAGATTAATCACCCCTCTAAAAGCATTTAGTAATTAATCTTCCTCAAATTCCCCCCGCATTACGCAGCTGGTGCTGAGAGGCTCTGGTCGCCTCCCACATCGAGCAACGTGAGACCGCGCGAGGAGAAGCCAGCTTAATGGCAGTATTTGTTTTAACTCTATCCTCAACAAATAATTTCCAACTTTCCTTTTACCTGTGCTGAAAACTACATCATTGTTTCATTGTATTTATTGATATTGATGCAATGTGGGGCCTCTCCGGTCATAGAGATATAAACATGCAGGAAACAAGCCCGCGGCGAGCAAAGAGAGTTGGGGAAAAACGTTTTCACTCAAAGTTTTTGATGCAATAACTGACATTTTAAGCTTTTTCGTCGATTCGGTTGCCTTTGCCGGATGACTTTCAACAAATGATTTCCGCTTGGAACAGGTTTCTGCAACAAACATTCAAGCTGAAAAAAGAGCCGAAAAAAAAACTGAGAGGTATCCTTGAAGCTTCCCGTATTCAAGTCACGTTTCACGGATCAGCCAAAAAATAAGTTTCAGGAAAACGTTTCAATAAAATATATTTTCACTTTCCTTATGATAATACGTAGGCGAGTGCCGTATCGTTGATTTATATAGCTAAAATCATAATCAAGGAACAAAAAACTATTGCAGGATAGGTAGGCTAACATTCAATTTGAAAGAAAGTTATTAAGTTTTTTAAAAAAAGAAGATAAATATTCAATGAAAGTACACTATGAAAGTTTATAACTGCTTCATAGCATTTGTTGATGAAAATGTTCATACAACATCTATATGAAATCAAAAAGCAACCAGGAGAAAAAAAAACAGACACAAATCGTTTTTTAAAGAACAAAACTGACAAAAAACACAAGGTATAGCAAGGGAATAAAGTTCGCTGAAAGCAAACGTCAATCACAAAACTGCGCAAGAGAAAAAAAGTAGAATCAACACGTTTCAGAAGGAAACGTTTTCCAAACTGACCGACCGACAAATCCAGCCCGTCACGCGCACACCGCGCTAACTAAATACGACGCGAACTACAACCCAGATCTATTCGTCAATCATCACTGCCCCGGATTCTCGCGCAGCAATTTGTCAAAGATGGCAGGGTAAATTTTCTTGCAATTGGTGCCCCCTTTCTTGGTGGCCCTAGCGAGGACCAGCTCCCGTTACCAGAGACGGGCTGATGAAGGTTGTCACATGACGTGGGGAATAAATTCATCATATTTGTGTTTTTTCATTTTGATACTTGTATTATTAGAATTGAAACAGCTTCAGTGAGTTAGCGGAGAATGGGGGGGAAGAGAAGAGTTCGAAGATTTTTATTTCTGAGAGAATTGTAATATAATTTTTTTTATAATGCTTGCATTAAGTTTTGACGCAGTTGACGTGCCATTTACTACTTCTTCAAAAAATTGTCATATTTTGATTATTGAATGTTCTGGTTTTCCATGCACAAACAGATGATATTCAGTTGGGGAATCTCACACTTTTTTAAAGAATAAAAGAAAGACGAGAAAACCTATGAATGTTTGTATTACATACATGTATGACCATTCTACCATACTTGAGAGAAATTTCTTCTTGAAAATAATTGCTCAGTTTTGCTAGTGATCATATCACAGTCTTCCCCTTGTAATCGTCTGCTCGAAGTCCGCTTGAAGTCGTCTGCCCTAGGTGTACTAGCCTCCCATCGTCTGGCAGACTGATAAAGCTGTTATCAAAATATTCCTGTTTTGTCAAATAAAATCTGGTTTTTATAATGTTTTGGCGTGTTTTTAAGATTATATAATATATTTTATGGAGTGATTTTTTCTCAAGAGACCTGTTATAAGGACCGAATACTTCCCAATTAAAAATTAGTGTGAGATATTTCGCATGATTCTATGAAACAATCTCATTCGGTACAATGTAGGTGAAGTTTTTATTTCGAAAATATAAAGTTGCGTTCGAATTAATTTCCCTAGTTCGAGACCTTGACGGTGGTTCTCGTGTTCTTCACTAATGTTGTGTCCAATACAAAACATTAAGATCAAATAAACGTATTCTTTGCAGAAGAAAATTAGCTGAATTGAATTAGTTTTGCTAGTCTAGTGTTTTTGGGTGAAATTCAATAAAGAAAACCTCGGCGTCAATTAAGCCGCCATACAAATTACAATCTCTTTGCACCGAGAGCCACCATTTCGAGATTTCTTTGACGAGAACGCCTAACAAAGCCCGGAGAACAATTAATTAAATATCGTAACACAGTACGAAAAACAATGATTATTTAGACTTTTGATTAGTTTTTCTGGGGAGGTAGATCCAATATGTGGAGTGATATAATGTGTAAGTGGCACAAAATACTGCGTCAATCACGTGAAGGTCAGGGGTCAGGAGCGGGTCGAACCGAAGCTGCATTGTTTAAGGTAATTAAAGTTGACACCGAAAGCATGCCAAGCCGAACGAGGGGTTTTAATTACCGCATGCCACACGCAGCGTCGAGCAGAGATTTATAGAATTCTTAGACATCTCGCCCCGATTCATATCTTGACGTTTATCGTTAAGATGCCCTTCTCGGATTTTTGATTCCAATTCGCCAAATTCAATTTTTTTCTAAATAAAACCTCACCTACTGGGTGTATCAAAATGTAAAATGCACAGTACTAGGATCAACTTTGATATTTAATTTTTTTATAAAAAGAAATGTTAGTATACAACTAGGCTATCTTGAAGAGAAAAATCCATTATGTCTTTATTATTACTACTTCTCGAAACAATGGACGAATGAGTCACCGACTCTGTCCACAAAAGCAGCGTAGTGAGCAAAGCTTTGGCAGACGATTCTAAAATTGACATCTTTCTCCTTTAACAAGAATAGACTGGCCACTCTTTACGGCCAGATAAGAACGCTTGAGTGACCGGCAATGAAAATGCCCAACACCAAGAGCCGAAACAAGCCTCGTGTCTGTCGTCGTGGGTTGATAGCAGGGATAATCTGATCCCCTCGGTGGCCATATTGTCTTTCTTCCACGATGGCACTTGGCGGGAACATCGCCCAGGTGATAGCAGACGAGATCGATTTCTGTCCACTGAAAAATGTTGTTTGCAGGAGAATGATACGCATCACTGGAATTTCTTGCTCCTTTTTTTTTCTATTGAAATATTTTTTCATTATTTATTGTGGAAGGATATTTTTTTAATCGTAGAGTTAGCTTAACATTTTCTCATTGCATAGTCCTTTTAACTGTTACTAATGCCCCATTCACTGTACCTTCCGAAAAGCCTGGATTATTCAAATGCTAATTTCAGGCGAAAACAATATTCGCTTCCCTTTTCACAGGTAGTTTAAAATTCTATAAAGTAATATTTTGTAATAGTGAATACTTTTCAAACTGGTACATTTGTATAGATGTCACAGAAAGGTGATGACATACCTCGCTGTTGCTGAAATGCGTTTTATTTATATTTACAGACAACTTAAGGGTTTGGCATTCTGGAACAAGTCCCACTCCCAGAAACCCGCCCATTCATTTACTAGGAGAAATTCCTGGATTATATCGCGTGTAAACAAGGCTCGGCCTGTAGATATATACAAAGAAAGCACTCATCTTTGCCATTAATTTTGTAAAGTGAGAAATAGTGCTTGAGATATCTTAGCAAGAAGTTTGCAAAGTTTGTGTGTGCATTTACAGGTTTATGATTACAATTTTGTCTTTAAAATTAATGTATACAAACTTCCCTTCAATATATACAGTCATAAGTGTGTACTTGTACATGTACATATTTACGTAATAAATTATTATTATCAACATTATTACTTGTGTAATCATTACTCATTTATCCAAATGATGATTAAAATAAAGAAGCCCATGAAGCAAATTGTCCATTTTTTATTAGTTCCTTAGGTCTGACCTGCTTTTGGCATCAAACACTTTTTTCTGAAGGTAGACAATTTCAAAAATAAAAAGGAAAAATCATTTTGTCTTTGGGAAAAATTAGTGTTGGTACAGTACAACATAAACGGGTATCGGAATACATCACAAGAAGACAGGTGAAACCGAACACTGAAAATGATTAAAAAATACACTGTGCGAAATGTATAACAAACGCAATGTGATACCCTTAAAGAGCATATGAACGGCAGAAGACTCCCCAATAACAATATGAAAATAAAGTTTTTGCTTTTGGCATTTTCAAAATAATTATTATACTATATATAATATAACACACATCAGTTTTTTTTTCGAAGAAATAAAAAAGAAGTTAGTTTCAAAAACGGTTTATCCCAGTAAGGCGACTATGCGCTGCCTTGCCGATACCGGTGACAAGCGTTCCCCTATTCTGGGTCGCCATGGTAACCACTTGAGGTTGTTTTTATCGTGGTAGAGCCGGTAAATGTCGCACGGTGATCTCTTGTTGATGAAAGATTGAGAGCACCTTGTAGATGAACCCAAGATGCACCTCCACACAATTTAGATATCACTTTACTTTTGGCAGCCTTCTCCCCGTATTTTGACAACCTACGTTCAAATATTTATCAGAATTCCTCTGAAGGAGTTACGCTGTTAATTATTTCTTCTAAGCGTACAAAGTGTAGCAAAATTGGCCTCCAAAACAGTCGTGTTTTTTTCCTCACTTTTTCAGCTTCCGTCAGAGAACTGAATTTGACCAAGATTTAAAGCGCGTTAAAAATGGAACAAAAGACTTCTAACAACACCGGATTTCGAACATGTTCTCTAACAAGTGCTCGTTTCAGACTCCATTAAGGGGGGATAGATTTTAAAGATATGGACCTGACTCGAGGTTTTTTGCTGGTCGAGGAGTCTCTCCGAGCCAGGAAATGTCAGAGTGAATATCTATATCAAGCCTAAGTACACCAGTAGTATTAGAGCCGAGATAAGAAAACGTCGGGAGACGATTGGCTAATTGACGCAGAAAGGTAGATGATTGCCGTGAACGAGTGATGGGATAATTATTGATCTTGATTAGCCAGTCAGTTTCTTGTTTTGCCACTGAGCTGTGGTAAACAGTTATAAATACAAGAGGCAAGTAAGATGGTTAAAAATTGAAAAAAAAATAGGGAAGAAAGCGGGAACGCAAAGTAAAAAATAACAAAGAAAGAAAAGAAAAGAAAAAAGAAGATAAATAATAAATAACAAGAGAAGCAGAGGAAAGAAAAAGACATACATAGAAAAATGAAAAAAGAAAGAAGAAAAAAGGAAACCAGGAAAGATGAGGGAAAGAAAAATAACAAAGTAAAGTTCAAAATGCACTGTCGATTCCATCCATTCCTAGAGACCACAGCAGCTTGTCCCAGCCCCCCCCCTCCCCAGGGCCAATGCCCCCCTGGGTCACTACATTCAAAACGCACTCACTTCAATACTGAAGCTTCTTTTCCGAGAAAAATACAATTTTATCATCTCCTCTTCCAACACAACGGACAGAACCCCTTTCTCTCTCTCCCCCCCCCCCCTCCCTTCCATACTGCCATGGTGGTCCGTACCATTGGACTCTAATTTCAGCGATTAAAAGACATTCAAGCTGCCTTCTGTAACCTCAGGCACACCTCGTTCGCGCCCGTGTTGAAGACGCCTCCATGAAACATCAATCAAATGTGCCCAGATGTCGCACTCCTGCGCCATTAGGCGGTGACATTTTAGGGACGCTATTTTTGGTATTTTTATGGGTGGTAAAATCAAATCAAATCCAGTTGTTAGGTGGTATGTGCTTGCGTGCATTTGTATGTGTGCGTGCGTGTGTGCGTTCGCTCGTTCGTGTGTTACTCTCTCTGTGTGTATGTGTGTGTGTATGTATGTGCGTGTGTATGTATATGTGTGTTCGTCTGTTCGCTCCTCCGTCCGTCCGTCCGTCCGTGTGTGTGTGTGTGTGTGTGTGTGTGTGTGTGTCGGGAGGTAAGGGACGCGGGTGAGGGGAGTGGGGGCGTAAACAGCCCCATGCTCTTCACAACGAACAAGTAAACTTTATGGGGTAGACAGAGGATTTATTTAAACCAATTAAACCAATTAAACATACTCGCGCGCGCGCGCGCGTGCACGTGAGCGAGTATGTTTTGAGAGGGGATGGAGGTCAGGGTGGGGTACCATGCTTTATACAGAGGTCAAAGAAAATAAGGCCATCGTCACCTCTCCTCGACCTCAGCCTTCCTTTGGTATTTTTCTTTCAAATCTGTTACTTGTTATTATTAGTCTAGAGGAATGGGAGAGCGGGGTAGCAGAGAAACAATTCTGAGTCCTGTCACAGGACGTGCGTTGCTAATTATGAGAAATAATTATTTCTATTTGCTTTCATGAGGTCAAATAAAAATACCGAAAAGTTTCCGTCTCAGCGAAAAGAGAGTAAATTTTTATTTTAAGGTAAAGGAAACGGGTCACTCCCTATGTGACCCAGAGCTTGGTATCAGTGACTCGTTGCGGCGGCAAGACTGAGGAAAGATGCTACGTATCAACCACGAACAAATCATCGGGTGCCATGACGCATTTTCACCTTGTTGTTTCTGGTTTCGTTTCCGTTCTTTCATCGTCCTGGTATCTCCTGATTCTTGACACCCTCGACTGTGGCACGTTTTAGCTGTTGTATGTGCTTGTATATCAGCATGTTCCGATTTCACCAGATAACTTTAACGTAAAAATTGTTCTAAATTTTAGACTAAAATGTGGGTATACTTTGAAGTAAAATGCGCTGTCCAATGACAGACAAATCCAATATATGCGGCTGTCCAATGAAATACTGCTCCTCTTTTTGAAAAGAAAACGTGGAAAACGCTGGGTACCATGTTACGTTATCTAAGTGGGCCAATAGGGACTTAGCTAGAACTAGACTAAGTTTTTGGTCTAAAAATTCAGACCAGTCATAGGGCTAAAATTGACTCTGGTGTAAATATGACATATATTATTTGGGAAAATGAGAAAGTAGAAACAATCGTGAACTGCAGAATACTCGATCTGTGTATGCAGTAATATTATAGGCAAAAATTACCGTAGGGTTGCCAAACATACATATCTTTATATTTCCTTGTGAAACCGATGTTGGCGTTACTTTTGGATTTACATTTTACACGCTGACGTGATGTCTTTCCAGGCAATTCGTGATAAAAAACTTTATTTGCTGCGAAACACTGTGAGTAACTTGATGATCAAATTTCCTGAATATAATCAGTGTAGTAAACTAATGAGCAATTTTACACAGGCGTTTTCCGCTTTCGTTTTTTATTATACTAGGAAATGTGATTTTCTCAATGGAACCATCATACGTTTGCCTTTTGGCATAAAAATGTAAAAACTCGGCTAAAAGCTTTACTTAAAAAAAGGGCAAACTTAAAACAGAAATATTGCCGGAAACTACACGTATCTTTTTATAACTCGAATAAAAAATCCCTTTCTCTGCCTCTTTGTCTGAAATCTAGAACCTGGAGGCAAAGCGACTGACAACAGTTCGTTGAAAGGTACAAGTTTTTGCTATTTGCTGAGAAGTAATTAAGCGCAACTGAGTGATGGTGTCTACCGCAGCGTCTTGCCTTCACGCTTTCAAGATGGTCTAGCAAAAATAAACAGCCCGCCAATTTGGCCCCGATTCCCTGAGAAATCAGCGGAGTAACGCTAGGCAACAGTGCTAATCCTTGACGCCATTTTCCTGTCCTAATGGATCGCTAAACGCTCTATAATAGATCTCTCCATGCCATGTCGATAATTAATATTCCAAATATTCCAAAGTCGAAAGCAATTTGTAAGTCGTTAATAGGAGGCAGGTTTTTTCTTGCCCTGATTGGCAGGCGGCAAAGTTCACACGTGGGAGGTAGGGAAGTACACGCGATTCCAGTGGTTACATATATATTTTTTGATATGAGAGTCCATAAGGATTAACAATCGATATTCTTCAAAGATGAAGAGGAAGGAAAAGAAAAAGAAGAGATTCTTTCTAAACGCAAATAAAAACCTAACCGCAAAACGTTTAATTTTTTCTGTTTTATTTCATTTTGTCGTTATTTTTTGTGACTGCCTATCTTTAAACTCATTGTTTGATTACATACAACAATTTCTTCTTATGCTTTATAATTGATACGATAAATGAATATGCCAAGAGACCCATTCTAGAAAGCAGTATTGCCGTTCCTTTTTATATTTTGCTTATACGGGTTATATTTTTAACGACCCGATTTTATCAAGTCAGAGGTAATGAGCCAATTTCACCTGCAAGGAATAATTGTTAAGAATAAATATATTAGTTCCTATGAAGCATTAACAAAACGATGGGAGCTTTTTAGTATTGAAAAATGGTTTTGTATAAATTTTAGTGTACATATTTACACATTTTTGCTGCATATATATATATATATATATATATATATATATATATATATATATATATATATATATATATATATATATATATATATATATATATATATATATATACAACAGGCGTTGGCTTTAATGAGATTTCCTTTTTCAATATTAGACTCGAATATGAATTCACCCAACGTTGGGAATGCTTCCGTGGAATCATAAGGAAAAACAAAGATTTAGACATATTCCTCAAGGTATAACATTTCATGTGAAGGTGATTAAGGAAAATGGTATATCATTCAGCAAAAATGAACTTATATCATAACGCGTTATAGGTGATTTCCATGTTAGCGGCCAATAAAACAGTTTTCATTGTATCGAAAGTTAATGCGTTTTTATTATTTTTAAGAGGTCTTGTACAGATTTGAGCTTTTTTAATTGAGCAAAATATTTCGTTTCTGAAACTGTCTCTGGTAACTAGAAAAACTGACTAGATGTTATAACTGCATTATCAAGAAAATCTATGGGTTCCTGTTTTCTATGAAAAAGTTAAAATGTTCTGTTGTTTTTTAATATTAAGCGATTTTTTGCAGTTGTAGGGGTATACAATCGAATATTATCCAAAATATTTAGATTCTATGTGGTAAGAAACGTCAACTTCCGCCCTTACGGTTGACACGGTTGCTTCCCGTGTGCCTGCTTTTATTCGTTTAAAAGTACATTGATAAAAAGCATTTTCCTTTGAAAGATAGAATACATTTTCCAATGAATCTGACATGTTTCGCTGGAATCGTATCCTTTGTTCCACCAAAACTTTGCAAAAATAGAATTCTTTGCATATTTACAAGAACTGAAAAGGCAAAGAAAATTCCACAGGTGAAAAGCTTTCATCATCGCTTCCATTTCACGAAGGCTTTCACATATTTCAGAATTAAGAAACAATGTACTATGACACCAAATGGGGCATAGAGTTTACATTAAATGCCCACGTAAATCACACAAGGACGTGTAAATCCCAAGCAAATCGACCGTTTCGCGCACAAAACATATATTTTAGGAACGATGTAGCGTAGCCGGGCGCACGCTCGCGGGGAGAGACCGGCGTTAGGGAAAGATTTATTGCCCGAAGGAGCAGTTTGAGATATCTGGATTTTCTCAGAGAGAAAGAGGAAAGCAACGTGATCGTTTCTTCTGTCGACCATTTGCCCAGAAGGCCATGTGTTAAAAGTTGAACGTCGGTCTGAGATGTTCAAGATCAGGACAAAAGTAAAACAAAACGCAACAAAGCACACCAGATTTTTGAAAAAAGGAGTTGAAATACTCTTTAGATCGTATGCTATTTAAATACTTCATACATGTGACTGGTGGTATGGGGAAGATATCATTCTAGTTGCGTGAAAAAATGGTAGTATATTTTAATCGTCTTCCTGCCATGGTAAATTTCACGTTTTCATCATACTTTCTATTTCTTTGCAGTTTTTAACTTCCGGCTTGTAGTGAGTTTCATTTTATTCAGTGGGCGTTAAGTCTTAAATCTCACAACAAATAACTGAAAACATCAGACCCAGAATAAAAAAATGATGAAAAGTATCACACTCAGTGATTTATAATCTTCACGAATTCTTATCAATAAACCGATATCAATACACATAAAGGCTGTGCTAGGTGTATATAAAAGTTACAAGTACATGTAACCTGAAGTATTGCTTGAAAAAGTACATTCTACCCGACGAACTCATTTTGTACCTACCTCATAGGTTAAAATTAGTTTGAATTTCTATATTTGTGTATCACTTTCCACGGGTTCTAATTTGATTTTCTGCGAATAGTCCGGGTCAATGTGCAACAGAGCCAACCAGTCGTGGTATGTTTAACAGTTCAAACTTCTCAGTTTAACCCCACGTGGTGGAAAACAGAAAAAAAAAACACAAATGTAACAATTTTTTAAAATTCTATATTATATTATATTATATTATATTATATTATATTATATTATATTATATTATATTATATTATATTATATTAATGCATTAATTGAGTCGTTCATCTTTCTATTCACTTAACTTAATGTTTGAAAAAAGTCAACCTTTGATAACATAAGAAGGTGGAGAGGAAATTCTTAGTATGAATTTAATGAAATAATTTTAATGTGGTAAAAACGCCCCGCATGCGTGAAAATTTCACAACTTTATATCTGTTAATTTTGTGTGAAAGATACTCATCATTCACATTTCTTATTCCAAAAACATTTATCTTTGTTGAATCGCACTAGGCAGTTAGGAAAAGTAAGTACAATGCGATATCTTATCAAGAAGGTCAAAAGAAGCTCTTGAAATTGTATCACTCTTCATTGGTAGGCTACTAAGTAAAACATGATTATGATTGATTCAATTGCATGTGTCCAAAATATTTATCATAATAAAATTAAAAGAAATTGTTAATGGAATTTTGTTGACTTAAACCGTCCTCTTATCTTTGTAAATTAAAAATTTGCTTATCACTCAAAAACAAGCTATTTATTTTTATGGAACATTTTCCTATTCGAAAATAAATTTCAAAGCGGCATCGCATCAGAAAATAATGAGAATGATATCAATGTTTTGTTGTTGTTTTTTGTTTGTTTGTTTTTGGTGATTGTTGCATTGAGTGAAAAGTGCAATATTTGCATCGAATTTATTAATTAACGCGTCTCTTAATAATTTCAAATCTATGTCCAGATAAGAAAAAAATTACATTATTTGCAAAATCAAATCAACCGAATTATACCCAAATTTTGACAACCTTTCAAACACGTTCTATATATGAAAAAAAAAACTTCCAAAAAACTTCAATGAAATGATCAAGGATCTCTTATTTAGTACATGAAAATACAAAGCAAAGGTGCTGTTAATCTGTCAAATATACTTATTTATGTAAAGGATGAAAAAGATTAATGGCGATAATCGGTTCTTTGAAATTTTCGTTCGCTAATGTTATTAATTATCTTTGTAAAAGCAAATAAGTATTTTGAAAAATAAATGTAGATAAAAATAATGAATAAAGACAATCATGCAAGTAAATACTTCTACTGTATTTGTCGTCTTATGGATTACAAAAAATGAAAGAAAAAAGCCAAAAATTATCTGAGCTTTTTTCTCCGTTCCCCAAAATGCTCTACGTGCTTAAAAACAAGGAAGAAACCACGGTTAGACTCTGATGATAAATGAGCATGTCTTTTGGGGGTTTCCGAGATTTACAACGACGCCATTCTCTGCGTGTCTGGTTGGAGGCAAAAAATGGGGTTAAGACCCCTGAAGGAGAAACATTTTAGACTGAGAGAGAGAGATAGAGAGAGAGAGAGAGAGAGAGAGAGAGAGAGAGAGATCCATCAACCTATTAATAAAAAGATAAAACCACCCAACACTTCTATATCAATTAATGATATGGATATGAACATATTTTTTAATTTGAAGAATTTGTTGTTGTTTTTTTTTTCATATGAAAGACATCTTACACTTGAGATAGTTGGAATCGTTCATAACATACATTTAAAAAAAACTATTAAGGTTTCTTGGGTGTTTTTTTTTTTTTTTTTTTTTGTAAAATGTTTATGTAAAAATAATATACGAGCACTTCTAGTTTCATTTCTCAGCAAACAGTAATGCGCTCCTGACCTAGCCGTTATATACTCAGTCAACTGAAATTTGACGTGATTCTAGGAAAGAAATGTGTTAGGTGAGCAACTTAGGTTCAACATAAGCACAACCGCACAATCTTCTCATATGTGATCACGCATTCGGTTTCTACAAATGGGCCTGCAGCAGTGACTGATATAATAATTTATAGCTGTTGTTGTTGTTGATGATGATGCTTTATCAACACCCTGTTCTACGAAGCATTCGAGGCCTTGCTCGATCTTACTTCGTCCTTCAACATTTCCCAATATAACACTTGTAGTACTGTATATACATGTAGTGCAGTGCCTTCCAGGTCAGTTAAACAGGGTGCTATTCAAAGACATATTAGCATCTTAACTGGCATAACCTATATTTACGTACTTCATATAAAACATTTAAAAAGCCAATCATATAATTTAATTTCGGAAATATGTAGACATGCAGACCCCTATTCAGTCATCGGTCTCAAACACATGATTGTATCATTTGGTCTTAAACAAGTAGAGGCAACACGAAGAATAATTTTAAATAAGCTAAAGCTCGGAGCTAAACAAATCACTACAGATTATTTGGATTGTAGTTTTGTACAGAGCTCCAAAAACTGACTTTGTAAAAGATACATTTTTTCAAGTCATTTGGCTTCCAACGGCCAAGTCACTTATATTTTTATTCAGAAATGATAGTCAATGTCGATCATCTGTTTTTATATAAAGAACGTAAATTTGACAATTGGGGAAGGCTGCTTATGAGTAAAAATTTGCCTATTTGTCCTGACACATTTGCGTTGGGACTTCTACTGGAAGTAAGTCTATCACTGGCAGATTTGGTTTATCGATATGTGGAGAGCCTTTGGAAATTAAATACAGTTGTGACATTTTGTTAGGCTTCTGTAAACTTTTCCACTTCGTTTTGAGTGCGATCGAATCCATACGAAAATTAATCACCCCGTAGCTGCTAGAGGAGGGGCATCATTCAGTTAATCTGGATTACATTCAACAAAGTTGGATCGATCTACGTAGAACGATAGTTTAATTGGGAATGCGCATTTAGCAAATTCACGCGTGCAGAGCAATGTGTCTGAATGTGTACGGATGAGCTACGACCGCTGCGACAGTTGAGACGAGCTGCAGCACTCACAGCAATGTGTTTTTATGTATAATAATAAGCATATATTATCTCAATCAGATATATAGCAAATTGGATCTGCCGCATCAGACCGCAATTAACATAGTTTACGCATTTCAGGGGTGTAATTCTGTTAAATTTTGGAGGCCTTTTGAAATTTGCCTACCGTTAGCAAAATTTATTGAGGTGCGTTTAGCTTGAGACACTAATCAAATCAATGCACAATTTTGAAAACGTAGATTAGAATTTGGGAAATATTTATTTTTAAAAATTATTTCTAATCAACTTACCTCCCTCTCCAATGTTTCCAACGTCATACGCACAGGCTTACAATATTTCAGTTATTCTGGTATTTCTAAGTTGGTTATGACCAAACCATAGGCCTACAAAATAGTTCACTTTAAATGATATATGATGGGCTGTTATGAATATATAATTCCAAATAAAATGCAAACGATAATACATATTTGAAAGCCTAAAATTGGCAAACATCTAGATCTAGGCCTATTCAAATTGCTTCAAAATGCAGACAAAACTTTTGTTCAGAATAAACCCGACATTTCCTCGTCTTGGCAGGACGGTACGCCCTCTATCGAGCTCTCCACAGGAGTCGTCTGCTACGGCGCATGTGCAGGCGGCGAGTGTTTACACATGGTGAGCGGGGAGGATGATTGATCGGAACCCTACTGGGACCGCGGTTTTCATTGGTGAATTACACCCTGTAATGAACTGGCAATCCGCCCCAAGAGGCCCGAGGAATAATGCGAGCTGCCAGGATGTAATCAAGTGGTTCTCAGGGGAGCAAAGTCCGTTCTTTGAGTTCAAATCTCCCCGGGAGACGTTTGCCGCGGCGCTCGAGGCAGGCCCAAATCACTTGGGTGTCAGCGGAGGCTTAGCATTCAATATTCAAGGCATGACGTAGCGCCCTCACAGCCAAGCTGAAGGCTGCACGCGGCGGAGGTGTTTTACTAGTGGCAAAAGACGAAGAAGGTAGTTGAGACTGAAAGGGACTGAGCATCTCGCCGAGGTAGACGACCGTGACTTACGGCTACAGGTTGGTCACGCTCTTGTACCTCTACCAAGGGGCTTGCTGTTTCCTAGAAACGCCGTGTGAAGATAGACCAAGTACCTAGCCAGCGAGGAGGGGGCAAGGAGAGCGTCCTCACAGTTCAAGCCGTACGCGTGAACGTTAACACCAATGTCACGAAGAAAGCAAGCCAAGCCGCGGGCGCTGAAACGTAAGTGAAGCAATTAGAACGTTGTGTTTCTTAATTGCTTGTTAAAGTACAAAAATGTTCTTTTTGGTTTTATTTTACTGTTAATGGAGACGCGTCAGTATTGAGATTCATTACAACTTCCAGTTACCATCTAATTAGTTAACACTTTTCTGTGCAGTATTACATCAATTTAAAACTCAATTAAAGTAAACTCATAATTAATTGATGTAAAACGTATTAAAATTTTTTTGTCCAAGGACAGATAATTAAGCACATTTGTCATGTCAGAGGTGCCATCAGAGATTCATTTTGCAATAAATTATGATTGGAAGGTGAAAATAGCAGTGCTTTGATTTGTGGTTAATTGTTGCCTATTAATAGAGTATTAGTAAGAGATTTTAATTTGGATATTGCTATAAATAATTCTGTCGGTTTTTGTGTGTGCTTATATAACAGAAGTGAAGCATAACTGAAACATGTTCAATATTGTTTTTAGTAAATTACAAAGTCAATGCATATACCCATTATTTTGTCAGTAATATATCAGAACCTTTGTGCCAGTGGTAATGCCTTGATTGTCAGCTTTCATAATTTTCCTCAACACCATTGCCTGGTTATTTCACCAGAGACAGACTGAGCCATTACAGTTATATGGTATCTGAAAAGACCATTTCAATATTTCATTCTATTCCTGAATGTTTCTGATCCGCTAGTCCCAGTGGGAGTCGGCATTGTCCATCCAGAGCGCGGGGCCCCATGGGGGTCAAGTGATTAAGGCCCTGAATGAGGCTGGGTGAATTCCTGTGGGCTTGAAGGCTCCCTTCTGAGTCAGGTGGCATTCAGGCCTGAACAATAAGCAGATTGTTTGTGCATTCTCCCCAGGTCGAAGGGAATGGAAAAGGAAATGAATAAAGCACCAGGGTGTTGGGAGGGATGGGGGAGCACGCTGAGCTGTACTTGGCAGCTCCACTAGTCTTCAATTTTAATGGGTTTATTTTTGTTGGGTCGGATGTGAAAAAAACTGACATCTCGATGGGGTGCTGAATGTGCGTTTGCTGTAGCAGAGATCTTATTTAGCGCTGCAAATGCCCCTTGCTGCGCTGAAGGCCTGATCTTGAGTTGTACAAAGGCAGTCTTTTTCAACCTGGCATGCAGTCTGAAGTGTTCTTTGAGATGTTTTAAAACAACTGAGGAAAAATCAAATTATTACACAATTTTAAGGAAGGGAGATAAGGATGTTAACAAGAGGCAAAGAGGTTTTTAAGTTTTTTTTTCTAAAGGTTAACCTTTAAGAACTTTTTTGCGATAAACTCTGATTCCCAGCAGTGACTATGAGGAAAAATAATAGAAGTTCAAAATAGACAATGAAATTTAAGGGAATTAGTCCTTTTTATTTCTTCCAACATTATCATCTTGGGAAAAAAAAAAACCAATGAAGCGTGTGGACAAATTATTTGGAGTCACTTAGGTGGACTCAACTAATGCCATTTACAAAGATAAATTTAGCTTTTCATTTTAAAATTGATTGTCTGTATAACTGCTGTGCAGGCACCCACTTAATTGCAATTGCATAGTGATTACTTACAAGTTCAAGCACCTTGGTCATTTCAGTGTTTTATTTTTTGAAAAGATTCACCTTTGTTAATTCTTTTTCAAAATATAATTTTATACTTTCTTGCTTGAATCAAACTCCCTTTCCAAAGTTTTCAAGTCAGTCTTTTGTATAGTATGGTAATAACATCTTTTGGTAAGTGTAAGTGTTTGATTATGATTTTTGTGCAAAATTTGATGGATGATTAAGGTAATTAAGCAAAGCAAAGATTTAAAAAAAAAAAAAACAGAAACACAAGAATTTCTGCCTGTTGTCAGCATAGCTTTATCAGTTCAGCAGCATTTCAAATGGAACTGTTAGTTTAAAAAAAGGTATAGAAAACAGTAAACACTAGATCTATCCTTTAAGTGAAAGAATGGTAAATTGCTTGCTATATTTAAACAAAATTGAATGCTCACCTCTCAGAACACCAATTTTTAAGTAATACCCCATTACCCGAAAAAGAGAATCTGGATTTAAAAAAGGGAATAAGAAATTACTTTCTTTTCGGTAATTTAAACAGAAATATCTAGGAAAAAAATACTGTAATAAAAAAGGTATTTGGAATTTTTGAATAATTACCCTACAATGAATAAAGCCTGAGGGTGTAAGTGCAGTACAAGATGTCCTGTTCCAACTCTCCAAATCACCCAAAACATTTACCACTTTTCACTTGACAATGTGGTAAGGGTTGAATTGCTTTGAACAGGGTGATTTATATTACTGGTGTTGGGATACAATTGAGGAAGAGAGAGGTGAGGCGTAGCTGTTAGACAAAGTGGGTTGCTTTGGTAAATTTTGTTACTGAGTGTTCTGTGGTGATCAGATTTTGTGCTCTTGGCAGCTTTTTACAGTGTTTCCACGTACTGTAGGTGTAGTGCCATTCTCATACAAATCTTTGGCGAATCAAGGAGTTGATGGTGGGGAGGGGGGGAAGGGTGGGATGAAATATTTTTTCAAGTAAAAAGAGACAAAATTAACACAGGAGTGAGAGAATTTACTATAATATGTAAGGTACGAGGATGCTTGTCAAAAGGCAACCCCTGCATTATTATTATTATTATTATTATTATTATTATTATTATTATTCAAAACTGGTGCCATATCTTCCCTTAGCAAAATGTTGCAACAAATATGCAGCAATATTGCTGCAAACTTAAACAGGTTTGCAGGAGCTTGCAAGAAATTTTTTCTTGCTGCCAATTTGCAGCAATATTGTAGCAAATTTGCTGCCAATTTGCAGCAGGCCTGATATTTTGCTAAGGGTTCTGTGATGGGGATGGTGGTGCCTATACCAGCATTAACAGAACCATATTTTGGTCAAGTTTGGAATATGCAAGGAACGTCTACTAGTACATAGGTAAAATGCTGCTCAAAATTGTTATGTAAGTCTAGCCAAGACAGTGAAATGTACTTTATTAAAAGCAAATTGGACATCAGAGAGATTATGATTTATATCTGATCATTTCTCTCAAATGTGCATTACAGGCTTAACATTAAGAGCAGTTTCAGTGACACTAATTGCATTTAGGAAATCATTCATACTTTTTTATTTTGAAAAAATTACTTTTCATTTCTTGAAATTACTCAGTCTGCCAATTGTTATTAGTTGTGATAAATATTTTGCAAGTGTTCTGACTTTGTTTGACTGTGAGCTGATAATTGCAGTGATACATAATCATTGCCTATCACATTTACCAATATTGTGGAGAAAAAAGGGAGGATATTTAATCCAAAGACGTAATTAGGAAGATCCTGATTGAAAGAAAGATGAATTTCCAAACAATACCAGAATAAAAGAAATGAAAGGAGAGCACAATACATAAAATCGATAACCAAAAAGGTCAAATCAAGAAACCTTTCCTGCTGTGAGATAGCTGAGATGAAACTGTCTTTTCTCATTGCGTCATCCGCAGACAATTTTACCTGCAGCTCAGTGGCTTCTAGATTTCCCTCTAGGCAAAGAACTTGCAAAGCATAAGTACTCTAGCTCATTGGTAACATTTGCATCAAATCCCAGAGCGCAGAAAATAACAAAGGTTTCTCATAAAGGTAGGTATGTAAAGATGAAGATGTGCAGATTGTATTAACTTCAGACATTTTTAGGAAATGAAATCAACCCCTTCCCTTTTGTGCTGATAAAAAAGGAAGAGAGAAAAAAATCACTTTATATATCTGCATATACTAGTATTTGATTTGTATTTTATTTATTGAAATCGTTCCTTAGGGTATATTTCAGTTTTTTAATTATTATTTTCTATGTGTGTGGCATTCAGTAGATGCTAACTATACACAGTACAATGTAATAAAAGATAAAACACCAAAATATGAACAAAATAATGACTAGTGTTTTAGAACCTTAGTTCATGCATTTTAGGGGACTTCCACACAGTAATCCGATTCTGGAATAATATTCTCAGACCATATTTTCAGTCACATATTGTTTTGTAAAGCCAGCGCCAGCAGGGGACAGGACACCCATTGAGACCCCCATGCTGAAGTAATCCATAAATAAGCCTTAATTCTCTCCCTTCACAGGGAGGCGATCAGCAGCAGGTGGCCAGTTAGCCAGTTACCTGAGGTTGAAGAACGTCATCGTGTGATTAATTTTATAAAGAAAGAGATTTGCTCTATATAACTGTGGCCTAGCTTAGTGGTTAGCCATGATAGCTGCGCTAGAAGCAGCACTGAGACACCATTCCCATAGACACCATTGGTTTAAGTGGATCTAAGATCTAATATCGCGTGGATTGACTCAACTCTGTCTATTGGGATTTGGGCCTTTGTTAGGACTAGCTCATGTCACCATTTACTGGGGTCAGTTCTCCAAAGGATAATATGACCAACAGTTGAATCTACACTTTGGCACCAGAGGTTTGGTCTACCTCAACCTAGTGTAAATCCATGGTAGTCATTTATCATTAAGTAGGGTCTATCCTGAATCATATCCTTTTTGTTTTAAACAGGCACACTTTCTCAGTAAGGGTTTACTAAGGCTGTATTCCCAGAGCTTTTAGATCGATCTATCCCCGCGGGGAGTCTCACTAGATTAGTGTCAGATAATCCGGCTTAAATGTCCGTCCTGCATACTACAAGCTGTAAGGGGGTAATTAACTTTTGTGTCCGCCCGGCTGACAGCTATTTAGCGTGAACCCCCAGGGAGTTAGGTCGATCTAAAGTAGATCGATCTTATCTCTGGAAATGGGGTCTAAGACCCCATTCCCATGCCTAGATCGATCTAACAGGATTGATCCATCTCCGAGGGGACTCTTGTTAAGTTGCACTCAGACTAAGCAGCTTAGATGTCTGGCACGCCTACTGAAACTGCTAAACGATAGTTAATAACCCCCTAACAGCTTAAGTAGGCACTACAGACATCTAAGCCACTTCAGCTAAATGTAATTTTGTAAGAAACCCCTCGGAGATGGGTCTATGACTGACTAATCTTGGGTCAAAATGAAAAAAAAAAATGGTCTGTAAGTTGAGACGAAGATTCGGTCCTAAGTTATGTTGTGAAACAAACCTCCGATCAGAGGGTAACATTTCCCTTTTAACTGGGAAATAGGAAGAGATGGGTTTGGAGGAAGGTAGGGTGGGAGTTATGGGGCCAAAATATCAGCAATATTCTGAGTAAGACTAGAAAGATCCAGCACAGATTCTAAAAAGTTGAGCCCAGCCTTTAAGAGACTACTTTAAATTATCAAATATGTTCATTAGTCCAAGTAACCACAGTTGCATGAAACAAAAAACATTTGCAAAATTGAAGATTTAAAAAAGCAACACAGTGTATCCTGCAAGTTTTTCTTAAATGTTTCACTTCTGATTCTTACTTCACAAAAAAGTTTGATATTGCTGAAAATAGATTGTGCAATTGCTCTGTGAATTAGATTTTTGAATATCTGACTCCAGTAAGTCCAAATGTCTGTAATCCCTATGTGAATGGTTAAAAAGAAAGTTCTGGTAGTGGTGAGAGTTATTAAACTACACAACCACTCAAAGGACAGAAAAAGAGAGTAAATAGAGCCCTAAGTGGTTAACAGACTAGAGTACCTGCTCATTGGGAATGTCTTAATTTACAGTCAAGAATAATGGGAAGACTTAAAACCACTTTTTACGACGCGTCCAATATACAAATGGTAAAACTGTAAAAAGTAATATAATTGAGTCAAAGCAATTTTACTTGACGTGTTGTCACATAAATTTAATTTTTGGTCATTGTGAGTCCTGAAAGTGCTTTTAAAGGCTATTTATTTTATGGAAATTGGATGACATGTACAGTAGAGTATAAGTGTCTATTATAGAAATGTACTTTATTATTACATTTACTATTCCATATGTCCACTGCCTGTACCTACTAGTAACCTTTCTTTTCACTATTTGAACAAATTCACATGATATTTAAGATAAAAAAATACAATAGGAATTGAACTATTTCAAGAGTGAAAAAAAAATGCTAATCAATTTATTTTTTCCAGCTGGTATTTTGAAGAAATATTGTTTAACCCACCACAAAAATAAATAAATAAATAAATAAATAAAAACAAGGTAACATGGTTATGATGATATGCTACCAAAAGAGAAAAAATTCTTAGACAATTAATAACAATGCCTGAAATAGGTAGATTTGAAAAAAAAAAATAACAAGCAAAACCTGCTTTCCAAAAGTTGACGTGCAAAGTGGCCATACACATATATTAGTGTTTCACATATATTACCTGTTAATGTTTTGCAGGAGAAGATGAGGAAGAAGAAAAAGCAGAGACTGCCTGTGTTGACAACCCACAGGACTTGCTCAAACTGGAAGATTATGAAGCATTCCAAGCAACAGGTGGGGACCAGATACTCCAAGTAGAAAAAAAACAAACTGAAAAAGTACCTTGCAAGATAAACATTGCGTGTAGACCTTTATGGACAAAGAAATTAATTTTCCTGGAACTTACAGCTATTAGACCTCTATCACCAGGGTACTATATTTAGAACCATTGAGAACAAAATGATCTATAGAAAGCATAGAAACATGGCACTGGAAAAACTGATCATGCTATGGATCGTAATTCTTTCAATGGGTTTGTAAATGATATTTTGGTGTTTGAAGAAAAAGTGTTGAAAATATCCAGGAAAATTAAATATTTGTTTTGTAAGTCAAGACACTAGTAGAACTGGTTTAAATGTGGAAGTTCATGCTCATTTAAAATGCAACTTTAAAGCTGATAGCATATCTACACCCTCAAAGGTGCTGGTAATTGGAGAAAAAGGTGTTACTGTTTAACAAAGCAATAAGCATACTCCCAGAAGGTGACATATACTTTCTTTACATTTCTCTTTAGGGAAAGTTTTTAAGTCAGCTCTGTGAAAGATTTTCATGATAACAACAACCAAGATAATTTGTAAAACTTCTCTAATGTCACCGTAGTTAAAAATATTCTGTTGAACTTTTCTTGGATCACCAGTCTCCTTTTTAGGTGAAGGGAGTGCTGTTGTCATGGCAGCATCTCCAAATAAGGTCAATGATGTCACCATGGTAGCGGGAGATGAGGGAGAGGAGCCATACACCTGTGAGAGCTGCAGTACCACTTTCTACAGTCTACACGTGTTCATGGACCACAAGAACTCTGTCTGTATTACAGGTATGATTTGCCAACAGTGCTGTACGTTTTAGCTAGATTCAAAATATCAGCTGCTGAAATGTACTCTCATACTGGTGGGCTTTAATAAATTCTTAATAACCCAGTTAAAAATTAATTATTTCCAAAATCCTGCATGCGTTTTTATCTGTGAGACATGACAAATAATTTTTTAACCATTTTTAAACAAGAGATGATGAAAAACCACAGGTCTAGGTTTCTTTTTTTACTGAAAAAATGGGCCCCTTTCCCTCCATAGCATACTCCTTCTTAAAAATCAAATTTTGACTTCAAGTAGACCCCCCCCCACACACACACACACAAACACACACACACACACACACACACACACACACACACACACACAGAGGAGTCTGATCATGTATACATACTTGCTTTGGAATGAAGAAATGAAGTAGACAACAAACCAACATGCTGGAAATGCTAATACAATTTGAAAGATCCCATTGTTGAACAGACGCGGCTTGCACTGGCAAGTTCAAGATGTTCTGTACATTATCAGCTAGCTCTTCCACTGGTAATGGCCTAATTGTGTGTTTGGCACACCGCGGCGCGGGCTACTTTATGTTTTATCTCCAGTAATTGGCCTTCTGATACAGCAAGCATCATGAAGTCCCAGTGGAAAAAATTCCCATACCATGCTTTGGGATACCATATACATATATATCTATAACTGTGTTGCATTTATCTGTCTGTGTGAGTGTGTGTGTGTGTATGTGTGTGCGCACGTGCAAGCAGGCATGAGTGTGCATGCATTTGTGTTTATAGGTGTGTGTGTGAAGCTAGACTTAATGATGTTGTTAAGAGAACTTCTTCTTTAAGATATAAATGTACTTCCAGTGACTTCAACAAAACGTTCATTAAAACAAAATCGATCAAGCACTTTCTTTCTTTTTTTTTTGTGCTAGCCCCTTTTTAAGTATCACCTTTTAAATGTTAAGTTACGTAAGATCTATATACAGTTTAAGAACATTTTATATTATAATTTTGTTCAGTGCAAAATGAATAAATCATTTTACCATCAGTCTTTCTGTGTTATCTCAAACTTTATTTGATACTTTTTGTAAACAATGTTTAAATATTTACAATTTATATAGTTTGGCCATATTTTTATATGTGTTAAAATTTGCTATATTTCAATATTCATAATTCACCTATTTTCTCTTTAAGTTGACAATAAACAATTGAAAAAAGAACAATGGTACCAGAATACTTGGAATGATCTTAGTCAGGAATGGAGGGGCTGTCATATTTCACAGACACAATCTCTGAGACTTGCTGATATCTGTGATTAGAGGGTGGTCGGTTCCTAGAACACTGACATCCTGGGAGCAATTTATTTTATTTTCTGTACTATAACAATTTGGGGTTTTATAAATGTGCATGAACTTGCATGCATGCATGTGTTAGCCCACGCTCACACACACACACATACACACACAAACATACACTCTGCTAAATGGTAGTTCTCATTTCTTTGAATATCATAATTAGTTTAAAGATTATGAAAAATTGTATAACAACTATGAGAAGAGTAAATAAATGATCAAAAATATTCTTTGTGAAATGGAACTTAATCAACAATAATAATTAACAATCTAAGCTACTAAGAAACGATTGTCGATTCCTTTACAATATTTTTTGTTAACCCTGGCCGTGGCATTTCACACCACTCCTCGCAGCCTGTGAGCCCTGGAGGGCCCTGACCATGCATGTCAACAAACTGAACACACACTTACACAGCTCTAGGGGCCCCAGTGGCTGATGTGTGGCCAGGAATGAGTATATTGATGAGGCTGATCATATCGCCAGGGAGCTAGGAAGTACTAGAAACACTGGGGAAAATGCGAGTCTCTTGGGTGCTGAACCAAACAACATTGAATTGACTGGAGAGATAGCTCAGACAGCCCATGAATCATTGAAATTGAGAACTTGAACTGTTTATTAAAATTCATACTTCCGCTGTTGGTCCCCAGGCGACAGGGTTTTGCTATCGTAAATGTTGCTTTGGGTTGTTGTTTATTTTATATTTTTTTGTGTGTCTGTGTGAGTGTGTGTGCACCTCTTTACATGTTGGAAACATTTGTAAAACAACTCAATGGGATGTTGAAGTGTTATGGCTGATAATGTTTTGTATATGTGTGTTTGCATGTTGTGCATGCTGGCACATGTGTGTGAAAGAGAGAGAGATAAAGAGTGGGGGGGGGGGGGGGAGGCAAGACAACATGTCAGGATTTGCTCATCCTGTTCCAGAACATTGAACATAAAATCAGTTTACACATTTCTGACTACTAATGGATGGCAAAGATTTCAAACTATGAATCAGTATACACCAAAAGACACAATGGGAAATGTGACAAAGCAATAAGATCCTGGAGAAGAAGAAAAAAGCAGAAAATCAGTTGCACTGCAAATTTCTTCCTTGACATCAGAAACAGTCTGGTTGAAATTGAGAACTTCACGATAATTCAGCACATCTCGGTGGAGCCAAGAGAAATGAAGAACTATCAGAATTAATATGTAATGGAAAGAAAAATTGGCTTCAGAATCCCTGGGGACCCATGTGTGCTAATCCGAGTACCGCTAGGGGGCCTGCAACTGGATGTGTTTATTACGATGATTTATCATGCTGGCAGCCTGCGGGAATTGGAAAATGATTCCAGAAAGAAATTGTGCTATTAAACATGTCCTTGGACGCATCAGTTTGGATGATAAAATTTTTAAATGGTGCTGGAAATTGTTTTTCATGTGCATTAGCATGATATTGAGAGAGTTGGGCAGGGATGAACTTGGCAAAAGTCTTGGGTGAAGTAATGCAAAGGATGACGACTCTAATTCGCAGGCTAATAATATCCATTGTCCGATTTGTATTGACGAGTCGGCTTTGTTTAAGTGCAGTCAGAATGGCCACCAGGTGTCACTGGTGTCGCTCCCACTTTGCTTACTTGAAAGTGTACTAATTGGTAGGTGACTAAATTGTGGCGTGTATCTGTAAGTCAATCAGTCAGGTGCATGTATTCAAGGTACTATAGGAAGATGAGCTTTGATCTGAACGCTGGAGAGTCAGAGCGTATAAGTGCAAAGAAATAAATCATGTGCATCAATTAAAGAGGTATGCAGGTGGTAAATGTGCCCAAATTGGCCTTAAACAGCTATACTATACAGGCACAGAACAGGGGCGGATCCAGAGTTATTTTCTGACAGTCTTCCAAATTATCTTTGTTGATCCATCCTCCATTTTTTGACCGTCTTCCGACAGAAATAATTAGATACCCGTCAATGTAAACTTGAAAATCTGACCGTCTTCCGGAAGACCCAGAAGACCCCGTAAATCCGCCCCTGCAGAAAGTAGGCAAGGTTAGGAAAGAATCACAATAACTGAAATCTTTTTTTTTTCAAAACTTGTTTAAATCACTTTCAGGACTGGAACACTGAATGAATTTCAAAAGAAGACCTTCCAGAAATTTCCTGTCATAAATTTTACCATTTTTTTATTGTCCTCAAGTTTAAAGAGCCACTTTTGTAGCCATGAGGGTAAACATATTTAATCTAGTTACTTTCTCTGAGGTTTCAATTAGCACCTGTATACAGTATACAGAAATATGATGGCTGATTAACAGTATCATAGATAGTCCAATGTTAGTGCTTAATCAACCAAATCTGAGGAACCTCGGCACACTGACACCTGAACAGGTGACAACTTTAAGTACCACAGGTAGATCATTAATGGCGGAATTAAAACGAGAGTGATATCAAGGGCCCTATTTCTATTTTAATGATTATAACATATTATTTTTGTTTAGCTGATGGATAGTGTTGCACTATTAAATTCTAGTGCTTTGTGTTAACGGATTATTTTTATCCACTTTAAGGCATCCATTTGCAATCATTGATATATGGCTAAGGTCAGGGGAGTTCAGTTCAATGACCACAGTTTTCATTGTTCTGTCCAAAGCTCATTTGATGACCTGACAAGATTGGGGAGATAAAAGATGCATAGCAGGTTTTACAGTCATTTCCACACAATGAATAGTTCTAAACTAATAAAGCTGTTTATTTTTCACACCTTCTCTGCTTAAGTAAAGTGAATAGCAAAACTACCAGTTGATGAAATCAAAAATGCCCCACCTCTCCAAATTTGAGAGATCTTGAAACACTTTGAGAGATTTGAGGGACCTGTAGTGACAGTAGTGATAGTGATCAAAGTATCACTTTTACTAATGAAGGTGAAGATTTTGGAGGTATGTGAGTTGGCACATGTCCTCTTTCTGATGCTAATAGTTCAATATGGAAACATTTGTGATAGAAGTCAGAGAGTTATCAAATTAGGCAACTGCAATCAAATGATTCATCTGTAGCATCTGATTCATCTGTATCATATAATAGTAGTAGAGCTGATTTTGTTCTTTTATATGGTCATATCATTTGAAATATCACAATATCAGCAAGATGCATGCAGAAAGATTCAAATTTATTTTGGTTCAAAGAAAACTTAAATTTTGGCCAGGAAGTTTAAACCAGTGATTTTATGTAACAGGTCCCAGGTCCTTATATTCTACATCATTATCTGTTAAATAGTATACTAATAATGAATGTTTTGGACAAATGTGAACTTTTAGCTGGACGGAGTTTTTCCAAAGTGTTAACTGATTCCTACTGATTTATCTTAATTTTCCTAATAAAGGTAATGTGATCTATCAGTTGATGCATTATTCAATAAGATTACGAATGTGGAGTGTGATTTCTAGTTTTGGTGTAAATGTATGTAATAACACTAACAAAGCTGGGGAGGATAGAGACCACTTAAGATAAAAAAGATGGAAAATCAGTCATGACGGAAATTAGGCACAAATAAAATTATTTTGTTTGAACTCATTTCTTCTAAGGCAATGAAATGGGTTTTGCCAAAGGGAGTTAGAAAGAACAAGAGAGAACGTGAGAGAGAAAATATGGAAAATAAGGATATACAGCTTTATTTGTTGTTTTGTATGTATCCTTTCAAATTCTTTTCAAGTAATCGTCTTGAAGGAGGGATTCACTAGTTATGGAAAAGCCTTAACAGAAATTGGCCATGTCTCAAGTTAACATCACTTAAGGTTCTCCCTGCATAACCTTCCAACAGTGTAACACTAGCCTGGGACACCTGGAGAATCTGTTTGTAATTTTCACACAAAAAAAAAAGAATAAAAAAAAGGGGAAAAAATCATGACCGTGCTTCCCCTTGGTGAGAGCAGCCCGCACTGTGGTCTCAAACCATGACGATTTAATTAGTTATGACTGTATCTATGTAGAACACAGAAATAGCGGGTCCCGAGGTCTGCTCTCGGTGTCAGTGGGCGAACACAGTCAGGAAATGAGTTCTCTGGTTCTCTGCAGAGCTCCGGGATGTGGCCTAGCTAACTACAGGATGCGGCAGATGGAGGCACTAATACAATGGCCTGGGGGCAGACTCTATGCTTCCTTAAGTCAAAAAACAATTCTCATCTTGAGTTTTTTTTTCTCTTCCTCTGTCTGTAGTTTTATGTGTGATAGGTTGTAACCTCATACTTGTTGGAAGAGACGGTAGCTACCAAGTGTTTGTGAAATGTTACACATTGCTACAAATTTGAGGCACTCAGGATATGGTGGATATGGGCTTGACCAGAAGATTAATCAGGTTCTGTTTCATGGTTAACAATTCATGGTTTACAAAACATATTGTTGACTGCTGTGATAAAGAAAAAAATGCCGACATACATTTTTTCTATTATCGCATAAGTGTTGTCCAAAGGAAAGGGCATAATAATATTTAATAATAATAATAATAATAATTTTAGTTATTGCTGTGAACTGTTTATTGATTACATTTTCATTTTGTTTGTTTTGTGTCATATTTTATTTCCTTATATTTAAATTGATTTTATTTTACTTATTTATTGTCTGTAGAATTGCCTTGTTCACATTCACATATTCATTTGTTTATTTTATTTCTAAAGTCAATGTCAGTAGAAAATTAATACATGCGCTTTTAGTTTAAATTCACAGAACCCGTTGCAAGAAAAATCTCTCCCATTACGCTTATTGCCCCAGCTACCTACATACATAGAGATCTTAAATTCATTGGAAGATATTAAGTTGATTGGTGGCACTTTCTTCATCAGTCATGGCTCCCCCTGGGACTCTTTCTTGTCTCAGGAGGCTTTAACTCTGCCTAAGCATTCAAACTTCCAAATGCATAAAGTTTTGGTTAAAAGCCAGTTGCAGGATCTCCAGGGAGGCCACGAGATCCAAGAAAAATGCATAAAACATAGGTGAATATCTCCGGGGATGGGTTCTTGTTCGAATAAATGGGGAATAAGTGGGGAAATTTGATCGTTAAGGCCCCTGTGTTGCCTAGTCTGGTGTATAGAGGCAGGGAGGCCTGAGTTGAGATGGTGCTGGCATTAACATACCTTATCTTTTCAGAGAACTCGTATGGTTGTGTTCACAGTGGATCCAAGTTATATCTGTTCTGAGAGCTACATCAAGTCATTTCAAGGGGAAAAACTACATTAGTTTTAACAGTCAATATTCATTTGATGATGAAGTAATAATTGATACATTGAGTCTGTAGTTGATTTTGTTGATGATGATTAGTCCATTATTGGTAAAAACAAGGATGGTAATACGTACATTCTTGGTAAAAAGCAAAAGACTAACAAGTTAATCTTGTCAAGCACTTGCCAAACTGTCAGTGAGGCAGATATAAGTGGGCTGGTGGGCACATTATTGTTTTAAAAATATCCGTCAGTCTTAAAACTTCAAATACAGTCCAAAAATAGAATAGACAAAACTAAATAGATAAGCAAACAAATGAAAAATAGGTGATTGAATTAAAATATTGATAGACAGATTTAAAAAAACAGAGAAATACATGTATGTATCATAAAATTCCAAAGAGGTGTGGACCAAAAATAAAAAAACATGATTATGGCCAATGTGAACATGACCGTAAAATAGATCTCATACATTTTCTCTCTCTCTTTCTCTCTCTCTCTCTCTCTCTCTCTCTCTCTCTTTCTCTCTCTCTTTCTCTCTCTCTCTCTCTCTAGCTTTTTGTAGTTATTACTTCAATTGATCAGATATTCTAAGATTCATTTGTATATGTCTACAGCTCCATTGTGATAAGATGTACAATCTAGACTGACGGTGGTGTAGATCTTTTGGTCTCTACTAGGCTAGTCTAAGTTTATTGTCTACAGTAAACAAGAACAGATTTGCACCAGACGCCTGAATCCCAATGATGTACATGTTAATGTGTCTCTTGCATGTACATAGCTCATAGCCTCCATAATGTGACCAGTCTGCAGTGTTGTAACATGAGATAATGTGGATGTGGGTTTGTTATTGGTGTCGTTTAAGGTGCAGGGCAGCCTTGTATTGTCAGGATTGTGACTGCTGTGATACTGCAGCAGCAACATTGTATTGCTGTTGTTACTGTTGTTGTTAGTGGTATTGCAATATTGTTAGTACTGGAGTCCTACTTGTTTTTATTGTGAATATTTTATATCAATTGTTTTATTCCCTCAATATTTATTTGTTTGTTTGTTTGTTTGTTTATGAAAAAAGTTATGTGACTGGATTTTGGTAAATTGGTTTATTATCATGATTTGAGCCAGAAAAAATAATAAAGAAAACAATTAAAATTTGATTATTACTAAGTTGTACATACTTAGTAGAGTAGAAACAAAACCTTGCAGCAATTTTTGGTGTTGGTAAATTGTTTTGCACACATTAAGTCAAGTATTGATAGCATCAGAGTTGTTTTGTTGCTGAGGTAGTGCATGGCTTCACATTACTGTAATTGTTGCTGCACATTGTCAGGAACAGCAGAGATATTAGATTTTCACCCTGTTTATATGTCAGTTTACAGAGAACACCGCCCAGCGCAACTAAGTTGCTTAAGTCTGAAAATTGGTCTTGACTTTTAGGCTGAAATTTTCAGTTTAATTTGGCATGGGATAATTCAGGAGTAGGCAACTTAAGTGAACCATTGTGTTTGTGCTACAGAAATTAAGAAAAAGGCCAGTATGTTAGGCCAATGGTTTCTTTATTTTAATGGACAACATTAAAATATCCCTAAAGGAAGTAAATCAAAATTTTTAGTCTGTTAGTTCAGAACATCTCTCCGGGGTTTAAGTTCTTCAGTGAAACAAGGCCCCCAGAGTTAGAGCTGCCGTTTACAAGCCCTGCTCAACAGGGAAGAAAAGCCTGCCTGGATCCTCCCTAGTACGTCTGATTGAGTTTTGCACCAGTCATTGTTGGTTGCTTTCCCAGACAATTTGACTTTTTTTGCCCATTTTGCTGCAAATTGGAGCTCCTGCTGAGGAGCCGCTGTTTCAAGAGCAGTAATTGTGCGCTTCAGAACACTACCTCTCTTGTGCGTCTACGCTCCTTGAAAGAGACCTTCCACTCCTGACACTCGTACTGTTACAAAAACAGACATTTGAATGCCGTGTGTCTGCCTACTTACTCTGTGTACTACTCCAGTGATACTTGCAGCATTTGGTGCTTTTTGGCCTGTTTCCAGTTTTTTTGGAAATGGAAACCCCAGCTTGAATAAGGGTCTACTTTTGCTGAGGTGTAAGCTTAGTGAAAAGGGACAAAAATGGCACATGTAACCTGGAATGATGTTTGGAAATTATAAAAGCATAAGTGCGCCCTACCTGAATTATTCAAAAGTCAGTGAATGCTAGATAAAACACAAGATACAGCTTCTACTTCATATATTTGGCAAACACACTAGTCACTAGTTTTCTATTTATGGTCATTTCCATGACTAAGTATTCTCTTAATGTTATATTTTAAAACTGGAATGGAAATCATATTAGATAGCCCAAGTCTGTCAACTTAGCATAGAGCCAAGTGAGATTTTGCGAGATTTGGAGGAGAGTGGAGTCAGAAATAATAGCAGACTAGTAGAGCAACATAGAAGCCAGCTAGCTGGCATAAGATGTCCATGAACACTTTTCTCGTTGTTTACTCATAGAGTTCTGTAGAATTTCAGTCTTCTTCAAAACAATGCCGATTCACCATGTTTTTTATGACACTTCCATATTGCTTTGAGACGCCATTCCCAGCACATGGATGGCATTGCCAGCACATGGACAGCTATGTGATTTAAGCTTCTGGGAATTCCCTTCTGTTTACATCAATTGCGATATGTTATGATAAAATTTGCCAAACAGTTGAAGAGATGTAAGAGGCTATTGCATTAATTTGTGTATCATTATTGAGCCTAGAATGTAATAAATAAATGAATACATTTTGACGTCCCTGAGAGGCAGATTTAATTACAATTATTCAAATACCAGGTTATATTTAGAATCATTACATGGATTAATTGCTCAGACAGATTTTTTAAAAAACATTTTAGTCAGCCAATAAAGACAGACTAGCATTTGTATGGGACTATTTTTGATTTGCAATCTTAGTTTTAATCTTCCCTCAAATAGTCACTTTTTGTTCGGATGACAGCACACATGCTTGGATAGATTAAGTTGTGTTTCAATAGTTCTGATTGTTTTTCTTTCTGATGAAAAAGAGTATTTTTTGTCAGTTTGTAACAGATTTATTTCAAAAGTAGTTATTTTTCTTCTATGCATATATGATAACACAAAGTCAGTTTTTATACCTGGAATTCATTATTTATTTATTTATTTATTTATTATTATTATTATTATTATTATTATTATTATTATTATTATTATTATTATTATTGCACAACATATAAGCATGCAACATCAGCTCTCCAGAGCAGTAGGCACTCCTGCAGTAACTGTACCCTAATTAGTCTGTCAAATAAACCACCCCTGACAGGCCACTGAGTGATCAGAAACATGGCCACAGAGAACCAGAACAGGGTGTGGTGCTTAAAACAGGAAAAAACAGACTTGAAAGAAAAGACATCAGTAGTGCGAAAAAGACTAGATGTATATGTGAACTTTATGTTTTCAATTACCCCTGTGGAGTATCTAAGCACCTGCCAGAGGCTGCCACCCCACTAGGGGGCGCCAGGTCACTCAGGTAGGTTATTGGTACCTACGGCTGGCAGATAGCTTGAAGGTCTGTACTATCCATTCTTTTTTACTGTTCAGTGTTTTTTTTATAAAGTGTGTTTGTTAGATTTGTGGTTTACTACAAGGTGTGATGTTTTAGACTGTTAGTACACTTGGGTGGGTTGAACTTTTTTTTCTTAAAATATGAATACTTATGTCTTCTGTTGTGCAGTGAAAAAGTGAAAACCAATATATTTTGTTTTAAGCCAAAGTAATGACTTTCAGTGTTTCTTTTTTCATTTGGTTTAACTTGTTATAGATATATTTAAACTATGTCTGCACACAGGCAGGCAACATGTACTGGAAGTTATTCCTTTCTCTTTGTTTAATGTGCACAATAACAGTAACAAGAACTGTTTTAAGAATTAAATTATATCAATATTTCTGTACAAAGGCTATAATATTGTGAAATGGCAACCAGTGTCATTTTTACAGTACCTCACATAAGTAAAAAGAATGAACAAGGAAAGATTTTTCCTTCAAGTGTATGGCAAATTGGCATTCAGGAATTTTTTTTTTCATAAAGTTCTGCAAACAAAACATCTAGTATTCATCAGAGCCAATAAAGGTACACCTTATCCTTGAAGTAAACTGAATGTGCCGCCCCCTGGTGACCCAGATTATGTTTTGGCATGTGTGTTGTCATTGATATGATCCAGGAAAAAACATGGGATGGTTTCAGGAAAGATCTTGAAGATCAGAATTTAGGTTGACTTTGCCCCAAGATATGTCAGTAAGTAGTCCAATTAAATGGAAATAATGTGCCTCTTTCAAAACAAGAAAGATGTGTCTGTTTCAAGCCAATACAGCAATTTATTATTTTTTTATATAGTATTAGTGGACAACCATAGATAAATCTTGAAGACAGGTAGGCTAAATTTTTGAATGCAATTAAGACTATTTTTTGGGCTAAAGTTCTTTCATGAGTCCCCCCTCCCCCCCCCCCCCCAAATCCCCTTTCTCTGCCTAACCTTGCAAACGGTTAGTTTACCCGTGTGGAGGCAGCCTAATTATCTCCAACTGACTTTCGGGGCCGTGACCTTCTCCGATCACACAGTTGTACGCACACGTGAAATAGAAACCTTCCACTGTGAGCTCCAACATGATGGATCCTCGGCTGACACCTTGTGAGGCAGTCAGGGGTTTCAATTAGTTACTTTGAACTTTTTTCTAGCTGCTTGAAGTCACAACGAAATGATAAAAAAGGATAATTTTGACCTTTGGTTGTAATTAATGTGAGGGGATGTTACAGCAAGGTGATGCTTCTGTCTTATCTGTTTTTGCATTTTTTATTTTAGTCCGATTTTTTTTTTTTTTATAGCTGCTGATGAAGAAGTTTTTTAAATAAGGGAACTGAAGCCTCACATTTAGGAATTCTATGCAAATTTGCCTGTCTAGGCTGTGGAAAAAAAGTGAGCTAAAAATTGAGACATTTTATGCAATCTCTTCATACCCCCCAGTATAATTAGTACACAAATGAACACACACACACACACACACACACACACACACACACACACACACACACGCGCGCACACACACGAAAACCAAAGTTGCAGTGTTTTTTTTTTATTATTCACGTTTTGCAGTGCCACCCCTCCTCCTATCATCACTTTGAGAAAACTCCATGGATAAGACTTCATACATGTGAGACAACTGTAATTTCACATCTGATTTGTAATTGTCATTTCATGTTTTAACATAAGATATTGTGTGGTGTGCCTTCCTGATTTGGATTTTGTTTGGAATGCTTTGTTTATACATTTATTTCAAATTATCAGTTTACACTCTTTGCTTACTAATGTATCATTTTTGTTTTTTAATTTATTTACCTTTTTTTTTTAAATACTTCAGCAGAACACTTACAGAATACAACAAAAAAATAATAGCATGTAGGAAACAGGATGTCTTTTTCTGATTGATATTAAAGAATGACCTTTATCTTTGCCTACTTAGTAAGCTTTACGTTTTATCTAGAAAAACAAGATATGATTTTATATAATTCTAAAAAAAGGATTTTTTATTGGGTTTGCATTTGATTTTTTTTTTTTGTTTATTACCAACAAATACATTGAGTATAATTGATAGAATTTTAAATGCACTTGATTATGAAACCTGCCATATCAATAAAATTTTGTTTTCCAGTTTGGATTTCTCTCTCTCTCTCTCTCTCTCTCTCTCTCTCTCTCTCTCTCTCTCTCTCTCTCTCTCTCTCTCTCTCGTTAGATTACAAAATAGAAATCGCACCCTTCAAATTGCGCCTGGTAACCCTCTTGACTTTCCACTCCCAGAAGAATTGTCAACTCGAACTTCCAGACTTCCTCTGAGCGCCTAAGTCACTTTTTGCCTGATTAATGAGAAATTTCACCCGCGTCTCGAGTGGATTGTAATGTAGCTGCGAGCACCCTAAGGATTCCATTTTGGTATTGAAACGTTCACTTCTCCAGGTAGAGCAATGCGGCGGCATTAATAAGCCAGGGCAACGGGGGGTTGGAATAATTAACCCAACTATCAGAATCCCTGAAACATTCCATAGAAGGCTCCCGTGGGGGCTGACAAGCTGATGAATAAACGAGGAATAAAAAATAGCAGAAGCCCTGTGGACCCACGATCTGACCAAATGCCATTAACTTCAATAGCGAGGAAGAGATATTATTAGTCAGTGGGGAATCGGAATGAGCAGGAGGAAATTTTCACAGCAAATCAACACAGATGTATTGAGAAAGCACGGCCACTTTGATGAGGAATTATATACTTGGGACTCTAATTGCTACAGTGTTCGGGGACATTAAGATCAAGGAAAAAAATAAGGATGACCTTTGATATAACCCAGTGAGCTGTACAAGTTGTCCGAGCATTTTAGTGAACTTCAGAGACATTCCCGACTTCAGCTGAGGTTAATTTCGAAAGAAAATGGTTAATTGAATTATGTTTCTACTCTTGAAGGAGCAAGAGTATTTGTTCATGAGATAATTTCAGTGTAAGGAGTGACTTGATCCGGGTTAGATCTGATTTTGTCTTCACACAGCATAATGACAGACCTTTCTACTTAGCTATAATTGATATACCTCCAGTGACTGGATACAGATGATACATGATCTAATGCAGTTGAAGCTGTTCACTTGAAATACTAGGACAGTAAATTGGATTGTTACTGATTTGTACCTTTGTCATTACTGGTGTTACTGAGTTGAGCTGTTTGCATTGACAATTTGTAAAACTAAGTTTGATTTTAAAATAAAACAAGATTTGCTTTGATGAACACATACCCATATGCACAAGTTGACACCTCACTGCTGTAGCAGTAAATCTCTGTTTGAATCAATTCACTCCTCTCTTCTTATAGATTAATACAAGCTTGTTGTCTACAAAATATTTTTTTCTGTTTTTTAAATCAATTTATGTTTCAATTAGTATGTGTGGAACTAAGCAAGTCTGTGCCATCACCAGTTATTATATATAATATATTTGAAAGCTTCATTACAAATCCAACTCTTTACAGCTATGTCACAGTTTCAAACTACACTGAATATACAACTGTCTGAAATACATGATAAGCTGTTGTTATGATTTAGTATGACGTATGGATCGAGAACTGTGAACTGACAGATTATACAACAGATCAGGATCCATTGCTGAACAGATATAGCCCATGGAAAAAGTAATCACATATATAAAAACATAAAGACTAACATGACAGTAGAAAAATAGAATTAAATGTGTTTATGGAGGAAAAAATTTGTTTTGACCATCACTCCATACATATCTTATAGATTTTCTTCAATCCAGGCACCCACCCACATAACAATCCCAAACTACAGTGTGATATTTTCATGAATTATTTGATATTCTACTTGATATGGTCACTAAATATGCGTGTGAGTTTGTGTGTGTGTGTGTGTGAGAGAGAGAGAGAGAGAGAGAGAGAGAGAGAGAGGGATCCCTGTTGTACAATTTTATTAGAAACATGGAAGGGTTTGTTAAACAAACACTTAAAACAGATCTGTTATTTATTTAAAGGGATAATAACTCTTCGTATGAGATCTATATTTCACAATAAAAACATTGTGAATAACTCATAGAAATATAATATTTTCTGTTTTACCACAAAAACGGCAGTTTTGTGATATATGAGCTTGTCTTTAGACCACGTGACCTCCATTGATGGCTATACTCTGTTAAAATCAGTTAAGAGATTTTAACAAAAAAAAAAACTTTTTAGAAAAAAAACCAGGGACTAACTTTGAATGTAAAAATGGATTCATTAACCATTAGTAAGTATGGGAAATTTGTTGTTTACTCCAGGAAAATTCATTTTTTGGCCGAAACGAAGAGTTATTATCCCTTTAAGTTATTTTTATTCCCAGGCACCTGTATAGACCGTAGCCCCTACAGTGAGACCAGTGGTAGCAACTCCCCTGTGATGTCACCACATGACGTGGACGGTAGCAAAAGTCCAACAAACGCAGGAGAAGCCTGTCTTGGAATACCAGAGGATCAGGTGACTTATATATGGTCCAATCAGGTTTAGGTTGTCTTTTTCCATGTGTGTGGTTGAATCAGATTTAAAGATTTACATTTCCCAGATAGGTATCATCCAGTTAAGTTTTTTAGTTTACATTTAAAGACCAGAAAAACATTTTACTTCCAGCATAGGCTGCAGCATATATCTAGATATATTGATGAACATGTTAACAATTAGCATTAGGAAACACCTAAAACAATGGGAATAATATTAGGCTCAGTGAAAAATAATTGTGCACCTTTCTAGTTTACATTTACGTACATATATGTGTGTATGTCTTAATAATTAAATTTTTTGGGGCTAAAATGTCTTTACACTCCAGTTTCGCTTCGTTTATGCATTGCTAGCACTGTATCTATGTAATATTATTTTTATTTGCTTTAAACATGCACCATGATGTATCTTGAAATCTTGCTTTTCCAGCTGCCGTACACCCTTGGTGTAACTGAGACCACACCCTACGCCTGCCAGTTCTGTGACAAGGCATTTGGACGTCTTAGCCACCTGAAGAAACATGAGCAGGTATATGCTGGAACAGATCTCAGACTGTCCCCCATATCAGTTTCAAAGAAAAAAGATAAATATTTTAGTACTTGAAGATATTCTGCATTTGTTTGAATATGTTTCATAGTCATTTTTATCCTGCCAAACTTTTATCTCAGACAATTCAGAAATTAAAGGTAAAACCCCTTAAAGGAAAGTTTATCTGAAGCCTACTGTATCCGATGCTGTTATTACTTTCTCAGCCTTCTCAGTGAACAAGGTGGGAGCTATGACATCTCACAAATTCAAGAGCACACGGGAATTAAAAATTGTTTTGAGCAGATAATCAAGTACAGATTACCTTGAAAGAAGTAGGCAGTTTGATTATTATTCCCCCCATCATACAATCTCCCCAGTAATTACTGAGCTAGAAGAATGCTGTCTACTTCCTGAAATTAAAGCTACAAACATGTATTACATGTCACTGGTACACTTTACCAATTTGAATGTCCTTTGTGTAATACGAATTAATTAATGAAAATGTCCTTTAATTTGTGTGTTTGGTGAATTCAGATATTGGTTTCAGGTATTAGGGTTTTCTTCTTGTTCTAGGACTCTCCACTTTTCTGTTGAAATAAAGGGTTAGGTAGTAGCAGGAATTGTGGTGAAATAGGGATGGTAGGATAAGCAGATTTCTTCTTTTTTCTCTTTTTTTTTTTTTTTTTTTTTTTTTTTTTTTTTTTTTTTTTTTTGTGTCCAAGATCTAAAATCAGGAGTAAGTCTCTTCAGACTTTGTAGAGCACATATTTCTTTGATGCATCTTACTCTCTTTTAAAGTCTCTTTAAAATTTTTTTCTATGATATATTTAAAAGTAATCTTGAATTTAGTTCATACATGGTTTATGGCACAAACCAGAAACACTCCAGTTCCTCCATCCCTGGGAAGTCTCCAGTGGTTGGGAATTAAATTAGCAATTTTTGTCCATTTGTTACGGGAACATTTTATAACAAAATGTAAATGGCTCAACAGTCCACTGTGGTCGCCAATTATAAAAGTAGTCCTTTTAGGTCTCTCTATCACTCCACCAGAGCTTCTGTTTACATGAGAAATTTACCCCAATGGTAAATATATGATCATGGGTGGAAGTTGTAAAAAGTGAAAATCCTAAAAATGTAGCTTGCATTTTCTCACCACATTAAGACTATGTGACAAAATGACCAAAATGAAGACTGAAAATCCTAAAATCAGGCATAACCCAGAAATCTTTCACCCATGTAAAATTATTTTGCTGAGGAAAATGGAAATTTTTTACTGCTCAAGTTTACCATTGATTAAATTCAATTTTTCACTTTCTTAAAAGAAAATCTACCCTAGAGTTAGTCCATCTAGCCCTTCTCCTTTCCATATATGTATATATTTTGTACATGTAAAAGGCTTTATCATCGGACTCCCCGTAGGATTATCTGCCAGACAGCTGGAGATGGATGACATGGAAGAGCCCAATACATGGGAGACCTGGAGACCATTTCCAATCAACTTTTCCACTGAACTTCAATATGGAAAAATTTTCTGCTGTGTCTCTGGTGTAAGTGGGAAGTAAACTGAGGAAATTTATTTTTAAATCCTGAGTGGGAATTCTGGTTCAGTGTGCCTTGAGACTCTCCGTCTCCCCTGCTGATCAGGGGTTTTGGGACAGTTTAACGAAAGAAATTGTGCCTGAAGTCTAAACTTTTAGGTCAAGATTTTTGTGTGCTTTGTCCCTAAATGAGTGAGTAATAGTCCTATTAAATGAAATATTGTGTTTGTTTTATTTTTATCAAGAAAGACACAAATTAATTTCATTTGAGACCAATATTATGCCTTGTGCTGAGACAAACCAAAATTTCAATTTCAGGCCAGATCAGTTTTTGAGCTGTAAGGTTCTTTACGAAATTGTCCTGAAATTTAACCTTTTTGTAAGAATAAGTTTTGAAAGGCAGGCAATCTAGGCTCATAACATTTAAAAAGCTCATAGTGGCATAGAACAAGCAATAAGGAAGTAAAATAATGTTAAGAGACTTCATGGCATGTAAGATAAGTTAAAAAAGGAAGTCATTTTTTAACATGATTCTAACGCTTTTGGTAATTTGTTGACAACATACAAAATCTGCCCTTGTTTGCAACACCCATTAATACCTAACACCAACCAGTGTCACTTTTGGGTGTTAATTTACAGAAAACCAAATTTGTCTAACAACTTTAGGTACGTGCATGCCATAATGTCAGATATATAGTGCATCAGACACCTCGTCCCTTGAGATGAAAACCCATCGGGCCAATGGAGAACTCTGGTAGACATAACAAAGATTATGTAAAAACAACAGCAAGGTTATTGATTCTAAACCCATTAACAATGGGAAAGGGCTGAAGGTCATGCAACTGTCTGAACAGTTTCCAGATGATTGGTAGTTAGAGCATGCAACACTATGGGCAAGTCATCAATACACAATATGTTTGGGATTTTATGGTGGTGCATTGGACTTATTATGTGTGTATACACGTACATGTACATCACTTTATGCTGCCAACATTGGTAGCTTATTTAATGACTTCACCACTTGTTGAATAATTATAGTCTGAGTTTTAGAACCAATTCAGACCAGGTTCTTCATTTTGAGATTTCCATGCCAGCTGTTCTGAACTTCAGCTGCATTTCATTGAAGTATGTGGCACCAATCACAAACTTAACGCTTAACTTGTCATTTCCACCCAAATATATAAGTCTCAAGCAAGATACCTTCAAGAGGAAATGTTGTGGTGGAAATAACTAGTTTACCTCTAGTTTGAAGAAGTTATTTTCATAACTTTCAGACACAGTTGACATAATTGTTTGCTAGGTTTCACAAAATTTAATTTTTTACCTTTCCCAGGTTCATGGTGACCAGATGCCATACAGGTGTGACTTCTGCCAGAGATTGTTCAAACACAAGCGTAGCAGGGACAGGCATGTGAAACTTCACACTGGGGACAAGAAATACAAGTGTCTGCACTGTGACTCTGCATTCTCAAGGTAGGGGGTGTGTTTTATGAAAAGTTTTGGACTTCAGCTAAGACTGCTATACTTGGATAGGTGAAGGCCGTTATTTGATTTTTTGATATACTTATGTAGTCTAATAGTACTTTATAAATATTGGCCTACAGTGTACATATATATAGCTGACAGAACTAATAGACAACATTGTCACCTCTGAGTAATTACAATCTGCTCTTTTGGCTAAAGTATGGCAGAAAGCACCAGCTAAGCAGTCTCTGGGAATCTAAGTGAAGTGCAACTTAGGTAGCTAAGATTTGTCACTGTGTGGGAGTTTTGTTTCCCATTTATTTAGTTCTAACATGGTTTGACCTGATGTTTTTGTTTTTTTTTTCATTTCTCAGGAGTGACCACCTGAAGATTCATATGAAGACCCACGACACAGCCAAGCCTTACCAGTGTGTGGAGTGCAATCGAGGGTACACCACTCCTGCTGCGCTCACATCACACATGATCAGCCACATCAAGACCAGCCAGTCTGAGGATGGGTTTACTGTGGACGAGGAGCACCTGCAGAATAACAAGGACCATGACAAGGTGGGTCTCCTACGTACCAGTCCAGTGTACAGCTGGGGAATTATAGATAAATTCAGATGTATTTTTGTTATTTATTATTTATTTATTTGTTATTTATTAGCTTTGTTTCATTTTCATTTTGATGTTGTCAGGCGGCAGAGATATTGCACTGCAGTACAAGTCCAACATAAAACTGGCAAATTTCAGATAAATTTTGGTTTACTGCCATTATTTATTTTTTTAATTCTTTAATTTATTCATTTATTTATTTATAAAGCTTTGATTGATTTTTATTTTGATATTCTCAGGTGGCAGAGATACTACACTGCAGTCGGTGTAAGGATTCTTTTGCTACTTGGAACGACTTGGAGAGACACCTGATCAAGGCGCACTCAGAGAAGAGTCCTGACAAACATGTCTGCCCTGTCTGCAAGGAAGCCTTCGACTCCTCAGATGCCCTGTGCACTCACATCAAGGGTCATGCTGTCATGACCTCACCCAGCATCTCTGACGATGCTCCTAGCTCGAAGAGGCCCAGGTTGACACCAAAATCAGTGAATTTGAGTGTCACTGAGAAGAGTGGTGGGGACAACGCCTGTCCGTACTGCTCCAAGAAGTACCCTAGTTTGGAAGTGCTGGAGATTCACATTCACACAATGCATGAGGGTAAGCCGACCTTGATCTACGACTGCCATTACTGCGGAGCTGTCTTCCCATCATCCTATGTCCTAAATGAGCACATACAACTGTCACATGATGGCCGTACCACACCCATTTTCCCCTGTGAGTTCTGTACTATGGATTTCACTGGGAGTGAGGCACTGGAATATCACATGAATAATGTGCACAACTTTCTCCCAGATAACAGTGAGAGTGCATTCTGTTCACAGTGTAACGCTGGTTTTCCCAACAGTGCCACCCTGGCTGATCATGTCCAGAAGATCCACAGTGGGGGGTCCTCTTTAAAAGTGCCGGACATTAGCAAGTATGTCCACCAGAAGGGCAGCAAATCAGGCGGAAAGAGCTCACGAAAGGATAAAAACAGTGACCGATTTGACGACACGAGCCGTGCATCCACAGGCACACACCCTAATGCATCCCGTTCTCCTACTAACTCCAACAATGCCACCGCTTCAGCAGACGCCCTGATCTGCGACCAGTGTCTGTCTTCCTTCGACACCTTTGATGCCTACGCCAGCCACATGCAGACCCACCTGGACAAGGGGTCCCAAGGAGGGCACCTGCATATCTGCCACCAGTGTGGGTCAGACTTCACCTCTGAGGACCAGCTGGAGGCCCACTCTCTGTCCCACTACCTGAACCTGACCACGGAGTTTGGCTGTACCAGCTGCCTGAAGCTGTTCTCCAAGCCTGATGAGCTGCAGAAACACCTGATGGATATCCATGCACATCACCTGTACAGGTGCTCTCTGTGTAAGGAGACCTTTGATTCCAAGGTAAGGTTTCTCCACTTTGCTGACATACAGCTTTTAAATCTATTTATGTGATCCTTCAATTTGTGTACAGCTTGAGCATAATTATTTATTTTACTTTATGTTTCTTGTGGTAGACATGGTTTTATAAATTTAACAAATACAATATTTTCATTTACTTATATTTATGCCTGACGTAACTGTTTTTTATTTCAAAATCCCAATTAAGTTATAGGATCATGTTTAAGTTTTTTAATTTCCTATAATTTTATTATTCATGACATTTTTGAAAATATTTCACATTGAAATTATTTTTACTTATAGTTTAAAAACTGGCTTAATTGTAAATATGAGCTTCACTATCAACTTTTTATGTGGACATTGATTGAAAGTTTTTTAAAAGCACATTGAGATAAATGAATGTACTAGGATAATTAGCATGGGTACTATCAGTGTAGCATACTTGATTCTCTTCATGGGGGCTTTCAGGTTAATACTATCATTATGGGCAATATTAGGTTCATGTTTATCATTATGGGCACTTTCAGGTATAACTATTATTATTATTGTCACTTTCAGGTGAATTTCCAGGTCCAGTTTAATGTTATCATTATGGGCAATATTAGGCTAATGTGATCATTATTGTCACTTTTAGGTGAATGTCCAGGTCCACTTTGCTATCAAGCACAGTAATGAGTGTAAGCTGTACCAGTGTACTGCCTGTACCACGATATTCAGGTCAGAGATGGAGTGGCAACTACATGTCAAAGTTAACCATCTCCACATCACCAAGCCTTATAGGTAATCATTGAACTAGGTCTTTACTTAAATACATACAAACTGAAGAGAGGTACCCAGTAGCTAGGTTACACTTTTAGTTGTTTTCATTCTGCATTGACAAATTAAATCACATGGATGTCATATGCCTTCATTTTGCAGAATATTAATTTTGGTCATTTTATAGGGGATGGGAATTTTCTTCCCTTTTACGAGTATAGAAGTTAGATACTTGCTGGATATTGTTTGAGGCAAATAAGTAGTCTTAAGATTTCTTCCTTTAACAAGGTAATTAGTATGTGTAAGTGTAGTGACAAATATCCACTGTCATGTTACCCGTGTGAACAAAGCTTTAGAAACGAAAGAAACCTAGCAATACTTCCAGACCTTTTATTTAAAAATTCAACAAAGCGAACAAAGCTTTAGAAATGAAAGAAACCTAGCAATACTTCCAGACCTTTTATTAAAAAATTCAACCTTAAACATGGACATTGAGTAACCTGTTAGATTTACATATTTTACATACATCTCTGCTCCACCATCCACAGGTGCCTCTTTTGTAAGGACAGTTTCTCAGCAGAACTGGATCTCCAGATGCACCTGACCAGCCACAAGAAGGAGTTCATGTGTCCAGCCTGCAATGAGGCCTTCCACGTGGAGTTCCTACTGGACAAACACATCCAGGACAAACATGCTGATTCCACCAGCTCCGCAGCTCCCACGCCCCAACTGGCATCTCCAGTTGCCCCTCCTCCTCCTCAAACACCAACCCCGAAACTGAAAGAGAACAGCAACTCCAACTCAGATGTGATTGATCTCAGCAGCAGTGTCATGGCTCTGCCCAGTCCCCAGCTGGTACAGCAGCTTCACCAGCAGCTGTCGCTTAGCAACCACCAACACCACCACCAAGGAGGTCAAGGTCACAGGTCAAGGTCAAGTAACAGAATGAGGGAGATTTACCAGTGTGAACTGTGCGATGCCAAGTTCAGCAATGACCTGTCTTTTCAAAACCATTATGTCTACAAACACAGTCTCAAAGCTCCCATGGAGAAATACCAAAAAGGAGCTTCTGTCTCATCAGCCGGTTCCATGGCAACATCGGTGTCATCTTCACAGAACAGTCTGGTTCCTAGTGAGAAGTACTCCCATCGCTGTGTGTACTGTAACCAGACCTTCAAGACCAAGTCTGAACTGGAGAAACACACCAAGACTCATGGTACCTCCAGCAGTCATAAGTGTAAGGTGTGTGATGAAGTCTTCCCCAGTGTTAACATTCTGGCTGAGCACAAGCTGAGTCACTGCAAGGTGGGCCAGGCCAACACGTGTGCTGTATGCAGGCTTATGCTGAGAAATGAGGAGCATTTCTACTCCCACACCCAGAGCCATGGGGTGAAGGGAGGCAGCACGCAGTGTATTGTGTGCAGGCAGACTTTGACGTCTGTTGTAGAACTCCAGATGCATGCGCGTCATCATTTCAGGGAAACCCTGGCCACATTCACGTGCTGTGTGTGCCTGAAGAGCTACGACTCCAAAGAGAACCTCATCACTAAGGTGAACAGCAGTGGCAGGGAGTATTACGTCTGTAAGATGTGTTACCATGGCAACGGAGCAGGCAGCCCCCAGCCCACGCACTACACCTGCCGAGTATGCCTGAAGATCTTCTCCAACACTGACAACATGGTCAGCAAGCTCAACGCCAGCGGGAAGGAGTACCACATCTGTAAGCAGTGTTACCATGGCAACCAGGATGTGGACCCGTGCAAGATGTCGCCTCAGTTCTATACCTGCTGTGCCTGTCTGAAAACGTACGAAACCAAGGACAGTCTGGTCTCAAGGTTGAACTCCAGCGGACGGGAATATTTTGTGTGTAACTTGTGTTACTATGGCAACCAGAAGGCAGAAGTAAAGAAAGAGCACAGGTGTCCGGTGTGCAGTGTCAAGTTTGAGTCTCAGGCTTTACTGGACGTCCATGCCACTGTACACAACAAAAAGACCTACCAGTGCATAAAGTGCCAGCAGTCGTTTGCTACTGAGTACGAGATCCAGGTCCATGTGGCCACACACATGATGCAGGAGGGGACAATACTGGACTGCAGACTCTGCGGACGTGCCTTTGAATCCCCAGCCAAGCTCCAGTGCCACCTGATAGAGCACTCCTATGAGCCTGGCTGGTACCACTGTTATATCTGTGAGCGGACCTTCGACCAGGCTGTGGACATTCAGAACCATGTCCTGGAGCATGAGAACAGCTTGAGGAAGTTTGCATGCACGCAGTGCAGCCAGTCATTCTTTTTCAGTGGAGAACTACAGAATCATCTGTACACACACGCCAAGGAGCTGAAGTCCCCCTCCTCTGGGCAAGGACGGAGAAGTAGATCTGGTGTGCGAGCCGATGAGGGGTCATCTCCTGTATCAGGAAGACAGGGCCTCATAGCCTACCAGTCTAGTTCATCTCCCAGTGAAGGGGTAGGTAGTGGAGGGCTGGTGGGTAAGATGGATGGAGAGAGGGGTGTGGCAGGGAACACACAGGACACACAGGACCAGGAGACAGAGAGGGACACATTCCAGGTTACTGGGTATGAGAATCTCCAACATGTGCTCCTGGCACCTCCCTCACAGCAACAGAAGGCAGTGGCAGCAGAGTTTCACTGTCCTGACTGCAACAAGGTTGGTATGGTAGCACTGTGTAGAGATATTTGTAACTAAATATTGAATGTTGAGTGCTGTTTTCATTTTAAGTCTCAAGCTTGCTGACCATGTTGCTTAGCTTAGACTGCTTAACTAAGAAGCCTATTGCAATTATTCAAAAGGTTTTTGGTAAAATAAAATATTAGTAATGAACAAATAAAATTTAGAAAGTATGTAATGGAAATCTGTTCTTAATTTACCAGACTTTCCTTGATGTTGGCAGCCTGAGTAGCCATATAAAGCAGCATGAGAAGAGGGAGATATTCAAGTGTTCTCTGTGCCCTCAGGTAGGTGGGTTTTTTGTTCAACCATGAGGGCAACTGCAGGTGTGCAGATTTTTGCTCCTCCTAGGAGTTATTTTAAATTTAAGATTGAAAATTGTTGCCTGACTTTACCTGAAACTTTAAAAAAGGTGAAATTTAGGGACAGGTTTTTAATAATAATAATAATAAAAATCATAATTAGAAAAATACAAATACAGATAAAATAATGACAATAACAATACAATCTCTGTTAATAACACAATACTTCACACTTTTCCTAGCTATAAAACTAAATATATAATTATTATTTTTTTACTAGAAAAAAAGCTGTGTTGTTATTATTATCATTTGTATACTATCCAGATCTTCCCAGACAGCCTGAGCTTCCAGCAGCACTTCATCCTCACCCACGCCAGTGTGACCTCAGACAAGGGTCAGGGTAGCTATAACTGTCCAGATTGTGAGCTAGACTTTACCAGTCTGCCTCTGCTGCAGGCTCACATGAGGACTCATAGCTCTGGTGAGTGGAGTGAAGTGATCCGAGTAAAACTAGAGAGCTCTCAAGTAGCACAGACATTACACATTGATATTGTAGAATTATTCTTTTGTTTAGAGACTAAATAACACATGTTATATAGTGTATAACTAAAGGATAATGCTGTTGTATCATTCCATCTAGGGACTTTGAAAAACCTCCTTCATAGTACCTGAAGTATTGATTCTGTTTTATTGAATTTTATTCAAGTAATTTACTTTTTTGAAGAGGAAGAGTGGTAACCCAGTAAGTTTTAAATGTAATATACATTTGATCACTAAAGGAATTGTTTCTAATTAGGAAAAGAGAACTGCAAGACTCCTTCCAACAGCGACAAGGCAGCAGCCAATGCCTCTGCACCATCTAAAGACTTCAGCTGTTCTGTGTGTGAGAAAACTTTCTCCAAGAGAAATCATCTGAAGGAACACATGCAGGCACACTTCACCAAGCAGGTATGTCACCGTATATAACACATGCAGACACACTTCACCAAGCAGGTATGTCACTGTATATTACACATGCAGGCACACTTCACCAAGCAGGTATGTCACTGTATATAACACATGCAGACACACTTCACCAAGCAGGTATGTCACTGTATATAACACATGCAGACACACTTCACCAAGCAGGTATGTCACTGTATATAACACATGCAGACACACTTCACCAAGCAGGTATGGCTCTGTATATAACACATGCAGACACACTTCACCAAGCAGGTATGTCACTGTATATAACACATGCAGACACACTTCACCAAGCAGGTATGTCACTGTATATAACACATGCAGACACACTTCACCAAGCAGGTATGTCACCGTATATAACACATGCAGACACACTTCACCAAGCAGGTATGGCTCTGTATATTACACATCACATTATATTTGCTTATAAGTCATGCAAAGAGCATTATGTCGCTATACAACAATATATATAGTTTCATCACTACGTGCATCCAAATACCAGATTACACCCCAATTGGTTCAGATCTGAAATCCAAAGTCAAGGTTAATCTGGATCCAAAGCATATTTTGTCTGTCTTAACATGCATGACGTTAATTTAAGTTATATAAGTCTATGTAATGTTTAATTCATAAACTGTCCTTTCATTTCAGTCTAATAATTATTGGTGTGAGTTGTGCAGTGAAAGTTTCACCACAGCAAAATACCTGAGGCGGCACTTGATTGCTGTCCACCACAAGACCTTCGATAATGTCTGTAAACTCTGCAATGAGTCTTTTACCTTGGCCAAAAACCTCAAACGTCACATGCATCGCGTGCACGCAGTGGGGAAGAATGGATCACCCATGAATTCTATCATGGGATGTGAGGCGTCGTCATCAGCGAGTCAAAGTCCAGAGTGTGAGGAGACACAGGATTTGCCAGGCAGTAATGAAAATGGCGGAAGAGAAAGCCCATTGGCTGCTGCAAGTTGCCATGACGACAGCTCTCAGTTTGGGGTGAAAGAGCAAAGTTCATGCAGCACAGAGGATGATTTGACCCAGGAGGAAGCCACAACCTCCGAGACCAGTTTGTGAAAGAGGAAACACATCTAGGGCTATGAAAAACAAATGATCATTTTTAAGTCACCAAGACATGGAGAAAAATGAACCAGGATATTTTTTACAGGGATGCTAGTCTTCTGGTTTTTACCGGAATTCCGGTTTTTTGCGTCCAGTTATAAAATTTTCTGGTACTATATTTTGTTCCGGAATTCTCGTTTTTAACGTGGTCGCGGACTGGACGAACGATGCGTCAGAGGAACGTCGCATTGCGACAGAGCTGCGTTTCAACACAATATCTAGTCACAACCGTAGCACGTGATTTATTTATGGCGCTTGATTGGTTGGAAATGTAGGCTTTAATGTCGGCACCCATGTGGAAAGTTTTGACACCGCGTGCGCGGAATTTTGAACTAAACCAAACTAAATGGATTTCGCGGAGAGGGGAACAGACGATATTAGAAACATCGACATTACTGTCAAAAATAGATTTAGTTGGAGTTGGCTGGAGGAAAAGGACAATAATGACGATTTTTTTTCTACCTATGTTCGGAAGCGAAAGTCCCCCGGAGAAGCTTGGTGTGTATGGTGCAACGACGTGATCCAGTACGGAAGCAGTGGTAAAAAAGCTCTGAAAAACCATGCTAAAACAACTAAGCATGCCAAAGCACGTAGTTGTTGCTTACGTGAGGGATCATTACTGTCTACTATGGGTGGTAGGTGTTTATGTACTGATGGCACTTCCATCTTGTCAATGTCAAGATTATCCTTGGAAACAACTGTTGAAAATTACCATGAAGTTGTGATGACATATATTGCAATATATTTATTAAATAAAATTTGAAATATAGTAATTGTTTCATAATCAATTTGTACCCCCCCGGTCTTTGCCAAAAAAAAGTTCAGGTTTTCTTTCCGGACCCCACTAGCATCCCTGTTTTTAATTTTAAGCTGTTGAACTCGGACTCATTTTAAATTGAAGACCTTATATGGCATAAATATACCCCTTTTACTCTATGTAATGTTTAATTTTTATTTTTAAGGGGTGCAGTGTCAGTAGAATGTTTTAAGGCTCAACTCATGATTACAGTTGGGGAAAGCAATCTGCCATGTAAGCAATTGGTCCTATTCAAGATGACGCCTTTAAACTAATAAAATCATAAGTGAAAAGTTCCTAGCTCTTTTGGACAAGAGAAAAATTTCAGCAGTTGCTTTTCTATTATCTATGGATTTCAATTACATACGAGTTAATTTTGATTCAGACTTAAAATTGTCTGAGGTCTACTAGTCTTACTGGGCTGAAATGGGCAAAGTGCAGACCAGGAAAGTAATCTTTTGAGTGTTTTATTTCCCAATACATGCTTGTAATCACAGTAAAACCTCATGTCAGTGGAGTTGTACTTTCAGGATAAAATAGATGGCCCCCAGTTCCTGCTTTGTGTCTAATATATGTAAAAGATTCAACTGATCCTCAGAATCTTGAATCCAATAACAAGTGCCTTGTATAATACAGTATGTTGCTTTCATGTATATGCATGTGGCTAATGAACATATTATTCTCATTCTTAATGATAAAAAATGCCATAAGAGAAAGATATTTTCCCATTATATATTGTTCATATTTATTTAATTTTAAATATTTTCTCCAGTGTTGTAGTTGGAGAGGGGGGTAGTATGAGAATAGAATCAATACTCAGAATAGTATTAGTACTTTAAAATCATATGAAATTTAAGCACTTATATTTGTAGTATGATCTCATTAATTACAACTGTATTGTAGGCTCACTCAGTGTATACATATAGAAATAATTTTATTATTTTTTCAACCAATATTGTTAAGGCTGAAAGTCTTGAATGTTGTTTGTATTTTGTATAGAAGGAAATTATACAGGTAGCACATAGCAGATGAAAGAGTATATTGTTTCATTGTTCTAAACAGTGTGGCTTGCTTGAATAAAATTATTTTTAAGAACATTTTCAGGCTCAGTCGTTCAATACTTAAAGGGATAACAACTCTTCATATGAGATCTGTATTTCACAATAAATACATCGTAAAAAAACTCCCAAATATATAATATATTGTATTTTACCACAAAAACGGCAGTTATATTAATTATTCTGAAATCTGTGCTTGTCATTAGACATTATTGCAAAAAAAAAAAGACAAAAAAATTTTTAAAAGCCATGGACTTACTTTGAACGTAGAAAGGGATTCATTAACCATTGGTAAGTATGGGAAAATTGTCGTTTACCCCAGGAAAGTTAATTTTTTGGCCAAAGTAAGCAGTTATTATCCTTTTAAAGGTAGATATTGAACTTTAATTATAACCTTTTCAGTTACAGCTCACAAAATATAATACATTGCTATGAAAATGGCATTTGTCATTCATAAAATAATTTAATAAGGCAGTCATTTGGTGAAAAGCAAAATATAATGAAAAAATGAATTGACAACAACTTCCACAATGTCAAAATCAGTGACCCCTAAATATTCTCTTTTAATAGTAATAAAATATTTCATGAGACACTTTAGAGATTATGATAATCACAATGGTATTGGCGACGATTATAATAACTTAAATACTTTTAATAACTTTTAATTATTAACATAAATACGTGTTACTGCCGACATGTTATTTGAGATGCACAACGGGTTATAACATAGTTTCTTAAAGGAATTGCATCAGATGAGAAAAACTCACTTAGGCCAATCGCCAGGAAAAGAATAAAATTGCGGTAGTTGAGACAACCATTGCGCTGCAGCTGATTTGGGGCCTTATGCAATATTTTTGCCCCCCCCCCCCCCCCCCATGCTCCCCCGTCCTCCCTTAAAAAGGGCATAACATGAGTTAAAATGCGGTAGTTTGGACGACAGACTTATGACTGAGCCACTGTGGTTGTTTTTAAATACATATAAACATTTGAGAGCTGCTTGCATTTTCCTTATAGACATTTTCTCTTGAGCGTGGTCAGATTCTGTAAGATTTAGATGTATTGCTGATATTAGTGTACAACGTGATAAAATCAAGGACTTAACGTGGTTTTTTTTAAACACAACTCAAACAAAAATAAACGAATAAATGAAGAAGTAGATAGATAGATAGATAGATAGATAGATAGATAGATAGGTAAATAGATAGATAGATCAAATGAAATATAAGGCACAAGTTGAAATCTGAAAGAAAAACAAATGAAAAACAGGACAAAAGTCTATGCATATTTTGTATCATTTTATTTACAACAGTTCCCTTTCATGATAGCAAAAACATTCCCTTCACACGTCATCACATTATCACTGTCTAAAACTGTCTTTGGTGTGATGTTATATATAAATATATACTTAAATTGCCCCTGTTCTAAGTAATCAAACATATATACACAAACCAATATCTTTACCTTTTAAAACTTACAACAAAAATAGCCTATATCTTATGAAGAACGAAAAAATATTGTTTTTAATTCAAGTATATTTCTATATTTTAAAAGCTTAGTACTCTAATTGCTATCTTTTATCAAAATTTTTATGCATCGAAAAACAATTATGTGACTTCAATTTGCCATGATAAAACAATCAGACTTTATTAGTTGCGTTGCACAAAAGGCCTATAAATCTAACTCCCTGTTTATTGAAACAGAACTTTTTTGTTACGTCAACTGAGAACAATTACTTGAAATGGATCTATCATAATCTCCACTTTCGGCAGCTTGCGGCTCAAAGATACGCAATTTAATTAGAAAAATGTAAATATAAAACCCCGCCATCACTGATAAATCTGTCATAACAGTTTGAAAAAGACACCCTTAATTACTTGATGAGCATTTCAATTGCGAAATAGCTTCTTTCAATAATATGTAAGTCTTACCAGCATTTATACGGCCTGCTACAGCGCTAGTACTTTCCATACAAAATAAGAACAACATTTCATTCTTGTGACGTAATTTTACAAGAACAGGTGCTTTACGAAAGAGAAAGCATAAAATGTGACACTACGAACCTACTTATCCTTTAAATAATGAATTGAATATTTTAATAAATTAAAATATACCTTGTTCTGAACAAGACTGTAAAAAACAGATACAGTATCCGTGAAATCTTGGATACAATATTGTCCTGTGAAAAATTATCAACCCCCTTAAAATGTATACCTTTTTCATACACATTTGGCAAATGTCTTGTACGTGTTCTAAGTGGTGTAACATGGAGAGGTAGAAAAATATTTAGTTAGTTTTTATTTTTTTTATATAAACATGGAGAGTTAACGATTAAAGAAAAGAGATAGCATCCAGTTATATCGTGTAAAAATAAATATAACCCAGTATTCATCAAACGTGAAAGTGGTTATGAGAAAAATTAGATTATTTACTCTATTAAAGAAAGGCTTATTTGTCGCTTTCTTTTTAATTATCTACGTTGATGTGACAACGGTTTTATGCAAAGCTCGAAGAAATATATTTATTCTGAATGCTTTGGTACTAATGTCCTCATGACATTTGTGAGTGTTTTCTAAATGTCAAATGTACCAATGAAAAAAGTAATAAGTGCAGTCAAGAAAATAAAAGCGTGGGGTTTTAGCATTACGTGTTCTATTTTTCCTTGATTTAAAAAGGCGCTGCATTGGCGTCTAGTTCCATGGCGTTTTTAACAACTTCCTTGTTCAAATGAAAGATGATACCGAAATAAATTACAATCTTTTAAGATGAATAAATCCTAATTGTCCTCTTGAATGCTTTACTTGTAGAGTAGAAGCATGCAGAATTTTGAATAGGCCTATTATAGGATTTAGGAATACAAATTACACACTTTTTGAGATTTTTTTCCCATTGGCCTTCTTGAGAAGAAAGAATATCGCACGGCAATCCAAAAATTAAACGTTTGGAAAATAGGGCCTAAAACCAGTCACATTTAATCCAATTATTCTCACTGCGCAAGAATGATAGACTGTGTCTCGCGTCGATAAAGCACCTTTCCGTTCGTCTGCTTCACGTTTCCGCTTCCGGTGGAGTCATGGCGACGGGTGGCGAAGGAGCCGTTTGTGATCACGGAGCGATGGTAATGGAGACTGTCTCTACGCCACGACCTGGACCAAACTGGAAAGATGAAAGATTTGGAAAAAATTGTCAGAATGCTTTTAAAAAGAACAAGACACTGTTTACTAGATAATATCAGATAAAAAAAATAAACATTTTGTGAAAGAAAAAATAAAGTCCCCTTAAACTGTTTCTTAGGAAAATGTTATAAATATAGGCCTATGCGTAGTTTGGAATGGATAACAACTTTGTCTTTGTCAAGATGGGTTTGAGAATGAACCACAATTTTACTACAGCACACTGCATGTAAAGACTATAATGATTGCACTTTCATGAAAGGACTGGTAGGCCTATGCCTAATTAGGCACGAGTGTACAACCGTGTTTAAAGTTCATGTCCTTAAAACATCACGTTGACTCACTTAGGTAAGCCTAGATTCATACGTACAACTCATAAGATAAAACAGAAGTACCTGTGCAATTTGCAATTTTTCTTATAATCACGAAGGGCTGGGTAACTTGACTCACAAGACACTATAATGAATGAATTGATAAAAATGGAATAAAAAGGCAACAAACACTCTTATCTTATACAAAACTGCGCCAAAACACCTATACGGTTTAAGTATTATAAATTTAAAGGCATGCACATGCAGTAAGAGTGAGAAAACGCCGGGATCTAAGCACTATTTGCAAACCAATGTTTGCATTCGGTACCCACTTTATGTGTGCACACGCTCGAGCACACACACACGCACACACGCACATCCACACTCACACACACAGTTATACCATAATTTATATACCATTTTTGCAATCTTGATTACATGAATCTACACATAACATGCTATCCAAATAATTGAATTATTATAATACATTCTGAACTGCAGTTTGACAGCAAAGGCGAACGATAAAAACTTGCAATAGAATAACATATTTATTTCAAAACATTAGGTCATCTGCTTCGGTTGACCATCCCGTCTGCTTCGGTTGACCATCCCGTCTTCTTTTTCATCAACATTTCTGATGATCTCCTTCAGATATCTTATCCACAAACAAGAAAACATACATGAAAACTCTACCGCCATCACTGGCGTAAATTATTTCTACAGCAAACATGTAGGTGCCTTGAGAGCCCCTGGATGGAAATTTAATTTTCACTCACGTTTCCTGTTTATCAACAGACGGCAATGAGAATGGAGCTTGAAGAAATGCGTATAATAAATGAGGATTGTAACATTAGAGGCAATTATCCATGTTATTAGTGGAATTGGGTCTGTGTGCCAAATGACAGATCCTCCAAACTGCACTGAAATTTTGCGTAAGTATGAAGAGAACAAAAAGTCGAACCACAACGTCATTGTAACAGCTGCACATCAAATGTAGGAAATTAAAGTATATAAATATTTAAATCTTTACGTAATTCGGTAGTGCCGGGCAAATTTTGCAAAAAAAAAAATCATCGGTTTGAAATATACGTTTTCTATGAACGATATCAATTTTCAACATCCATTGTGTTTTACTTCCTTTCAGTTCATTAGTCTAGGGACATGATTTGCGTATCCCTACATAATTTTCTGTCTTCTGGTCTTCAACAATGCAAAACGGCTGCAAAACACAGAAAAAAATGGTCTAAAAATTGTGCCAGTTGTGGATTTTTTGCAAAAGCCGAAGCAGGCTCGTAGGCAAGAGGGGTTCGGATTTCGAAAGAACCGCCATTTTGGCTGGGAAAAGGTCCACACTGAATCTAATTTGGATCTACTTGTAGGTTCTATCCGATTTTTAAAACGTAATTTTCACGGTAAAAAAGGTCCACATGTCGCGACAATAATGGGTGACAAAAAAGGGAATTGACCCCCCTTCTATTACGTTTAATTCGTTGGGTCTCTCCACCCGCCATGATGAACGAGATCAATTCCAAATCTTCTGCCATTTAATCGACGACAAATTTCAACAACAATGAAAGTGACTTCCCTAATGTAGATGGAAGGAAAATATTGATTAAACAGTCGGAGTGATAAATCTTGTAATCTGAATTTTCTTTTTCAATTAGGAATGGTCTTAAGCCGCAAATAGAGCTCAAAGGTGGAAAGGCATTCCTAGTTTTAGATGATATCTCAACTCAGGGGTTTTGGTTCAGTAAAGAAATTGGTTCAAAAAGTGGTCTAAAGTTTAATAACAATATTTTAGCCCACTTTGACCAAACGTTTATAAGAAATAATCTAAATATGAAATATTGCGTATGTTTTATAACAGAAAGACATGGCTTATGTTCCAGACTGGCACTTCCTTTATTTAATTGGAATATTTTGATATTAAAAGTTTTTTGTCATGAACAGTTGAAGTAGACTAAATTATAAGTAGAAAAGTTTAGATCAAATTTCAGGCATATCTCTTTTGAGAAACTGGACCCAGATTCGGATTTTCCGCCGAAGCTCGGAGCGATAGCTTTTTGTAACTATAAAAAAGCAGAAATATGAAGCGACCTACAGTTCTTCGTGTTTTGGTTTTAAAGTTCCAGCCGTTTGAGCAGCCGTGCGCGACTATATTAGTTTTATTTGAGATGCACGATATTCAGAGACAACGCCTCTCATCTTTCTTATGTCTCTGTACTATTCATTCTACTTTAAAACAGTGTAATGTGGCACCGTGTTGCATGCTTACATTTCAAAATGTTACAACTGTCACTCATTTTACAGGCCAATGAGAAATGAAGTGCATTATGTCATAAACCGACCGGTAACCTGGCTTTCAGAATTCTCTTGAATCCAACCACTTAAGACTTAATCTTGATCAACTAACTGGTGATAAACCCTTTTAGTCTATCTATTTACAATTTTGTTCTTTTTTATATATTCTTTTATGTATTTATGTTATTATTTTGTATTCATTATTAATTCATTGCCCTAATTGTAACTCCATTATACTATATGTATATTTTTTCATTCAAAGAGTAGAAACGAAAACGGAGACACTGCAAATCTCAAACATGCCATTATCGAAAAACATTTTAATTTAACACAAAATCCCTTCACTTTGAAACTTTGCTAAAGAGGCCATGGGAAGATACTACTCATGTTGTTTCGACATCGCGCATAAATGTCATTTGTCTTCCAGGAATTTTATGAAGGTTTCGAGTCGCTGCGGTTGGGCAATGACGCAGACTTAAGTCTGATCTTATTTTAACCATAAAACTAAGACAAATGGTGGGCTTTCAAATTGTTGGTGCACGTTGTAGGGCGGTGCTGACACGAAGGAATTCAGAATATCATTGTGCAATTGCAGTTTGGAGGGGGTGGGGTGAGATACCTCCGTCGCGTGCATCCCCCCCCCCTACCATCCAGTCCCCTCATACTATCCTTGGTGACACCCCTTTCAATAATAATAATAATAATAATAATAATAATAATAATAATAATAATAATAATAATAATAATAATAATAATATAGTTTATTTAAGACAATGCAACCGAAAGGTTGAAAGTGTACAGATTAATGAGATAAATAAATATTATACGCCAAAATATTCACACAAAATATGTCCAGGAAGATCAAATTAAATTCAAAATAAACGTTAAAGAAAACGGGTAAACGTGTTAAAGAAACGTTGTCACATTGTGTCCTCTTCTTACTAGTATAACAGAAAAACTGTCCTCGTCGACTGTTTTATATTTTTGAAGCGGGTCTCTTTTAAATTGCCCCCCCCCCCCCAACCCATTAGCAAAGACCTGATCTGCCAGTGCTGTTCAGAAGGTTTAGAGATGTTAGAAGGTAGCTTCGCCTTTTATGTTGTTTAGTTCGACCAAAAGTCTTTCGCCCTCCTGCCACCTCCCCCTCCCCTTCTACGGGCCTATTTTATCGTACGTATCGTCTGGGTCATTGTTTGCAATATTACATGTATTAACGAGCACATACTTCATGTTTTCATGGGGTTAACGGCAGTCGTTTTCGGATATATCAAAATAACAAATGACCATCAAGAAGTCAAGGAAATAACGAGTCTTCAGTGAAGGAATTTCCGCTCGAAAAATGTCCGCAACAAATTGATGAACAGCAATTTCCCCACTACACGTCGACATGCTTCCTCGACAAGATTGATGCCTGGCACGAGTACAAGAACCGGCCACAACGGCAGATTAATACTGCCAGCCTGCAGCAGACGCTCATGATAACAATTCGATTTAAAAATGTAACAGGGAACCAATTTCCTGCACCAAAGCCAATAATAGAAGCATACATCACTTTGATCATCGCCGCACGCATACGGTACGCGTACATCATGATGTCGCTACTTTGCGGTCTTTATATCTGTCTTTAAATGTCCTGTGACGTCATGTTCCGCCAACGTTTTCCTGGCGATCAGAGATAGGGAGTGAGTGGTCAAGGAATCTCAAAAGGTGTTTCACAGATTTTGGTAAAATATTCAAGAAAGTCAGTTACATATCTATAAAAGATGTATATCAATGTCCTGCAAATGGCCTTTAATCTTTTTGTATCATTATTTCTATTTAATCCTCAAAATTATCGCTGAATTCCCCTTGCGTCATGTGATACGGAAGCTTGCGCATTGATATGTGCGTTTCTAAAGATAAAACTCCCCACAATAAATGCCTTTTATCTTTTACATTCTACTTACAGAATGATGTTACAATGCCTGGCAATTACAGATCAAAAATAACCCTAGCTACTATTTTCGTGTTACCATTATACTTAGTGGGTCTCTGTTTTCACTAAGTGATGATTACCTATTATTCACAGCGGAGGAAAAATGGGTGATTAGTCTAAATCTTGCCTTTATCTGGCAAGCTTTCAAGTTTTGTCTCTTGTAAGAAATAAGCACAAAAGCCATTTCCTTGGTCGTCCGTGTTGACACACATCACATAACGCCCATCATTTATTCGACTTTAACCAATCTACATACTGTTATTAAGGCAGACTTAACCTATTTTTCCCCAGTATTTCAAGCAAATACGAGCAACGCTGTTAACGTATGTTCCCTACAGTATTTGTTTGATAAAATGGTTTAGAACAAAAATGTAATTTGTGAAACAAAACTGATTTCGACCCTAACGAAATAATACCCACTTACATGTAGCCTATCTCTAACAGCATCATCCATTACTTGTAGCGCCAAGGAAAACATTTGTCAATCCTATGAAAATGGATTGTTTTGATTTTCACATTAATGGAGGCTCTAATGGACTGTTGACTCCAGAGGGACAGAGAGGAATGACCGTGAAATTCAAGATTTACGTCGAGTACAATCAACGTGCCTCGACGACACTCGGAGACCGTTGACAGATGAAACTTTGTCATACAATTTCATTGATGAAAAAATTATGTCACTCGCCTAGACCAAATGTCAACTGCGCTGTTAATATTTCGTTGCATTAACGCCAAGATAAAGGTTGGTATTAAAACAGACAATGGTAAGATTTTTAGAAAGTATAATCCCTTTCCACACCGAGAGGCACATTTGAAGGGTTGACAACTCTCAAATAATCAAAATAGCGACCAGTTAATCGGTTTTCTTTTAGTTGGTATATTACATTGTGCAAGGAAACAAAACCCCAGAAGCAAAATAACATGTAAACCTTTCAGACTGATGTGGTATGGAAAACTATTTCGCTCAATGTGAAAAGGGCCTAAGAGCTCATTCCCAATAAAACTATCGGTCTACGTAGACCGATCCAACTCCGTGGTTATTGCAATCAGACTAATTAATTTATATGAGAACGTTGGAAACAAGAGGAGGCGTGATGATTTATAAACCTGATTGCATTCAGCACGAGTCCCCGTGGAGTTGGTTCGATCTTCGCAGACCGATAGTGTCATTGGAAATGAGCCCAAATTTTCACGGAGAATTAAGTTATTCCTAAGCTAAGATGTGTTACTCTATGAATACATACAACCGGCAGCAATTGATGTCTACTAATCTCCCCGTAAGGCTAAGTGGCATTATTTAATGAGGTCATCAGTGTTTGGTAGGTTAGTGGTCATTAAAAACCCCCGCAGTAGCTGCCATTAATTTGTCATCAGATATCCTTGTGATGAGTGTATTTTATCCTATATTTCTATTTGCACGTGCCATTGGGTGCACAGATGAAAGAAAATACTTTTATAAGATTTAGATATGTGATTGAATGCACTGGTGATGAATTTGTGGAATTAGTTTCCCGGAACTGAAATTCGTAATAAATTTTTCATTACGCTTGACCTGTGCAACAAATTTGACCGCTCTGTTTGTTATTGACTCAAACACCAAAAAAAATAAAAACTTAAAATTTAGAAATCAATAAAATTCTGTTTGCCGTTACTTTGTGAACGGTTCTGGTGTCATATGGTATACGGTGTAGCTTGGTGCGAGAGGGAAAATTGGTAAAATTAAAAAAGAAAATTGCTACATATAGGTCTAACACTTATTGTGCACGGTTATTTAAGTGAACACAGTTTAATACATGTATATTCTCTTTAAGCAAAAAAATTACAAACTGTTAAGACACACTGTCAATATATACTTATACAAATATATTGTTAGATTATACTTCAATCTTTGCCCAAAACATGGAGGAAAAGCTGGGAAGTTGATAACAGTTGAGACAGATCGCGTTGTGTTAGTTATAATTACTTAGCGGATACACAATACGGTTCGAAATAAGAATTCTCAGTTGGAAGTACGCTTATGCGCCCCTTCCCTTCTGCCCACTACGTTCCATCTTTCAAAAAAAAATGGCGGGTTCAGACCCTTTATTCACCATTAACAAAAAAAAAAAAAAAAAACAGAACATCGCTTCCTAACATTGTTACCTCGATGATCGCCATCCATTAGCTTTGTCTTGATAGCTCTCTTAAGGACCTAACCAATACAGAGCAAAGACTAATTGCCATAAAAAACACAGTTAACAAGGAATTTCATTGCGTTATTCTTTTTTTTTTTTTTTTTTTTTTTGTTGAAAGGCAAACATCTACCTATTATAACATATTCCATCTATTTTTGTTCCACCGATTCTAGATGTGTTTTCAAACCAGTTTCTGTCGGTACCAGATAATGTCCCACAAATGACGATATCTTAGTTGCAATCTCGAATTTTGGTGTTTTATCAAGACCCGCCTTGAAGCTGATTTCCTAATCAATGATATAATATCTCAAAATCGGTAAGATGTTTAGAAAACTGTTTAGATATTTCACATAATCACCCAAAGTTTTGATAATGCCGGAATGGCGGGGGCTTCTCGTAATGCACGATTTTTTGATTACGTTAATACAAAATAATAATTCGCCTTTCCTATGATGAAATGAAAAGCAAACCTAAAAGTGGATCCTTTGCCACACAACGCCAGATGAACACGAACGTTGAAACTGTGCCAAGTCATTCATCATTTTCAGTAACAAATAAAATAATGCATTTCAGCTGAGAATATTGAATTGAATCCGAGCCAGGAAAAGGAGCTAATATTAATCATTTGGGCCAAATCATGTGTAATGTAAGTTATCATTTCCGTGGCATTTTATTGTTCAGTCGTCTCAAAAACTGATGTACTTAATTGATCACGTCATCTAACAAACAGGACTGAGGTCTTTATAGATCATATAGTGTGTGTGATACTTTAAATTTGACTTTGCAACAGGCGGATATGGGAATGTCGGTAAGGAGAGGGTGGGCGGGGGTATATTATTTTTTTAATTCTTCATTTGCATTGGGGAATATACGTGCATGATGGATTTTGCTTTTAAGTGACAAGATGCCATAAATATGTTTTTCTACCAACTCTCGTAACGCCAAGTAATTTTAATGTCCTACTAATGTGAAGGTTGTTTTTTATAACCCAATCAACTCTCTCTCTCTCTCTCTCTCTCTCTCTCTCTCTCTCTCTCTCTCTCTCTCTCTCTCTCTCTATATATATATATATATATATATATATATATAATTTTTGTGCTTTTCAGCAATATATTTCCAGATCCACTACCATATCCTGTGTTCATTAAAAATAATAAGTTGCATATTATTGCACCTTTATAACTTGCATATTAGATTGAGTACGATATGATATGATATGATCTGTGTATCTTTTTTTTTTAAACACATGTACATATACATTTTCATTATTATAATTCGGCGATAGAGTAAACTGCACATTCGCCGAAATATCCCCTGCACAAGAGTTGGGGGAAGTGGGAAACGCAACCTTTTGGGAAGTAAATTAAAAAGCATTTGCTGATTAACGTTAATGTATTGATTTGATTTGATATCACGTTTCTCTCACAGACACCTGGGTCGCAAGCGTTTCATTCTATTGAAGTTCGCAGACTGAGTACTAATGCTACGCGGCGGCAGCATCGGGTAACTGTTCCACCTAAATGTTATTTTTTAAAGATTAAAACCAGTTTAAACTAGCTGAGAAGGCGAGCCTTGTGTATTTGATGTATTTGAGAGTGTTTTTTTTCCAGATGATCACACCGTCTCAAAATGTGCGCACAATGAACACCCAACTGCAAGTAACGTGTTCACTAGCACTGTTGACTAGATCATGGGTTTAATACTAATTAGTTACCCTCTACCAGGGCGACAGATTGATTTTTCACAGATAGTCACAGATAGGTCTCTAGATAAATAGACAGTCATTTTGGTCTGATGTCGATTCAGCAAAAAAGGTCCACAATAATAACTGAGACCCTGGTAGAGGGTACTTATTAGTCAAGATCGTGAGCAGGCCTAACCAACTACCAGACTCGGCACCTAAGAATCCAGAATAAACCGGTATATCAGACCAAACTACCCGTTTTCAAGGTGTGTGTCAGATCGTATTACAGAGTATCAGCCACCAAACCAATTTTGCCTTGTGCGCGATGTGATAGCAATGATCGTAGTAATAGATAGACCCCGGATAGATAGATAGAGTCAGCGAGGATTATGTGGCATACACGAGTGCGAAGCACGAGTGGATGTCACATAACCCTCGCTGACGAGGGATCTATCTTATTTAGACCACGGGTCCATTAGCGGGTTATAACGCATTCATGCGAGACGTGCGGTTATGCGAGTTACACCACGTCTGAATCTTTTGTTCTTCACTTCCACCGTGGTCAAAAGCGGGGTTGGAAAGTAGTGCATCTCATTTAGATTCATGCGCTGCTACAATTTTCCCAGTTTATGTTAAAAATCTGACAATACCGCAATTTTTAACATAATATTTTGGTTCGAACATAGCCAATGATGTTTTGTAAATAAGAACTTGCAAACTTATATATTCATTTAGAAAAGTAGACCTAATTTTGATAGCGGAAGCATATTCTGTCGGGGGTTAAATATTTTCTGGACGAGATTCAGTGAGTCGTCTGTCGCCATGTTGTCACTCGGAACAACTCCGATGTCTCCGCACTCGACAATAGTATGGAGCTTGCGGAATGAGCCGTGGATTGCCGATATCCATGTTGTTGTATTCATACGACTCCTACTTGACGAAAACGAGGCGCGATACCCGGATGACAGGTTGGCTTACAAAATTTGTGATGAGGTATGATACTCTGTAATGCGATCTGACACACACATTGAAAACGGGTAGTGTGGTCTGATATACCGGTTTATTCTGGATCCGAAGTTGCCGAGTCTAGTAGTTGGGTAGGCCTGTATTTGATCATTCGATCCTTAGGTAGAAAGGTGTTGCATAATGTGATGCCTATTAAGTAATGTGATACATGTAAGTACTTTATGTCATCCATGTTGATTAATTGAAACGCACTTATGTTACTGGGACTCTGCTATGTTAACATATTATATGACAAACACATTATTTACCGCAAGAATGAGAAAAACCTATTAATCAAACATACAATATACAACTTGCGCAACAAACTGACATTTCATGCAAGGTAGGTAATCTGATGTGAACTAATAGGAAGTGCCGTTCAATCATCGAACATAACTTCATTTCCTGTATAATGGCATATTTTCAACGATTATGTAAGATCTTCTCATGAAAGAAGAACATTTATTTTCAATAAATGAAAAGATAATGACCTCTACAATTTGTTAGAATGTGCAGACGTGTTTTAAACAGCACAGTGCAGCAGGGCGTGAAGCACAATATTGAACTGTATATTTTCTTTCCCCCTCCTAACTCCCATCTCTCCCTCTCTCTCTCTCTCTCTCTCTCTTTCTCTCCTTTTCCTTCCTCAAAGGTACACTCCATGAGTTTAAAAATTCCCCAACAGCTTATTTTTGCCATCCACAGCTTCTTAAAAAACCTTACATAACCTTTAAAACGGTTCAGCCCTTTTAATACATTTTTCTGGAGCGTACCTGCTGTTGATACTTTCATCGGAGCTTATGAAGAACCTTTAATGAATCCAGGTGCAGAGAGGAATAGATAAATGATTAGTGAATACAAAAAAATTGGTCATTTTCCCAGGAAAATCTATTTTGTAGAGTAAATCCCATGGAATTGTCTTTTAATGTTGAGAATGACATTAACAAAAATAACTGAAATAATAAAAGTAACAATACCTAGAATAATGATACTCTTACGAATAATAATAATAATAATAATAATAATAATAGGGTGATCATGCTAACATGGTAAATTTCTTTCCAACAGGTCCCAGAACTTCCATTAGCAGCGCTTTGTGCTTGCTCATAATACACTAAAAGCTTTTCTATTTGATACGCATTTGTCTCAGAAACTGAACTGCCAAAGTTTCATTTTTTTATCTTAACTACAAATCACAATCGTTTATATCCTGACATGGATCCATTCAGCATGACAGAATCTCAGAAAACTCAGACAAAATAAATCAATGACACCAATAGCCGCACACAAAGCAAGCAAAATGCTAGACCAGTTTCTAACGTTTTGTGTTAATGTGACGTCATGCATGGGCTCCTATTGTTTAACACACAGTTTTGATGGCTCTCCATCGACCCCCTGCTGTTCCCACCAGTCCCATTAAAAAGTCCCTTTGCAAACTTTTCATCGCCAGTGTGCTTTTAACCTGTTCGCCACTGTGTCGCAGACAATACTACACAGCTCTCTTATTGTGCAGGCTCAATCTTGGAATAAGCACGCCGCTGCGCAGTTCTAAACCATTACGCGCCCGGCGTTTTGCGAGGAGAAGTTACTATGGCGTAGCGGGGTGCAATCAACGCTGTTAAGATCCATAGAGTGTAAGCGCTGCTGACGTAACACAGTTACAACGCCGGCTGACGTCACGACTGCTGTTGACGTCAAAGTTTGGTGCTCGCTGCTGTTGGAACACTGGGGCCCGTAAGGAGGTCGATAGGATCGCTTACCGCAATTAATTACCCTTCGAAACGCTGTCCTGAACTTGATGGACATGGCATTGTAGAGGATAGGGTTGATGGTGCTATTGAGGAATATCATGTTCCGGCAGAACAAGATGTAATAAAGGTTCAGGAAATGCTTGTCTACAAATGAGTTGTACAGCACCAGGAGTCGGTACGGCAGCCACAGCGCAGCAAACAGGGCCACTACCACTACCAGCATCTTCACAACCTGAAATGAGAGAAGACGAGGTGTTTAGCGCTTGTTATAAAAGAAAAAGTTAAGAATTTCACCAGCTGGGTTGGACAGGAGGACCTAAGTCTAATGCAAGGCTGACACTTGCACGATTCTGTGGCACGCATAGGCACGATTCGAGTCGTGCCAGTGCGCGAACTAGTCGTAAACTGGCGTGAAGTGTGCGTAAACCCGTCGTGACTGCGTGCCATGTCGGGACGAGAATTTTGAAATGTTCAAATTTTTGGTCACGACAAAATTTAACGACCGGGTCGTGAACTATGCACAAACAGTTCGTGAACTCGTAGTGAACTCGTCGTGACGATGCGGGAGGATGCGTGACAGTGCGTGGCAGTTCGCGCTATGCCACGACTGTTACCAACTGCCACGAATAATTCACGAATAGCTGACGTATACTGCGTGCCCAAGTCGGCACGACACCGTCCGAATTGCGCAAACTCGTCGTGCCAATGCGGGAAGTGCGTAAACTATGCGCAAACTATGCATGAACTTGTGCCAGTTCGTGTCAATGTGGACACACATTCGTAAACTATTCGTTTGCTCGTCGTGAACTCGTCGTAAACTATGCGTGAACTAGTAGGTGTAACTAGTAGGGTAACAGTGCGGGAGCCTCCCACTTCGTGCCCCAAAATGGCACGACTTGCCACGACAAAATCGGGACCAAAAGTCGTGCAAGTGTCAGCCTTGCATATGACAAAGACCCTCTACAGTGTGAATGTCATTGTCCCAATCAACAGCTTAACGTTTCTGTACTCCAATACAGTGTTTCTAGCTAGGAATAAATTGAGAATAATAACTCTGATTTTATTATACTTTTCAATGTCTTTAAAACTGGCAGATCTAAGGTTCTAACGAAGGCTTTGGGGTGGGTGAATATTAAATTAATCTGCTCCACACCCACACCAACCAACCCACCCCAGTGTGCGTGTACGAGCATTTAGTTTGAACAGCTGTTAAAATAGCCGGAAAGTTTTTGAGAGCCTTCTTTCGTATGCATAGCCAAAATCTCCCCCCCTCAAGCACACTCGAGAACCGGGTGTTCTATGGAGGTGCCAAAGAATGGCCCGCTGGTACCTTGGAGGCATGGTACATGCCTAGAAATAACAACCATACTTCTTACACAGCCTAGAGTGAGTTTATGAACATTTTAAAACTGACGAGACTTTTGAATACTGGGGATGCATTTTCAGGGACCTTTGAATAAAATGTGTCTACAAAGCGAATAGGGTGCCCCCAACTCATGATTTGCCACAACTTAATTGTATTTTCAATGTTTGAACCTTAATAAGCACACTAAACTCCGCAATAACTTAGACCATTCGTACAAGTTACACAAAGATTTGAGTTATAAAATTTACCGTTTCATCTAAATCCAAAGAAAAATCTTTTACACAAGATTAGTTTGGGACTGCTGCACTGCAGCACTTTCTAATGACACTACTTCAAACATCTTTTCAAACCATATTTGTCCTTGTCTACCCACTAGTGTTTATGTTCCTACTGATGCTTGAATTAGTTCCGTTTATTCTGTAGTGTGTTTACAAGACGACAGTCTTCTTCAAACCGTGATTTGGATGACAGTACTTTTCATTTAATGAATTTTCAGTTGTTGCCAATGCATTTGGCGCAAGCAGTAAAAAGAGACAAACGGAAACGTATTGTAATTAAAATATACACCTGTTGGATTGGACTATGTCGTGTAAAAGGGGTTGGGGATTAGGGTGAATTACATAAACAAAGAGGTGTTTGGAGCGCCGTGAGAAACAAATTTTGACAAAATGTACGACAAAAAAAAAAAAAAAAGAGAGAGAAAAAATGCCAAGAATATAAAGCCGCAGACGTGTTTCGCGTGCTCTCCTGACTTTTTCACCATAAACCGATGTTGCGTGTCGAATGGTAATGCTTCTGCTCATTAGTTTTGACATTTCTCGTATTTTAACGAATCATTGTGGTTCTTTTGATTCATTTTGCTGCGTAGCACTGGTTCCATAACGTATGGCCTTGGCTTGCCATTACTTATACGTATTCCTGAGAGTAATACGCTGTGAATGACAAATCACCCATTATCCTTTCTCTTATATTTGCCCTATATCTGATCTATGGTCGTGAGAGATGATATAAGGGTGATACATGTATCTTTCCCTATATTTTATATATGATATCCATAGGACTGCCCATCTTGAAGTCATGTTAAGGGTAAGGAGGCTAAAATTATCAGGGCAAGGGATCGCTTGTTAAAAGGTTTGGACACGTATAAATCGCCAGTTTTTCTCGTGAAATCGTCAGTTTTGAGTCACACGCCGTTTTACGAAAATAAGATAAAACGATTTTATGTAAAATTGCCAAAGTATCTTAGATGCTAAGGTGGCGACTAATCGAACACATGAAGCGACTTTCTGTCGCGATTTCTAAACTTTTTCTATAAAATCCCAATAAAAGCCTCTTATTCGTTTCTCCCAAGCACTTGTTTCAGATCATTTTTTTAAATTCGCCGTGACTAGAATCATTATCATGTTTCCGAATTAAAAACCATTCGTGATGAGATCTTATCTTTGGCTGTCTTTTTGCTAGAACAAAATTAATTCAAATATTTTTTGTTTTAATGAATTGAAAGATACTCCATACAAATGGAATTCCCGCTTGGTAGGCTATATATTGCAAAGAAACCATAAAGCTCGTTTCACTTCGCTACAAAACATTAATTGCCCCTATGTCTTCAAATGTTTACCTTCTCATTCACGATTGTCAAGCGATCCTACAAAATGTTCTCTTTGTGTGGTTTATCTGACAGAAAGATCAATTTTTGTGATCTACTTTTACTGAAAGATAAGCCCCAGAGAGGTAGGGGTAGACCATAAGGTATACCATGTAACAAAGATGGCGCCAGCTGTAGTTCTACTTATTGCCAAGGCGACAGCAGGGCTGCTGTAGATTACTTACAGGCACACTATGAACGTTGGAACTTTAAAACACAAATCATTTCCTGGAAAATTTAACGCTTTCTTTTAATCTTTTCTCTTAATCATCACGTTATACCAGGAATCCAAAACTGATCGCAAAAGATGCATAAATCTGGTTTTGAGTTTTGCATTTCTCATTTTCGAGTCGCAGCCGAGTGGAAATAGACCCTGGTCAATTTAACTTGGGTTTATAGACTATAATTTTGTCAATTATTCTCAACGGTTCTGGACGGGTTATACGTGCTGACCTAGGAAAAAATCCTTGAGTTTCCAGACTTTTTTTTTTGTTATATCAAGGTCTAATGCACCTCATGTACCCTTAGCCGCGATGAAATACTACCGGTTCGGGGAAGGAATAGATTTTAAATCACCAAGAGTAATGAGAATTCCTTCTTTAACACATTCTACGGTATATTCATCATCCAGAAAAGTTTTTTAGCCAGGCCCAGCCGCCTTTCCTGCAGATAACGGCGTTGAATTAAGATTTTATACCAGAGAAAAGAACTCTCGCTTTTTTCCTCTCTCCCTTTAATGCCGTTCAGTGTTCAATCAATCAATCTCTCTACGGGGATTCTGATCGCGCTGAGCTATCCAGTCCATTTAGTCTTAATACAGAATAGCGATACCTCACGAAGAGAGAGGGTGTTTTTTTTTTTTTTTTTTTTTTTTTTTTTTTTTTTTTTTTTTTTTTGCTAACACAATGGTAAAATGCTAGTTCCAACAGACAGCAAAACTGTTGGTTCTTTTTTTTCCTTTCAGGTATGAATGGGAAATCTTTACAAAACAATTGGATATGCAACTTTTTACACATAGAGTTTGAGGGTTAGTCAAAGATGACCTCCTATTGTGGAATATTACTATCTACTTGTGAATGATTGATGATCAAATTTTTTGTAACTTTCTTTGTAATATAAAAATACGAGCCCGTGGATCGGGTTAAGAGACGTGATTCAAGATAATAGGTTTCACTTTGACCTACATATATTCATTTTTGAAGTAACCTGAGAGAAATGAATTGCGCATGCGCTATGTTATACAAGTAGACCGCCTCAAACGGACTCAGATCCAAAATTAAAGTGCACCATGTACATGAAATTGAAAAACCACGGTTTCCCTTCTACCTCCACATTTGCATGTATATAAGAACACACACCTACATATGATGACTAGCGCTCACCTCAGCAGGCCAGAATAACTCCCAATTAAGATTAACGAAGATAACAAGCCCTACAGACAAAATGGCCGACCAATTTGTTTTGGGGGGGTTAATCATTTTTTCATTAGATAGGAAATTGAATAGGTTTGGTCTTTGATCTTTGCGAGATGAAACGATTAGAGTTTTTGATGAATGCGGTAGGTTAGCGAGGTAATAGGAAGTCTAAGGCCACTATTCATCTGTTACCTTAGCAAGGTCGCAGACAATATATTCAAGACGCTTGCATTCTTGCGAAGAAGCTTAATTATGCCCCGTTAGGATTTTGTTGGAGCTGAAACGAGGTCTTCGGATCATTTAAAGGGATGTCTTACACGTACATGGGATATTATGTTTAACTGTTTTTGAAAAAAAAACAATATGCATATAATCACATTTTATCATGAACAAAGATCGAAATGAGAATTCATTACATATATAGTAAATACGAGGGGTTCAAACATTTGATTTTCTGCATTGCATAACGCAGTGACATTCAGCGGCCGATACAAAAATTGTTAATGACGGAAACAAATGAGATTTCGGTCCCAGTACTCGATATCTCTTCTAATACACATAACTGGTGTGATATCTCCATCGAGAGAGAGAGAAAGGGAGAATAATTAGCTGTTCTGGATAGTGCACGCGTGCAAGAGAGAGAGAGAGAGAGAGAGAGAGAGAGAGAGAGAGAGAGAGAAAGGAAATCTGCAACTTCCCTAAGCTCCCTCTAAAACTGAACTCTAAAGGCATATATTACATTTTTGCACAGGATCGCTGTCGCTTGTCAAATTGGAACATACTCAACTGTTGCTGGTTGTGAAGTGACAGAATATTTGATTTATCCGGGATAAGGTTTGCCTTGACAGAATCTATCTCTGTCATTGAGGAAATGATACTTTCTGACGGACAGGAGGACATGTCATGGCTTTGTTGTCTGTTTTTCGTTTCAAAGCCCACGTCATAGTTTTCGATCGCTAAGTTACTGGGACTTTAACACGAAGATTTGGCATAATGTGCGAGGGGGACAATCAGGTCAGACATAAAAACAGAGGGTGAGGTAGACGATTAAGAGTTAAAATAATGACAAATTAAATAAGTTCACGCCGGTCTTATCTCTATCGTTTGATCGCCCTGTACAACGTACCAGATACCTTTCGAAAATTCCAGGTGCCTTCCAGTTTTACATCTTGCCTCCACTATTTATCTGCCTAGTTACCTAACCATATGAACTAATGCCTGTATATGTCACTGTCTGTCTTTTACAGTGTATGTGTACGTGTGCGTGTGTTTCTGTCTTTTTTCTTTCTTTCTTTCTTTCTTTCTTTCTTTCTTTCTTTTTCTTTCTTCCTTCCTTCCTGCATTTTTTTTCTCCATTCCTTCCTTCCTTCCTTTCTCTCTCTCTCTCTCTCTCTCTCTCTCTCTCTCTCTCTCTCTGTCTGTGTGTGTGTGTGTGTGTGTGTGGATGGATGGATGGATGGACGGATGACTAGGGGAATCAAATCAAGCCCTGGGAAAACATGGCTGCACCCTCACCACGGTACCATGGCGTGCAGAGTATATTGGGTACCAATCCGAGTGAATACCATGAAGATTATCTCAAATATAGACGGAGGTTGTATTGACCTTTCCGTCTTTAAATCTGGGTAGATAAGCAATTGATAGACTGTCTTGATGTATCTTTGATTGAATGGAAAACTGTTTCATTTTAGGGCTTATGTACTGTTACGTACGGGTAGGGTCTTCAATTCGCAGTATTACAGTTGTTAATTATATCGAAATACATGTATGTGAGACCACGCTCGATGGCTAGGAATACCGACATAGGGCGGCATTCACACCTTATGACAATCCAACATTTATCTAGGTATGAGTTTTGATTCAGTGCAAGAACTTCGGTAAGGAAAAATTAAAGTGGCACGTACATTTTGTACAGTGAATGAACGTCAAAAATGCATTCAAACCCCACTGCAGTGAAATGCTTCACGACGATAAATCGCCGCCTTTACCTTAAAGATATCACTATCTAAAGTTAATAAAGCTTAGATAATATGCATTATTGGAAAGTGGAATCGGTAACGAGCAGATGTGCAAAGTTCCTATTATAAAGACCTACCTGAAACTGATACCGAAGAAACACGTCGTTTACTTCCTTTTACGTCGTTGTAGTCAAACGCTCTTCCACCAGGACTTATCGTTTGATTATCAAGTGGTAACATTATCAAGCTACTGAGGCTCTGTATCAAATTTGAATATGGCTTTTTATAATCATTTCTTTTTCACATCTTGATTATTGCCAGAGATTTATTTGACGGCATATATCTGTCTCCTATACATTACCATTCAATTTCATGTTCCAGGGTATAAAAAATGGGGGACAAAAAAACAAAACATCATTACAATAAAGTATCCTTCACTTTCTCCAATTATTTCCTTAGTCTTTTTTTCCAAGAAATCCCATTATTCTATCTCATAGCAATCATCAAATTAATGTGCGTTATTTTTTCGCAGCGTCCTTATTTAGAAACGACGATTGCTTTCTATTGTTTATGGAATTCCACACAATCGAATCAATGCTCTATAAGAAATTTGCAACCGGTCGACGGAAATGAATCGTGCTGAGGAGAGAAAAGGAAGCACGGCCATCACCAGCACGTTTACGATTGTAGAATCACTAATGTGAAAAGAACTCAAGCGCTCCTTACTGCAAAATGTGCAGTTCACACTTTCTTGACCTCGGCGATAAACAATTTTTGGTAATTTCCACCAATCTTAACGCGTTTTTCCTTCCGTGACTTATACACGCCAATACTTAACCAGCAATCGCGACCGAAATTCCGTTAACACCGGACGAGTTAAGAGATAAGCGGAAGAGTGATTTAAGATTGTGGGACTTTATTGAACTATTTTTGCGCTGGTCACTGATCGCAAGGCCTCTGCAAAGGATTTGAACAATTCCTTAAACCACAAGGCCACCGACAAAATGTGAGAGGTCGAGAGGCAGGGGAATGGCTTGGACACCTCTTTCCAAACGATGGCGATTCTCTTCGTACGATGACGAGAGTAGGCCGACAACCGTTCTCTATGCGGTTTTTTTTAGACCAACGTATGCGTGAGCTAAGAGGCTGTCACTCTAGACCTATATGCCAGAATACCTCGAGCGCCAGCACATAACTAGAGAAAGTACTTGTATTTCACCAGAAAAACACCCCTAAAACCGAATAAAACGTATATCGCCACGGTCACATAACATTTAAGGTATGTGTCAATTTGGTGCAAGAGAGGTGCGAGACTATTTCTAATTTAATCATTAGATAATGTTTGTTGTTGCTGTTGTTGTTTTTAAACAACAAAAATGCAAGTCCCGGGAAATAAAAAAATGCCTAATATTTCCCCAAGGCTAACCTGAAAGTACTTTGATCCAAATTTTCCTATAATTCATAAGACAAAAACAAGGAAATAAAGGATCATAATGTCATCTAGGCCCGGATCTATTGGTGTTCCTCAAATAATTACTATTGCCCTTTTCTTAAGCAGAGGTACACTCTCTAGAGATCCTGTTTACCAATAGTATTCTGCTAGTTCTCGTGCACTGCTTTTGTCTTCTTTTTTTTTTTTTTTTTTTTTTGATTAATCCTTTTGGAATAAACGGTCACAAGTCAAAAGTAGCTACCCTGGACAAAAAAAACCCTCCAATATACTGGTTTTATTGCTTGTGGATCTTTTTCCTGGAAATGCTATCATTGTTTTTTCCCTATAAACAATTGAATCGCGGACTCACTAATGAGAACATGCTACTCGAAACCCTATCTAATAGCTTTCTGAAATTGGCCAGGAATTATATTGTTTTTTCTTAGAAATTTGGTGGGGTAAGTGTCACCTGTAGGTGACCGAATTAACGTAAAAGCAGTGTCCTTAATCTATAGGTATTGAAAGAACAGTATCAGGACTAATAAGCATGACCTTCAGTTGTAATACAGGGACCAGTCCACTTGTTCTCAAAATGAATGAGACGGTTCTTCTAAACGTTTGAACCATTTCGTTCACATCAAAGCTATCTTAGCTTATCTATAAGATTGGAAATTTATGCGTTTATTCTAAGGGATAAATTTTAGGCAATAACAATTTGGCGGCAAGAAAAAGTCTGTCGTGTTAATGATAGTTATACTGGCTTACCCTGCTTTGTGTGTGGTATTGTACAGTTTAATATTTTCTTTTTGTTTTCTTCCCCAAATATCGTCAACCGGAGCATGAAATATTCCTTAAAGCGACTTCTGGGAATGACCACTATTTTCTCGGTAATGACCCGTTCTGAGACAGAAACCACTACGCTTAACTGCTTCTCTGTTAATGAATGTGTTCATCAGCATATATACATACAGTATGAATAAGTCGGAAATCCGACATTTCTCTGAAGGGAGCTAACAGCGCGTCCAGTAAACGCAAGGACATTGTTATATGTGTCAAAATAATAACACAAAAGAACACATCTAAAAGGATACTAAGAATGCTAACGGTCACCTTTTATAGTCCTCGACAATAATTAACAAATGTATCATTAAAGCATCCAATTTTTTTAGGTGGAAGAGACAGTAGTCTTTTCAAGCAAGCAAGCTTTCCCCTTTGGCTAGTATACAGTTGCTCTCGTCTTCTTTTAAGAAATAGTATTTTTACCCATGTGCCCCCCCCCCCCTGCTCCCGGCAAACGGCAAAATCCTGGAAGCGATATTGAAAGCCAAGTGCCAGTGAGGCGTTTCCCAGACCTAGACGTCGGCTAGACGTTGGTATTTATGTCAGCAAAGGTTTTTTTTATACAGTTACAATGCAATTTAAGGCAGAGGTCGCACATTCGTTAAACTTGAACGCGTCTATAGACAGTAACTGATGAATCAGTGTAATAATCCATCGCTGAACTGAACGCAATAAATGTTTCTGACACGAGTTTGCATGACGGGCGGCTGTGTGCCAGGAATGAATATAGTCCTGGGTCAGCGACTGATGAGTTCTTCTGGCAGCTCTGAAAAACGACACCTTTCATTGTCATTTATCACGACCTTCCGGTCATGTACAGCACGTTTTTTTACGTCTGCTGCACCGACTGTGCTAGCTGGCTGATCGTAATATCTGCTAGAGGGTCGTGTCTATAGGAAGAAAAAAGTGGTGTAGTGTAATGGAGGTACTCATATGCATATACACCGGCTATTCCCAGCAAACAATGAACGCTATTATAACGTTAACATAACGTTATTATAACCAAAGAACGATATGGTAACGTTACGGTAGCGTTATAAAACGTTCTGTGTGTGCTGGGTTGAAAAAAATGCCCTTTACCTGTGTATTCCTATAATTCCTATAAGTGTAAACCGTATCGGTCTTTTCCCTTCTGATAGGGAATTGAAGTTGGATTTACCATTTTGTTTTTAGAAAGGTTGAGCGGGGGGGGGGACCCATTACACTCCCTATGGTATATGTTTTTGTACAATTTTATAGAACAAGTGATGCCGTACACACTTTGGTGACAGACATGTGACTCTCAAGGGAAAAGAAGCGAATTATGCAAATTGGAGACGAACGTTAGCAAATGTTTGACATGTCCACTACGGAAGACCAATAAAGATCTAATTTAGAATTACTGCCAAAACTGGAGAGAGAAAAAACACAAAAACATGATTTTACGTTCTGTAATTGACAGGCGGCTGATCATTTTGATCACATATATGACAGTGATTTCTTGTAGAGATGGTGCATTTTACTAAATGGATGGAAATTGCATCGCCAGCGAAGACCAGATCGATTTTTGTGCATTTCAACGAAATTATAACACCACTTTAAACAAAAAAAAGGATTTGGAAATTGAGTCTTTTAAGCCATACGCAGATAGAATGAGCTTACCGTGCATGGGCAAAGTATGCAAAAGCCATTTTGAATTATTCTAATAATACATTCAAAGGTAAAATGATGGGACTCTTCATGTTTTGAGACGTTTTAATGTACTGGAATGAGTCTCTCAACCGAGCCAGCTTACTCAAGATGAATTCAAGAACTTCTTCAGAAAGAGCAAATGGAAATGTATTAGGAAAATAACTACAACTTTAAAGACATGCAATTGAGCAATTTGTAACCTCTTCGTACTTTTTTGCATAAACTGATAAGGCCACGATGTTACTTTTCTTTCAGTTTTAGAACGTAATGGAAATGATGGGTTGTGTGTGGGTCGGTCGGTTTCAGTGGAGAAATGACAGTCCACATGCGACAGCTGATGGTGAATTGTTGCAGGTTTCTTGCGAATTGCCCTTTTTTTCTAATAGGAAATAAAGCACACATCCCTCTGTTTTATCCATCATTTTTCCCATTTAACGTTTATTTGGTCGCCTGCGTTGAAATGGCTTTTGATCCTAATACTGTTCTTGGCCATTTAATTTTTGTTCGCAAAAGGTGTATATCTCAATTTTATCGCAGTAAATTGGTCGCTTTTGGATCACAAACGGACGTTTACATTCGTAATTTACATGGTTCCTTCCAAGGCGTAATTTGGTGGTGCGATTTGACAAAAACTCAACACTCAAAGACAGACGGTAAAACGTTTAAGTAAAATCAATATATGTAATAGAGACATGAAATACATTTTACACGTATCCTTTGAAAGCGTTATGGCAGATTACCGTCTCAAATGTCAACGATCCGTTCTGGGCCTGGAAATGTCACTAAGATCAAGGTGAAAAATAGAACTTCAACTGAGAGAGAGAGAGAGAGAGAGAGAGAGAGAGAGGCCGCATTCAAATCAGTGGACTAACTAGTCCACGGGCCAAATATGGCGACCAACTAAAAAGCTTGTCGTCTAATCCGCAAATAGACACTGAATAAATCCCCCGTGGAATTCAAGTGGGTCGGCCATATTTGATCTGCAGACTTCTTAGTCCACTGCTCTAAATGCGGCCAGAGAGAGAGAGAGAGAGAGAGAGATCGTGGGGACGGGTAAGAGAGAGAGAGAGAGAGAGTTTAAGCCAGTCTGTTACAGCGACTGAGAAAGAGAAAGATTGCATTAAATTGCCCCAGAACAATAGTACCGAGAAAGATGAGAGAGATGCCATTTGAAGTTGTATGAAAACCTCTTTTGTTCCAACATCTGCGAGAATGAATTCAGCAATTTATAATGGGTCTCTCTCTCTCTCTCTCTCTCTCTCTCTCTGTTGTACAGCCACACGAACATACCGGCGGTATACATATATGGCACTGTATAGTACGGGCATATTGCACGGCAAATGTAACACAGATTTAAAGTGTGTGAATGTCGATATTGTGGCACTGCATGCTCTCTCTTAAGGTGTCTGAAATAACTACCTCAGTTCTTGAATAATGTATGGACGTGGGTGAACGATCTCCAGCGCAGGGTTTAAAGCGAATAAGATATAAAAAAGCGTTGCTCTTAATGGCTTTTCCAAGTAATGCAGCTCATGAACTTGCGAGGTAAATGATAGAACAGATATACATTTCTTTCGTATTTTCCCTTCTGTTTCATTGTCTGATCTAGTTGATTCTATATAAACGACAGGGAAAAACTAAAAATTCCGTCAATAGCTTAGTCTTGTTACGTATCACTCGATCGTTTCTCAAGATATTGACAAAAGAACGCCTGCATTTTTGTTGTAATAACCACTGTTATTACCCTTTTCTTCGACATGCAATTTGGTCACTGTGACCGTCCGATCCAATTTTAAACACAGGATTTGACTTATCTGACCTTAAAATCTGTCCGCCCGGTCTAGATCGTTTTCTGTTACCGCATATCTTTTAATTTGACATTTGAGAAGAGAAGTGAGAGGAAATTGCCAATATCCTGCGGTTTTTATTAAATGTAAGGGTATTAGGACGACAGAAGCTATTAATTCTTAGACGACTAAGTGAATTAAGCCTCGTCTAAACTGCAGTTAGTTAAATTTAACAATAGCATGTCGAAGGAGACATTCAGAAAGTCGATTTTTGGAAAATCAGAAAGTTCCTGTTCCTGCATTGGAATTTGAGTTGGTGGCTTTTGGTGAATTGATAACCGTTTAAAATGAAAATGTTCACCTTGACTTTTGATTATTTTAGTTTGTCTTGGGTTATTTAAATGTGTAATTTTTCTGTACTGGAAAAAGTTAAATTGATTAAGTGCATAGCAGATGGTCTACCTCTTCAACACTGAGATTTGGAATCGACCCCTCCCCCAGGAAAAAAGAAAGAAAGAAAACATATCAAATTAATGAATTGTTAACAGAAACAATTATATGGTCTCGATTGCCAAATCCCAAAGTGGGCCAGATTCAGCTGAGAAACTTTCGTCAGTATCTTTAGCAACCTAGTTTCTTTTTTTATATCGATGTAGTTTACTGTTGCAGTACTGGTACCCCCAAAGCTCCGCACTCATTTCGTTTTTATGACCACGGTGCGTAATAAAATTATTCGGTGCGGGATGGCAAGTATGATCCCCATGTCAGTCTAACAGATATGACAGAAAGTGAAAGAAATTCACATATTTTCCATCGGATAATTTATTGAAAGGGAAAAGAACTGTGTCACACACACACACACACACACACTAAATGAATAAAATAAACAAATTATAAAGAAAGTGTTTTCCTACAAAGACAATCCAAACTCAAAACGTTTATGTTATAGGCCTAACGTCCGTAATGGATAAATCATAACTTAACGATGTATGCAAGAAGACAGGATGTCATCAGTTGCAGTTTGTTTTAGCACATTTTAACATAATTGGCATATGCGGATCATGACAATAAAGATAGATATATTAAACATTGTTTTACCTTTGGCACCAGTTTAGATAAGAAAATCTTATGAAGCAGATGGCAAATTTTTAATGACAGTATTGTTGCAATTGGTATACAAATTGTGGTTCCGTTTAAAGCGCAGAGAAAACGGTACTCGGTAAAACACGCATAAAACTGAATAGATCTTAAACAGGTGTTACGTAATGAACAATGAACACGAATCTTACATCATCTACTCCCTTGTAAACAAAAAATATATTGAGATGATCTGCGTACATTGTTCGCGTACATTGTACATTACAAAACGAAATTTAACAGATCATGAAGCACATTGTGATTTTTTGGCATAAGATAAAACATCATAGATCATAAGTCGCACGTTTTCCTCTGAGAGGGTGATTAAATGAACGCCATAACGTCCATAAGATACATAACCAGATATTTATTGCATTCCACGCCTCTCTCTTGATTAATGTGATGAGCTTTCAAGAAGGTGTGAAGTGCCGAAATCCCAGATGAAAAACGTATGAACCCTTGCTTAATAAAGCATTAGGGACAGAAATTGATGTTTTATCTTCACTTGAAAGGTATAAACAAAGCAATTTCTTGATAATTGGTGAAAGGAAACCCACGCGTCGTATACGTCTGTTGGTTGTGTGATTAGAAAGAGAACTGTGGAAATATATATACATGTTCGCAATTGTTATAATGGCTATAAAAGTCCTTTAGGTGTGAGACATGTATGGAGCTTCTTGAAACTGCACATAAAACTGTCAGAGTGCCTTCTTCAATACTTATCAGCTGATACGAATTTTCTTTGGCAATTCATGGTGTTTTCAGCTGCTCAACCCCATCTTTTTATCTGTCTGCTAACATACTTTAAATCGTAAAATCCAGGTGAAACTTAAAATGTGTGAACCACATTGGCATCCAAAACACTACCTAACTGTTATCTGAGCGTGCAAACACATTTGCATATTTTCACTTTTGTACAGCCTTCAATCTTAATTTTGTATTTCAACTTTCTCCAAAGGTTGCCTGGCAGTTTCTGTTCGGTGGCCTGATAAATCTGTCGATATCTCTTTTATGACGCCTATTAAAGAGCAAGGGTCCGGGGAAAACATTTAAGCAAAAAACATTACCAATACATAATGAAATAACTGCGGAGTAAAACCGTGCAGTTGAAGGGCTTAACGTTGTGCTAAAATATAGTAAACGGGCACCTATTAATAATTCACCGGCCTGTGAATATTTGGCAACGGGGGAGGTATCGCAGATGTTTGAGGCGGTTTTAAAAATTAGTTCTAAATTTCTTTAGGAATGTCTCCATACACTTCAATATACAGTAGTTGAGGCTACTTCGGCAGTGGAATTGATATCAAGAAGGTGACTACCATTGCAAAAAAAAAAAAAAAAAAAGATTCAGAAGGGAAATTAAACTTATTGTAGCCTCACCGGTGATCACCTAGAAAGTGTGATTAATCAGTTTTCTGGGTCGATACTTGACATACTTTTTAAATCGCCCTATCTCTTAGTTGACCCCCCCCCCCCTCCCCCCCATTTTGACCCGCGTCAAGGTAATGCCTTTACGAACTTAACCTGACATTCATAGCACAGTTAAAACATCTCTCCTCTGAGGATTCTAGTGACAGTTATGGAGATCCGCTGGATCACAATCCAGAGATTACCAATCGCCCTTTTCATGAATTTAGACGTGTCTTGTTCAAAAATGCTTCTGCGTGACCTTTTCTTACATTGAGATATTGCCAATTGTGTGCGATAATAGTTTGGATATATAGAGATCGGTACATGCAGACGCAAGACCACATTCCAAGGGCCTGCAAACGCTTAATGACAATTATTTAACTTATGGATTTCTATTGAGAGCCACTGGCATTTTATTTAATGAATTCAACTTAAAATAGTATGCAGTTTATGCCATAATGTTGCACTTCCTTAAAATATTTATATAACAGCGTACATATTTTGTGATAGGGGATTTCAGTTTTGCTTTCTTCATCCAATTTTTATTCCGGTTGATGGAATTATTCAAAATTAATGTCATTTGTCATCGTTCTCCCATTTGCATTTCCTTGCTAATTGAATGTCAATAATAATAATAATTTATTAAGCCAATAAAATACAAATGTATAAAATCGGGAATCTTTTGCCCTGTAGTAGCGCCATTGAAATATAAAAAATGAAAATTAAAATTACATGTTAGAGTTAAAAATAGTTACTGCCGAAGGATAAAAGCTATTTAAAAATCGCTTACTACCCTTAAAAGCTAAGAGTCTCGAATTGCTAGGTAAAAATTTAAAAAGGGTATGGGCTGGATGGCAACTGTCTGTGATTATTGATAATGTTTTCTTTTTAGTCCTGTCTAGATATATAGTATGGACGGGAGTTAGATCTGTTCCAATTACAATCCCTGCAGTTTCGACGATCTTTTCCAACTTGTTCCTCTCCTCCACAGTTGCACGTCCATACCAAACAGTTACTGAATAAGTTAAAATACTCTCTAAAACACACCTGTAAAAGTTCGTTAAAATAAACACATTTCTGGTAAAAGCTTTCAATTTCCTTAAGAAATACATTCGTTGACGTGCCTTTTTCAATAGCTTCGTGATGTTATCGCCCCAGGTTAACCTATTATTCAGCTGAACCCCTAGTAATTTATAATTAGAAACCTGTTCGACCGCTTTACCGTTAACTTCCAAGGGATTTTTACTTATCTGATTTCTTCTGAAGTCTATGATCATTTCTTTTGTTTTGCTCACATTTAATATCAAGTCATTGTCTGTGCACCAATTTACTAAACTTGTAACCGACTGCCTGTATGACATCTCATCATTATGGTGTATCAAGCCGACTAAAGTTGTGTCATCGGCAAACTTCATTAAAAATGTATTTTCCTCCCTCGCCACACAGTCGTGGGTGAATAACGTATATAAACAAGGTGATAAGACGCAGCCCTGGGGTGTGCCAGTGTTTAAAACTATAGTGTCCGAGAAGTTAAAACCGACTTTTACTGACTGTTTTCTGTTTAAAAGAAAATCTAAAATCCAATCGCAGAGTGCTGGTGGAAAATTAAGATCATCCAAAAGTTTAAAATACAATTTGCTTGGTACAATAGTATTAAATGCTGAGCTATAGTCAACAAATAAAATTCTAACATAGGCATTTTTACAATCGAGATGTTCGAGAACTTTGTGTAAACACATAGAAAGAGCATCGTCTACACTTCTGTTACTGCGGTAGGCAAATTGGAGTGGATCAAAGCTATTTGGCACTAAAGTTTTAATAAAAGACAGAACAAGTTTTTCGAATATCTTCATAGGCACCGGTGTCAAAGCAACAGGACGGAGATCATTTAAATTCTCTACAGTTTTACTTTTTGGCACAGGTATGATGGTTGCTGTCTTCCATATTTCAGGCACTCTGCACATTTCAATTGACCAGTTGAATATTTCCGCGAACACATCTGAAAGCTGGGCTGCGCATTCCTTTAAAAGCCGTGATGTTATACCGTCAGGGCCTGGAGCTTTCCTGGTGTTTAAAGCCGAGAAATAACACAATATTCAAAGGAATATGATGGAATATGGAGTACTAACTTTTTAGATGTTTGATGATAACAGTCGATTTTCTTTAAAGGTTTCTAAAATCGTCCACATTGGGTAAGAAAAAAATGGGGGATAAACGGATTGCCAAAACTGTTATTTTTGTCATATCTTATCGAAAGCAAGATAAAAAGCTGATAAGAAATATTAGAAATAGACTTCTCTTGTAATAGTCAGGAAGTGAAACAGGAGTTTCATAATTATATAATTGGTCAGCTTTTGAGGATCTCAGAAAAATGGACTGAAATGGTAAAAATGAACAATTGTGTTTTGACTTGGCGGCCGTTGAAGAGTAAACTCGTCTGATCGTCACATACTTTCCCAGAGGTAAAGGGGTGTTTCTCTTCAACCACTTCCAGGTCATAAATGAACTGTTGTATAACTATATACAAAATTGGTGACCTGGTAAGTCCAAAGGGCTGGGTCGTTATTTATAAAGTTATATTTTTATTTAAATTGTACATGTATATGTTTATTTTGTACAATCACGATAATAAATTTGTCAATTTCATTTTACCATAGTACCTTCCAGCAACAGCTAAACTAAAGATATGTATTCCAATACGTCATTGTTAGCTCACACAACACTCTCATGGAGTGGGTAGGCTTGAGTAATTGTGCCCTCTATCGGAGATGTGCACTTAGCCATGCTTTAGTTTTTCTATTATTTTAACTTTTGAATACATACATGTAGCACAAATGTGATGTCCTTTGCTTAGGGGGAAACATTACTGGACACAAATCAAAGGGAACTTGTGTGGATACTTTTTGGAAGTAGTGGTTGCATGTGTTTCAATACATGTTACGTTTAACTGGCATAATTTACATGGTGCAAAATTATAATCTGATGCATGACCTTGGGCACAGTGTTCCACGTCAAAATACGAAATCATCTACTTATAAAATAAGTCATCAATTCTTCTATGACAATCCACCAGCGGATATTTGTATAAAATGATTATCAAAATCACTTTTTATCCCAGTAATTACCCGGGTCTGGATGAACAAAATGATTTATCTGCCATCTAAGACAGAGACCGTTATTAGCGAATCAACTGAAGAACTCCCCACAGGATTCCTCGTGGACGAAAACTAATTATTTATTCTTGTGTGATTACCGTAGTGTTCGCTACGCTTGTGTCATGCATGCATTGGAAGCGTCTCTGCCAAGTTGCCAGAGATATATGAGCACGTGCTGCCAACTGTGAACATGAGTAACCGGTGTGGTACTCAGCACCAGCGACTGAAGTAATCGTCTGCTTAAGTACCCTCCATGAACTTTACCGCTTTTAATCAAGGTAATTAAATTGCAGTGGCGGGTCTAAGGAACAGAGTGGACCACACGCCCCAGAACCCTCCATGAAGCTCCATTAACTGCTATAAGTATTACCTCTCCCAAAAGTGTATATCATGTGAAGCACTGTGCGTCATATATTACAGTAAAACTATTCTTGCATCCCGTGTTATCTTTTTCATCCTTCACCCCACCCATTTTAGAAAATGCTTTATCCGCCAAGAAGCGACCATTGCTTTAGTCTCGATCACGCACATTGCAATTGTCTACTTCTGGCTCTAATTTCAATCCCGCGAGACCGGTGTTCCCGCCATTGATAACCCTTCAGTATGCTCTTGCAATGGGTGTTGAATCACAAAATACTAATGGCACAAAACTCGAATCAGCAACTCAGCCTGCGTCACGTTGCGTGCGCTGGGCCTAATGTACGCTTAATTAAAGTAGTTACTTAGTCTTAACATGTGGGTCGATCTTTCGTTTATGCGGCTTATATAAAATATCTACTGATGTCGTAAAGTCAACTTTACAAAGTCGGCATTCTGATAACAGAAGTCTCAAATAAGGTCTAAAACTTCGGACTATTTGTGAAAAATTTTGACCTGTGTGGCTCTAACGAACTCATTGCTTGTCCTTGGCATCGTCTGCCAGACTAAAGCAACTGGTTGCTGCGTTTCCGTTTTACATCATTTCCTCTCAAAGGTAGGCAGCAAGTAAAGATATCAATAAACCAGATGAAAAATGTATTTTCGATTTCACATACAGCAGAGATAACTTTAAGGGTCTGGGAGATTGCCAAGTAGGTTGCTGTACATTGTACCAGAGCTCCAAAATCGTCTGTGACAAAACTTGGCGGGTCGCTATAGGCGTTGTGAGATACCACCACGATCAGAATCATAACGAAAATATTACAGTTCAAAAGTGTACGATACTGATGTATATAAACGATTCACATATATCCCGATAATATTCCTATATTCTTTATGCCTTCTGGCGAATTTTTCATTCGCGCATGCACATTGTATGTTGTGCCTGGCTGATAGTTGGGCACAATGATTGAAATGCAGATTAAAGCGAAATTTTCATACGAGACGCAAGCTTTCAACAAAATTATTAGGCTGAGAAATTTTCTTAGATCACAAGGCTGATTACAGTCAGCAAGGTGTAGTTTTGCCCTAAGCCTCAGTGCTTTGAAAGTTCCGCATTGAAAAGCGATATGTTAGTGGATTGGAGCACCAAAAGCTTAATTGGAAACGTTCACACAAGGCTAAATGTTGACCGAAACAAGGTAGTTTGAAATTCATCGTAAAGCGAATAAATATCACAAAAAGCTAAATGTTAAAGGGATATTCTCTCGTGCGTGGTGCATAGCATGATCACGCAATCACCTTTGATGAAATGTAGTAAGTGTTAATGGCTAAAAAACAGCTGAGTGATGCAAGATGCAGCAACAATACATCACTTCTTGTGGATTGGTTTCCGGCTAGTTTGAAACCAGGGACTTTTATCAAAGAAGTAATTACAAGAAGACAGCTTTCAAACCACGAGGCAGCGTAATTTCCTTGCAGAAAACCGATTTGCCCTCTATTCCAGGTTTAAGTTTCCGCAAACTTGGCGCAACGCTGTATTCCTTTTGGCGAGGTTCTCATAGCGTGCCAATCGGGGGATGTCTAACAGGAAAGATTATCTGTAAAATGCTCTTTGATCACTGGTCATTTCTGCTTACATCTTCTACAACTATACAGGTCTTCAAATGTAAAAATATGTTGAATTTGATTAGATGTGATATTGATACCAACCCCCCCCCCCCCCCCCCCCCCAGTTGCAAAACCAAAATGGTGACTTTAGGGCCTTGCTAAAAAAAGAGGAAATACGGTTCTGATATACCTACAGTAGTTTTGCCAAATGCCAAAAGTAACGCCTTATGTTCCACAGAATACCCTTGAGAGGAAGGGTCAATTTTGTTGGTCCACAAACTGCAAAATGCCTAATCCTTTTGAAAATAAATCAAAAGAAGTATTTCAATATTAGGATATCCATACATCTGATAGCAGCTTGTGATCTTGCAACATATTCAAACTGCAGAGCCACTGTATGTGAATAGGCACCAACATTTACGAAGCTAAGAGATTACAAAGTGCATTATTCAATAAAGTTTCCCCTGGTCATTAGATAGAACTATAATTATCAGGGAGTCCGCGCTGTCCTGAAAGGCTATACCGTTATCAGGGAACAGATAATGGTGCTGGGTCATCGTCTGCATCGTCCAGGTTTCGCCACCGAGCCATTTTTAAGAAAGGGCTTAAAGGGATAATCTCAGCCCGATCGCTATCGCGCTCAATTGAACGCATCCTCAAGGTTCTGCTCGCTGAGTCTTCGAATTGACAAAGTTCCACGGCAATTCTGGGTCCCAGTGGGCCATGTGCCACCCTTTCCTCTTCTTCAAAAACAGTATAACAATTCAAACCATCTTGAAACCAACTCAAACCAAGCAAATTTTTAATCCCTGCACCCCAAAGCTTACAGATAAATTAACCTTGTCTTGCATTTAATAATTGGCGAACGGGGCCGGATCAGGCCGGGGCGGAGCTACTTTATTTTTGTGACTCCCCCCCCCTCCCCAAGGAAAAGTTCTGAAGTTTTGTGTCCAATGCAGGTGCACAGAAAAAAGTGCTTAATCCATATAATATATAATGTACTGATACACAGGACTGGATTTGCTGAAACTTGTATTTATAACGTCAACACCATTACGAAATAACTCGTATAAACTGAAAGAACATTCTATCTAATCTGTGCTATGTATTGTGTGTATAATTGTCAGTTCATTTCGTGACACCTGGGGGCCTAATTAGACAGCTGCTACCATTAATAACAAAATATTGTGATTTAATTGCTTTCATTTGATACTTCCAGAATTGTTGAAGGTAGAGGCAGTGGCCAAGCTAGCGTTAAAGACTAATCGACTCTCTATACTTCATCTTTCATTTATTTGAATTGCTTAATCATTATACGAAAAAAGAATCACATTTGCTCATTCTTATCAATTGCCTTACTTGTGTGCTTTAATTACTTTCAACGCAGCATATCACGGGTAACGCGATTCCATTTTTCTAAATAGATATTGCTTAGATGAGAATCGTAATGATTGTTTTATCTTTTAAAGTGGCATAACTGTCAAGGGACGCCTCAATTTTCTACGCTGTATGCAAGTTAGACAAAACACACATACGGGTTATTCTTTATGACACTGCAGTTTGATAAATTGCCCTCGTCTACCTTGGCACATGTGCAAGTCAAAATGCAAATGTTTACGACTAGCAGCTTTGTGAAATTTTCGAAAACACAAACACAGAGGAGGTCAGGAGAGTGGTTTCAGAAATAATAGCAGACTAGAGTATGCGGCGCGGCAAAGAGTAGAAGCTGGCAGAATTCACCCACGGCTATTTTTCGGGTTGTTTGCTCCCAAGAACGTAGATATATATTCACCATATTCTGCTTGATCCTTTTACTGAGATGACACTCCAAGGGCAGATATTTTCACCCTTACTGCTAAGAGGTTAGCCACCTCCCGCAGAATCTCGCACGTTTTCTAGTCTCGTATGACGTCATACAGCGCCGGCACCTTCGTTTTAAGTTTAAAACCCTCAAAGATAAGCATTCAGCAATTAAGCGACTTCCATTAGAACGATCTCTATTTGAAAAATGAACAGTGGAGCCCTATGGGAATAGGGAATGGATGTGTCCTCTAAGGTTTGCAACTTCTTCGTTCCATATCAGCAAATACAATCTTTCCACTTACAGAAATATACGTATAAAGATATACGAATTTAAAGGGGAACATATACAAGTAAATTACACCCCTATTCCCTAAGTGTGTCATCTCCAATAAAATCAATCAATTACATACTATCTTTTAAAGTATTCATGAAATCAAGTCGGTCACTTATCTTATTAACGGTTATTTGACTTGCTGAATGCTTATCTTGAGGGTCTTTCGCCATATCAACCTTTCCTTGCCTCTAGATTGCAGGTAATGTCTGCGAAACTGTTTCGGATTAAGGTCGTTATAGCACGTAATAGTATGATTATTTGTTGAAATTTCTTGAGACTACACATATTTCCGCTACATTTCTTATTTCAAATAATATCAAACTTTAACTTATGTATTTATTCACCCCTGTGAGTACTTTTGAATCACGTTACAGCAACGTGTGTTTGAAAGGATTCCATTTATATATATACTGGGGAGAGAACAATACTTTTACATGTATCAGTTCTCGTTTTATTCACTATTAAAATTATCCTAGAAACGATGTCAATATACAACAGTTTTGCATTTATACCGGTTTGAGTGGTTTTAATTAGCATCACAACTTTGTTTCGCAATGATAAAAAAAAAGCAAATGGTGTTATGTATTTGCAGTTGAACTCGGTCCTCGGTAACGGCTTACCAGTGTAACCTTAGTAAAAATCTCCCTCCGTGGAAAACGCGAAAAGCTGTACAGGAAGCCACAAAAAGGATATGAGGGATCCGTCGCAGAGCGAACACAAATGTAATTTACCACAAGCAGTTCCTGAAACCAAGAACACAGGAACGATTCCTCTGATATTATTGGTTTCACAAAAGCAGGATATCATTTACGGATTCTGTCCCAGTTTGACGCCAATACCTCTTCTCAATGTGGAGAAAGTTAAGTTTTTTTTTGTTTGTTTTATTATTTGTTTTCATTGTGTATTAGTAGATGGATATATTGTTTATCAGAGGAAATTATGTGGTCGCATATTTGCTACATGTACAACAAAGCTACCAAGGCAGCGAAGTCATCCCTATCGATTAAAGTGTATGCACGCGCGCCCGCGGGTATGGTGTGTGGGAGAGAGAGAGAGAGAGAGAGAGAGAGAGAGATGGGGTTAGGAAGAAAGTGAAAGTTTTGTGCATGTGTGTTTTCGAGAGAGAAAGAGAGAGAGAGAGACAACGAAAGCTTTCCACACACCAAGGGTGGACGTACGTCACACGTCTGTGAAACTAAACGTGAGTACTATTCCCCAGTGCTCATCGATCTCGTTGTATGTGTAACAAGATTTACGTGAAATACGGCCGCAGCGGGATCTGGGAGATCGGAAAGTCACAGCCATAAAACGAAACGTTATTGCGCGCTGGATTTATCTAAACAGCGCATTGAAGATAATAACGAACTCAAGGTTATCTAATTTACGACTCCACCTAGAGTTTTTGTTGGATTTGTTGCATTTTTGGCTAATCAAACCACAGCTTTCGCTAATATCAGGGAACGAAAAACATGCCGCTAAATTACAGTTATGTCCATTGTTTTCAGCAAGATTGGACAATACATCTTCAGAAATGGTCACTTTTGCCAAAGTGGTTAAATGGACGTCGTTAGATTTACCTGCTAGCGCCAACTGTTTCCAGCTAAGTTATCCCTAGAATAGTTTTTACCAAATCCAATTTGGGCAATATCAGAAGCATGCAACAGATAAATAGAGAGTCAATGGAAAAATATTTTCAAATTTTGTCGTCGGCTAATTGATCATTTTTGCGGTCTGCAAATTTTCTTTAACTCAAATACACGCACGTATTTTTGGTTTAATTAAAATATCATAGACGTTTCATGCATCATTGGTCTGATTTTTGTCAAGCGTGTAGTTATGGTAAGAATATATATCATAACAAAATTATAGAGATTTTAGGGGACACCATTTTGTCCCATTTGATACCGGTGTACCAACTGGGACAAAATGTGAAAAAATATTGATTGTTGAAATAATGTTCTAAACGTTAAAACAAATAACACATCATCTCCGCATTCGTCGTTTAACGTGATAATAAAATATCGGCGATTATGACAAGTAAGTTAATTACATGAGTGATGATATGATTTGTAATTTGGAACCGCGTTCGGTAAGGAAATGAGATTATGATTCCTAAACCCACGACGCAGGAGAATAGTTTTTGCAGCTTTTCTTTTCATGTCATTAATGATGAATTTAAAGAAAAAATAGCAAACTGAAAAGAGATGCAGATACGGTATGTGAAACAATAATAATAATGATAATAATAATATTTAATGGATACTAGCAGTGTTTATCACCTACCTGTACTCGTGAAGTAGCGGCCTTGTTTTTGAAACAGTGCTCTCCATTTCGGGACGACTTTCTCACCACGGTAGGTTTGGGTGCCGACAGCCCTCGACTGAGGAACAACATCCGAGCTATGAGAACGTAAAGGACCGCTGTGAGCAACAAGGGGACTGCATAAAACACGATGAAATCAGCCGTGTAGTAGATCCCATATGTTTTACGATCCAGTCGAAGGCTGCAGTCGTCTAATTCTATCCCCCCGACATACTTCGCTGTATTTAGTTTGGTCAGACCCAGCCATGGGGCGCAGTACGTTATACTAAAGGCCCACAGGATAAGTATGATCCGCTTGGCCCGAGCCACAGTGCACAGAGTTTGAGCCTTCATTGGGTGACAGATTGCGACGTAGCGTTCTATCGTGAACGCCGTGATGGACAACGCTGAGGCGTTAACGCCAAGGTAAGTTAAGAAAGTTAAAAAGGCACACCCGACCACGCCGTACGGAAAGTCTTCTATGTAGAGGAAAAGGCTGACAATGTTAGGCAACGTTGCTGAAAGTAAAACTGTGATATCTGCCACTGCCAGACTGACCAAGTAGCAGTTTGTAGGCGAGTGCATGGTGCGCGTTTTGGTTACAACTAAAACCACCATGACGTTCCCCACCAGTCCAACCAGGAGAAAAATCACGCCGAAAATGACCCCCAAAATCACGGTGTTAAGAGGCCAGGGGGTGGGGGTCCTCAACATCGTGGAGTTGCCGCCCATCCCTGTGTCGTTGTCGACACAAGCCTCAAACTCCTTTTCCCAGTTGTAATAAAGCGTTGACATCTCGCAACCGAGTTCTCTGGCGTCAAACAGCAACGGCCGAACACTCTGATTGGAAAGCGCTGTCAGTCTCTCGGCAAAGGCTTCCGAAGTGTTTCCGCCGCGAGTCTCCAGCGCTAACACTGACAAATTCATCGGTGCGAAGCCCTTGCCACTCATGTCTCCTCAGTCGCAATGATACAGAGTAGGGGCACAGCACGTAAATACGTCGACTTCCAATAGGTTTTTAACGTCCCGTGTGAGATAACGAGCGCTTGCCCTTTATCTTGGCAGCGCATACACTAATAACCAAGGGATCATTGTAAAGAAAACATTAATCAATCAACAGAACACAATCACTGTTGTTGTAGGGTAGAAGGGCCTTAGTCACCACCCAAAACCCCTGGCGCGAACACGCCGTTGTCGACAAAGAACAATAATGTTATGTATTCACGTCACGCATTGGAAACAGTATCAGCAACCGAATCGATTAAACCTCTCCCATTAAGCCTGCCGTCTTAAGTCGTTAATCTTAACGCCAATGAGTCCCCGGAGGAACTAATCCAAACGTGTTAGCAGGCCCGCGCGGACCAAAGATGCCACCAGCAATTTGACATCACTAATAAGCTGTAGTTGACATTCGCAGTCCGCACGATCTCGGCGTGATTCTAAGAAGAGTACCGCGCCATCACGACGTGCCCAGAAGTCATGCGATAATCGCTGTGTTTTTTAGAACTCATCTCAGGAAAGCATCCGGTCGCTTGTTTCAACAGGATGTGATCTTTTCGAACACGCATCCGCTGTCTTTCTAGATTTTCTTTGATGCCCCGTTTAACTTGTAGACCTGTGACCAGGCGGTTTGATAGCTTTCATGCCTCTTCACTGGAATACCTGGCGCTGAAATGGCATAAACCGAACATCGTTTATTTTGCAAAAGAGTTTGCTTCACGTGGATCTCTGAAACATAAAACCACATCCAACTGAACTTAAAACAAACAACACAGGGCGGCATTAACTATTATTTTAATCGCAAAGGAAAACAAATAAGACAAAAACAGAGACTAGCTGTGTATACGCTGAAAGGGTATTCCCACGTTCGGCCGACGGTAACTACAAGCATAAATGTGCTCCACAAACAATGTATGGAAAATTACATATGTAAAGCATTATGTCAGACGGAATAAACTGCACCGCTAAAACAATTAAGCAAGTACATGTACGGAAAGTCGATCCAGTTAGCCCAGAGTTACGCCTTTAGCCACTGGGCATAATTTTAGGGACCATTCCCAGCCCCTATCGTACTAATGTTGGATCGATCTATCTCAAAAGGGGATTCTCGCTAAATCGCTGTCAACTTAAGCGGCTTAGTTGCCTGCCACGCCTACTGAACCTGCTAGGGAGTAATTGATTATCGTTTAGCAGCTTCAGTAGGCGTGCCAGACATCTAAGCCGCTTAAGCTGAAAGCATTTTAGCGAGAAACCCCTTGGAGATGGATCGATCCTGTTAAATCGATCTAGGCATGGGAACCAAGGCTCTATTCCCATAGATTTTAGATCGATCTATCCCCGCGGGGAGTCTCACTAGATTACTTTCAGATAATCCGACTTAAATGTCCGTCCCGCCTACTACAAGCTGTAAGGAGGTAATTAACTTTCGTGTCCGCCCGGCTGACAGCTATTTAGCGTTAACCCCCAGGGAGTTAGGTCGATCTAAAGTAGGTCGATCTAATCTGTGGAAATGGGATGCAAGTCTTAAACTACTGACAAAAATACGTCCACCAACGAAGGAGGTTTTGTTTTCATCAGCGTTGTACCCCGCTCCTTCTTTGTTGTAGTAGTAGTAATAGTAGATAAGATAGTTCAAAACTCACAATAGCACAAGAGGTTAATAAAACTTCAGAATAAATTATTACCCAGGAAGGACAGAAGAGATTGAAACTTAACTGAATCTTATGATAATAAATGATCAAAAATGCAGTAAGTGTTGTTGTTTTAATTGATCATTTGTTTGTTGTTATTATTATACTGGCTTTATTTAAATTTGTTGCATATGATATCATAACCTCTTTTGTACATAGAAATTAAGGCGTCCATTAGACCCACGATGCTGGATTTTTAGCCCCCGTTATAATCGTAAATACTATCTATCTATATACATATATATATACCTAATTACATATATCATCTACGGGTGACGTCATAATTGCGATTTCGCTGTGAAAACTGAAAAAACAGTTTCTCAATTTTCTCTTTCTCTGAGCACCCACGATCGCCGTTTCAACGCCGATTTACTATCACCATTTAGTACTCTAAAACCCTGCCAACGATTTTTCTTTAAAGTCTTAATTTAGATTTTATCGTTGATAAAGAAAAATAAACTTCCCAACAAACTCCATAGCAAAGACATTTAAACCAAAATGACGATATGGGATTGTGGCCCATACACTCATCGTTAACTCTGCCAGTTTTTCGTGATAAAATCTTGTTCATGAATGAAAGCACGCCCCATACCATATGCTATCTCACCTCAAAATAGAAAGGTGTTAAATTGACGATTAAAGCTTTGAGTTGCCTATGCTTATACATTAAAAACGAGAAATATAAATGACGGTATTTTATATTTTCGAATTTTTTGTTTATGTTTAAAATCAGCACGAAGATAGATGCATTATTGAATGATCAAATGCAGGAAAACCTTCGTTTTCGGTATCTGGGTGATTATAAAAGTTTACAATAACCTTAAGCCACACTTGCTGCACCCCTAAGCTATGTACATTCGTGCGTGTATTGGTCATTAGACCAAGCGAAAAGCGCACATCTGGTTAGAGGAGGGACTGCAGCATGGTATCATGGGAACGGATAGGTGGTCTTGAAGTCAGCTGCTTGAAACTAAAGAGCTGCATGCATCATTACAGAACAAGGCCATTGACTTCGCTTTGTGCGCGTGCATTTGGGGGCTTGTGTCTGTACCATCCGGGATTTAATGTGTAACGTATATTTCACTGCTCTATATCTTCACACACATGCACACACATACACATGCACGCACACATGCACACACACACATGTACACACATACACATGCACACACATACACATGCACACCCATTCATAGGCACACACACATGCACACACACATGTACACACATACACATGCACACGCATACACATGCACACACATACACATGCACACGCATTCATATGCACACACACATGCACACACATACACATGCACACACATACACATGCACACGCATACACATGCACACGCATTCATATGCACATACACATGCACACACATACACATGCACACCCATTCATAGGCACACACACATGCACACACATACACATGCACACACATGCACACGCATACACATACATGCACACACATACACATGCACACACACATACACATACACATGCACACCCATTCATAGGCACACACACACATGCACACACATACACATGCACACACATGCACACGCATACACATACACACACATACACATGCACACACATACATGCACACACATACACATGCACACACACACACACATGCACACACATGCACACATACACACACACATATACACACACATCCACATTCACACACACACACACATACACATACACATTTGCATACATGTATAAACTAGTTCACATTCCCTTGCATCTAAAAGTCATTACTTTAACCCATTATTACTGCATAACTTGATATCAAATGTTCAGATCGACCACACTTGAGTCAATTGTAAAGAAACTAAATTCTAAAGCATTATTTGACTTTTTTTACATGTATATTTTTTTCAGAACAACAAGTTGTTACAATACAATAACTTTAGGATCTTGATTAATTTGCCCAAAATGGATTTTTTAATTAATAGTAATATCAAATAATAACATAAAGTGATAATTATTTCAATACCTGGTGAAGGCACGTTATAAGGGCCTCCATGGAGGCTTTCATAAGCGAGTTGCAATAGACAGATAGAAGTGGCAAAAATATATACACAAGGAAGCATAAAGCTGCGGAAATAAACTTACAGGACAACAGCAGCAGCACAGCGCAGGCAGGCAAGCGAAAATAACGAAATCAGACGCTATTTGATATGTAACGAAAGCAGCGGCTATTTTTTGCCCACACTGCCGGAGATCCTTGCGAGACTGAAGTGGTTTGACCAACCAGCTCCAGAACCCCTGAGCGACTAGAAAGTCATCAATGATTCTAACAGACGAACAGCAACATATTAAACAAATCTATAAACGGACTTCTAGGACTTCTAGTAGTAATAAGGTCGTTGCACCGCGTTATTAAAAGATTAATTGGGTAATGCATCATCAGCATCATTTACGAGCAAGCCAATACTTCGTGCTAATTCAGAAATACGGCACTCACCGAATCAATAAAAATAATTCGACTACTTTTTTTTCTGATACGAAACACTTTCTAACGAATTGGGAAATAATGCCCCATGGAACCCATGAGGTCAATGTTTTTTCTTTCATTAAAGATGCACCGCGCCAAAAATAAAACTTAAGAAAATATTTTTTTAAAATGACCTGTCTTTCTTTCAATTTTAATTATAAAATAATTATAAAATAATTTTAAAATAATCACATGTACGCTAGTTGCCAACAGTTTTTTTTTTTTTTTTTTTTTATCAAAATAAAGCTGGATGTGTGATAAAATACCATTTCTGACTAGCACATATCAGGCCTGTTCAATCCATTGTAGCTAACACGAGGCGTACAGAAAATGAAGGTCATGTCCGCGGCTTATATAACAGCGGGTACAATTAATATAATTAATCTGGGTAAAGCGATTTCCCATTTTGTTTGCAATGATTTATATAAAGCGTTTAGCAAAAGCTATAAGACCGCCATCAAAATCCATTTTAATGAAATATTTCGCACCAACGCTGCGCTTTTGTACCCGCTATTAAACAGTCTTTCTCCATCCAATATAAGCTAACGCGCGTTTAAAAATGACTGTAATCAAAACTCAAATTTAATATGACCTAGAAGCCAACCGTTATCCACCCAACAAAACTTCTTCATAAAAAATGTCATGATCGTAAATCACATATCAGTGCAGATAATCCATGTTCAACGACTGATAGTGGTTTATTATTGCAGCCTCATCGGCCACTCGTCCCTACTTGTATATTGCAAAACGAATCGAAAGTGTTATAACTAAAATACCATCCGACAACCAAATTGCTTCATTCCTACGAGAGTCTACGGATTGGCATTATTGTTAATATTAGGCAGATCGTAATTACCAGTCAGAGAAGCGTGTTCGTTTAATTCCCATAGACTTAGGAGTCGGGATCGATGGTACGTACCCACGCGGTGCCAAGTTGATTGGTTTTTTAATCCACAAACACCAACAATAATTCCGGCAATAATGACGTGACATTTACAAGCGTTGAATACAATATTCCGGTTAAAAGCAATGGAGTTGACTCTCTTAATAGGGGTCAAGGTTTCATGTGGCTTAACCTTTTAACGTATAAAGCGATTTGGAAATTAATACAACTTTCAGGTGCATGCAACTGGTACAGGGATGTCTTGAAAACTGCCTGGAAATCTCGTGGAATTACAAGGTATCGATAGAGACCTGGGGGAGAATTCACGCAAAAAAAAAATCAAAGTGAATCAAGTAAATGTTTCTTTCTTATTAATTGCCATATGACACGCATTGTGGCTTATTGGGTTAGACTACGGGTGATTTATCTGGGTTCAAAGTAAACTTAATTTAAATCAAAATGTTTAGGTTGATTAAGGAGTTATTTGACGACACTGATCCCTTGTCTCAATGTCGTCCTTTTGTCTGAGACCAGGACGAGTGCGGTACCATAGCTCGTGTTCCAACTGAAGGGGGCGCTACTGACAGCTACAAAAAAGTGACAGCAGTAAAAATTAATCGTGGAGTTAAATAGCAATATTCACGCAGGGCTTTTATCTTTTTAATCAAACGATTGACAAAATAACCTTGTTTTATCGAGCGGAATTTATTGTGAAGTTATCCAAAATATTCGTTTAATTGGGCGCAACGTCAATGCTTGCAATAGATATTATTACCCAGATATGCCAGTGAATGATCTACCAAAATGTTAAATATTCTAGACAGCACTTCTTATCAATCGCCCCCAAACGTACTCTCATAGACGAAAGCTGCCTAAAATTCACCAATTATAACATGTGTTAATTTCCAAATACGTAAGCTGGTGGAGGAGATAAACTATTTTTGATTATACCGAATTCAGGGTAATTCTGAGCTTAGGGACGGTAATAGTAATCATCGTTCTCAAATGAAGGTCCTTATGGATTACTGGGTTCTTCAGAGGGGAGGATTCGCCAACTGTGTTTTAATCAACTGACTCGTTTCATCGGCTGTTAAAATCACTTAACTACGTGCTTCTGAACGTAGATTTCATGAAATTTTCAGTCCTGTTACGCAAACCAAATGCAGGTTTATGTCTCAATAAAAACGGCCAGACAGCCCATAAACGTAAGGTTTTAAGGATTATGACTACAAGCGAGAGCAAAAAATTATAACACCTTATTAGTCAAAGGACCAGACAATCATCAGCTGATGTTCTGAACATAAAGACTTATTTTACAATACACTGTATATCACTTTTAATTACTTTTTAAATTTTTTTTAAAATGCGAAACGACTATATGGTGTGTTCTTAAGATGGCCCCAGGCAAGTTTGCCTTAATTTACACATGGAAAATAACAAAAACCTAGAATACATTTTATAAACATGACATAATCAAAAATGTCTAAAAGTATTTTGTCGCGGTCGTAAAATATGTCACTCACCCACATGTACATGTTCAGTCGGCCGTTACAATAACGGTGATTGTTTTTAGCACCAAAAACTTATTTATCCCTACCGTATACGTCAAGTCTCAAAACTATTATAATTAAACAAAACGGGCTGTCTCATTGGAGATAAAATAAAAGTTAACTGACTTGATATTCTATACCCCATGTCACTCCTTAGACTCAGAACAACACATAAAAGCATGGACGAATCCGTCCAGCTATACCTGCGCAGCAGCCAAGTGCCTGCACGCCTGCAGCTTGTAAAATTAAATTTCTTCATTGTAATCCGATTTTTTTTAATTTGGCAAATCGAAACCATTTCGGCCAAACCAGTAAGTTATTCTCGATCTTGGGTCCCATTCCCATAGACACCATGGGTCTACGTGGATCGACCAAACTCTGCGGGGACTCTCGCTGACTGCAATCAGCTTAACTGAATGATAAGCCGTCTCCTGGTACTGGGTAGAGTACAGAAAAGCTGATGGTGATACCAGTGCGTTGGGAACAAGAGGAGACCTGCCTTTAGTATTCTGATTTCACTTAGCCAGTGCCCTCGCAGAGTTGGGTCAACCAACGTCGACCGATGGTGTCTTTGGGAATGGAGTCTTAAACTCATCTTTAAGTCGATTCCTGCAAATTTTGGATTTGTTGCCATAAACGGATTAAAAGCATGCAAACGTCCACCCTCGCCAAAGGCCTGTAACGTTCTTGCATAAGACGTATCCATGCTTTCTGGGCAACAGGCTGGGAGGGGTGGTCAAGCGGTCAAATGGCTAAGGGTTGAAGGGCGGCTCTTTAAACTGCTCTTCAGACTACTCTTCAAACACACTTTAAGCTATATTTAAAATCTAATAAAGACCTGTGACGTTCTTGTATAAGCCGTGCCTGTGCTTTCTAAGCAAGAGGTGGAATGGTTAAGCGGTCAACTGGCCAAAGGCTGCAGGGCGTTTCTTTAAACTTCCCTTCAGCCCATACTGTCAACTCCCTGTATATGAAAAAATTATAATAATGGCACTGCAGTTAAGTGTTATACTGTAGAATTGTGGTCTTCTTTTCTACGTGGTTTGTCCACATGGACTTCAAAGTATCAAATTACTTCTACTTTGGCCGTTGGCCGTTATGTACAGAATGTGCAGTCCTCATTTATTGATATCATCTTTCATCCAACTCCATTAGTTCCTGAATATGAAACCACCAGAGGGCGTGCAAGTGGTATTTAACGATAGATGATCCAGCAATCGGAGTGAAACAACGTAACAAAATGGCGTGACCCTACCGCGTTAGATTACGACGTGAGAAATGTCAGTCCTTTAAATAATCCCAAAACGAATTGAAGGTACGTGTGTCTCCCGTGGGAGTGGCGCGTTAAAAGCGTGGAAGTCGCATAGACTTATATCAAATTTCCTGGCGTCATTGACAATTTCTAGAAATTCGAAGTTGAATTGTCAAAGACATTTCTTGACATTCGTGCGGAATAATTGTTTTATAATTTTCGGTTCTGGTGTCTCATTTTGTATTTTATAATGATTTTGGCGCCTTGGAAACAACCCTGTCTTTCAGACATGACTGACATGACTCCAAAACACTGCAAGGTTATAAAATGGTCAATTTTATCTTCTCTTCGAGGCATCAAGGAATTGAGAATTATCAAATGTGTTCTACAGTAAATTGGTGAGTAATCCTAAAGATAACGGGCATGCGTCTTAAACTTTCGCGCCCACGCGTCCCCGGCTAAGGTTTTTCACAAGCACACTCTTTTGGATTAAAGTGGTACAAAGTTACCCCAGCGTAATAAGAATTTGAGACTAAGAAGAAACGTGATAAGGCTGTACGAATAAAACCGCAAATGTATCACGTAACAGTACATGTATGTTTGACTATACCGTAAGCGCTAGTAATATATGACACCCAACAGAGCAGCTCTCTACACGTTATTTTTCCACAGAAACACAGGCCGCATGCACACTTTAACCCTCCGCATATAAAGATTAATGAAAGACACAACTCTCTCTCTCTCTCTCTCTCTCTCTCTCTCTCACACACACACACACACACACACACACACGCACAAACACACAGAGACAGAGAGAGAGAGAGAGAGAGAGAGAGAGGGAGAGGGGGGTCATTACAACCCTAGCTAATTCTACAGCAACGTTAATTAATAAAATCCGCGAGTATTTTTTGTATCTGAACAATCTTTGAATCTATATACAGCAGACTCTTCTTAACACCGACGCACGGGGACAGATTTGTTCGAGTAACGTTAGTCAATGTTCATCCAAGTTTTGGCAAATACAAAAGAAAAAATCCATTCCGAAGGGTTATACATCGATGAGGTAGGCAGAGTCGACGGTAGACTCATTTTCCTAAAGAGGGCAGGCCACGACAGCACAAAGCCGGTGTGTTAAATGAAGCAACCCACTTACGGAACGAAAGTACAAAGTAAATCACCAAATCCCATGGATAAAATGCGTTTTAGTGAAAGGGCATCTAACCCACTTAACACCCACAAGACAAAGAAACCTAATTGCATCACAGACCAAGGATAATGGAATTAAATGTCAATCAAATATTATCCGAGAGAAAAACGAATAATTGGACACTTGAGAATTTAGGTAACCACGGGAAGAAAATCAGAGGTATAGAAAAACAGGTTAATCTAAATTACCTGAGGGGGTTGACAACTAATGATTAAAAATTAATAATTAAGACAGATGTATACAATGTGCACACAGTACAGATAGATGGTCGCTTACCTCTATACATGAGGCATACATACATCTAATTGCGTAAAATATGAATATTTATTTCTCAATCATGAACAAATTTGATTCAAAATCACGGGTCGCAGAAAATATACCAGGCAAATGATAATATCAAAATAATGATCAAAAGAAACGAAACCAGCATGAACTTGACCGATATTTAAAAGTTCTCCTCTCCCGTCAACCAGCCGAGTATCATTTGCGGTTAAGACAAAACACAGAGCGACAGACAGACAAACGCAGAAAGACACAGAAAGAGAAATCAAACGGAGGATGATTTAAATGTTTGCATCTTTCTTGGAATTCCAGTTTCCAATTACAGTTTCAATAAGATAAGCGAGAGCACATGTATTTCTCCATCACGTACGATAAGAAAGTATTAAATAAGATCGACACATGTTGTACGCGATAGAATGTTTTCGTTAGTGTAGTATTCATAAAAACATTCCTATACAATCATGAGATAAGAAACAAACATGTTTAACACATTAATATGCCGTCCAGTCTGCAGATGGTCGGTTGTACATTTTTGATATCAAAATTTTGTTTATAAAATGACTCCCTTTTTAATAACTGCTCAGTCTCAAGTGTAACTTTAGTGTGCTATCGGTTTCGATAAATTTCATCTCAACGCTATATCCTCAAAATTCCCCAAACCTGATTTAAAGTTAAGTATGTACACAAGGCCTTAATTGATATGAATTAATAAGTAACAAGATTACTTTATGCGAAGACGGAAAAACAAAAGAAAAAACAAATTTGATAAATGAGTGTAGAAAATCACTTTACTCACGGTCATGCTGCTAGGCTCATGTCCCTAACTAAAGCCAATTCCCAACTGAAGCGAAGAACAGGTCACTTAATTAGTTGTCTCTGCACGGGCACCTTGCTCTGTCTGCTCTACTTTCCCCTGAAGAATAATCAAATGTATCTCCGTCAGGATATACACGGATTCCGAGAACCGTTTGTCTTCGTGTGCTGTCTTTGACAGTAAATCCCTTGTCTCGGAACGAGTTCTGTGACGTCTTGTCGCTTAAGATCTCATTTCTCAAACTGTGCGCAGTGATTGAGTGATCGTGGAGATCACCTCGTATGCTTGACAGTCTTCGAACCGGAACTTGATTCTCATTGGTCAAATACTGTCACTGTCACGTAAGAGGGAGCTTGTCATGTGTCGCTAAATTTTAAGGCGGTGTTCCTCTAGTTTCGGTGCGGGCTATTAAACGACGAATCCGCGTTCGAAATGACACGTCACTCTTTCTTTTTAGTCACAGCTTCTGGTAGGGACTGGTAGAGTAAAAATGTCAATGAAAATAACGCTACTGTTATCCTTCCAAAACAGATACAGTGTTTAGCACTACACCACAGTGTGAGCGCATTAAAACCACAGAAAGACATTACCGTCGATGTTTTCAGCATCTGCGATGTAATTAGTGTGAAACACATGCCTGGCGAGAAGTATTGGCAATAAGTTAGGAACCTCATTCCGTCCTGCTCGCTGATCATGTTTCTAAATCAAATACCATCGTGGCGCTTGGCCGTTTTCTGTCTCTGTTCTCGTGGAGGAAGCCGTTGTAATTGCTCTAGTCGATTTCTGCATTGACTCTGAGAGGTACGCGGTTGGAAATCTACACACGGAGGCGAACCTTAAACACAAACCTAGGCGGTAATTAACCACATATCAACAAAACGATTTGCGTAGGCGTACTCTATCTTTTTTTTAAATAAACCATCACTACTTCCTGTTCGACCTCTGCCTCTAATACTGATAGAATCTCGGGGAAGCTACGGTGTCAAACTATCTTCTTTATCAGAATAAAATCTTCAGCAGTTTATCTCTCACGCGCGATTTTTCTTGATTGTTTACTTTAAAATTTCACATACATAGTCGGTAGGCTATCCTCAGTAAGAGCGTATGTTTGTAAGGCTTACGGGAGACAGGTTTTTACGAAATCTTAGTCAAATGGCAAAGGTCGGGTGTAACAATAGCGCTAGCTTGGCAGTGAAAGGGTAGATGAAAGTACACGCAATCGTAAGTATTATTGAACAAGATATTAACTCGGATGTCGATTGCCATCGATAGAGAAAAAATGAGGATGGTTTTATTTGCGTTCAAATAGGTTGAAATTAAACAACTTTGGTTCAAATTATAAGGTTTTTCACGCTTGATTACAAACTCCCGTTAAACTGAACGGGTTGAGAAAAATTCAGGACAGATATATGGCAAGGGGCATTTTCATCAAGCCCATGCTTTTGTCTTTTCATTTAACCATTCATCTATATTATTCATTCATTATTTTATAACTTAGTATTCCAATTTTCTGTTTTTAATAGTTTTTATAGTTTGAACATCGATACTGGAACGTCCTGATTTTTTTGAGAAAAAAAAGCACAGCAAAGATCACGGCAATCACGGTTTTGCAATTAACTCAAGGTCTGCTGTATGTAACTCATCATTGCTATACTTCAACATTGCCCAAGAAACAGGCTTGCCAATAATCCCCTTGGCAAAAATAAATAAATAAATACATAAAATAAATAATAGAAAAAAATCGAAAAAATTTCAAGATTTTGTTACCGTCTTGTGTCTGACTAAATGATGGACACAGGTGTAAGTTACGTGCATGTATTTACATACGTGCAACAAGAATAAGCCGTTATTGTCCAGGCAATCATGTCCAGGAAATATGTCTGCAATCTTGACAAAGCTGATTAGTTGTATACCTAGGAGAAAAATAATACCCATAATAAGTATGGCAATGAACGTCTGCAAGGTGGACGGAGCTGCCAATAACTATCACTAACTTAATCTTTAAAGTCTGGGTGCCAAGGACAACTCGTGCAAATAACCAGATTACGAAATAATTCTAGAACGTCTCGGATCCGAAGTTCATGGCTTTCAGTTAAGACCGTTTTCCAGTTTTAGCGCTGTGGCATAGGATGGGGAACCGGGGCTGATAATGGAAGGAATGGGAACCCCCCCCCCCCCCCACACACACACACAACAACAACAACAACACCAGTATCAGCCATCGGAGAGGGTAGCAGGGGGAAGGGTTACATTAATCACCCCCAACCACCTATTGTCCCTATTTTTTTCTAAATAGTTCCCCCTCAATCCCCGCCACCCCCTCACAGATATTACAATTTGCTAAATTAAAAGTAAGCTACGTAAAGTTGTACGCTTTGTGCCAAAAATCACGACACAGGATCCATATGAACCTTAAACCCTCTACATTCCGATATGAATCTTATGGAATCCGAATTCAAAGGTTGTTGGAGAATTCTGAAAGGGCCATACGAATGACAAGTTCGTTTTTAGTTTAAACAAGGTGGCAGCAAAATTCAGTAGGATGGGCGCTATATTCAGCTGCACTGGACCCATGCATGAAGACAACATAAAAGTAGGAGTGAAGTGGGCTGGAGGTCGACTGCTCGAATACACATGTATCTTATATGAGATCTAATTAAGGTACCGTTTTTCATTTCCTCTTCTTCCTTATAAACATCAATAGAAATAAAGTGATACTGCTTAGGTTGGGGATTCTCCTTGAAAACGATTACATTCTTTTAGATGCAGGAGTGTCAGACAACAAAACAATGCCGTCTGACCTTGAAGAGATAGGCAACAAACCTTTCATACCAATTATGAAGGTAAACAACTTATGTCCAGCATTGATTAATCTCTGTCAAAGCGCCCACTAAAGAATGAACATAAACGAACAACAAAAGTATTAGAAGAAACTGGACACACACATGCCATACACAATTTCTGCTTCTGCTCGATAGAAATTAAAAATTGAAAATAAACAAAGAATAACATTCTTCTCAGACAAATTCAACCTTCTCCAATATCCCACGGTACTGATATGTATGCGTATTTTAGCTGAAAGATCAGTCTTAACATTTTTGACAAAGACAGGTCTATTTCAATTTAAGATAAACACATTTTTAACAAAAACAGGTCTATTTAAATTTCAGATAAACACATTTTTGACAAAAATAGGTCTATTTCAATTTAAAATAAAGTCATAGTAACTATCACTTGAGTTAGTATTGGTCGGCAACATCGGCCGTTTCCATCATGCTGTAGAGAAGACAACACTTCATTTAATTAGTATATATCCTGACGATGTATCCTCGGTAAATGTAGACTAATTTTGACTTAAACTTAAGACCAAGTTCGGACTCTGGCTCTTTTGCAAAATCGAACCGGGTTACATCTGTCTGTAACAGTAAATCTTTTAAGCTAGCTTTCTTCTTAAAAAAAGTCGAGTGCAACAGCAAAATCAACCTGTATAAACGATCCATCTACCCTTTCAAAATCCCATTACCAAGGCGGTGGTGTAATACTTGTTTGTACACAAAGCGTACCCTTTCAATTGCCGTTTCCGCAAGCAATCCAATTTTGAAGCTGAAATAGATACAGACGGGTTCTCAAAAATTGGAAGAATGTATTTTTATAGTATTTTATGGTTGGTTTTGCTCTGTGTGGTCTATCTCATGTATTTAGTTTCAACTTCTGGTACATGAATATTTACTTAATATTAGTAGATACACATCTGGCATTTTGGGTGTCTAAGGTGTTCGACTGCAGGTGTTTCACATGTCTCAAGTTTTAACAAGGTAATTTGCTAATTTTTTTTCGTAAAGAGCCCGTGCCCGTGAACAAATGATAGATAAAGACGGGCAGACTCAGTAATACAGCCGGTGAAATGTTTATCAAGTGTGTTTGACCTTTATGGCTATCTGACGGTTTGAAAGATTTTGTTTATAAACCTTTAGTGAACACCTGTTAATGGTGCATATGGCCCACTTTCGTCAACGCTTGACAATGCTAGCTATTACTTAAAATGGCTATCGTCCGGTACCCTCGCCTTTGACCAATTTTGTAACAGCGAGACGAGCTTCTAGTAGATAAAATCAGCCAATCGAGAATTATAATTATATCCAATGGGCAATTCTATATATAGTATGGGCTAACCAACTGATGAAACTGGCTCCAAGTGGAAATCTCAAGATGACCATATGGTAGTGAACAACAAACTTCCCCTAGGCCCAGTGGGTTTAAACAAGTACATGTACATTTGAAAAGTGGAATTCCCTTGTATATTCAGCTTTTAAGCTCATTTAAGAACAATTTACTTGCAAATATTACCTACACAAACCAAGCATTTTTCGAAAAGACAGGGCTGTGAGCTAAATGAAGCATGTTTTGGAAATGCAAAACCGTTTGAATTGTTAGGTTGTAAATTGTAAATACAGTTACATAGCTCTGTGTACACATGTATGTATAGTTTTTATATGTGAAGATGTGTATTTGGCAATTGTTGTATTTTCAATATTCACCTGTAAAAATGTACGTGAACATATTGTTCATTTTTTGTGCAGTAGTGTACATGTTTATACGATGACTGTACTGGCAATGGGGGGAAGGGGGGGCGAGAAGGGGGGTACAGCTACACGGCCTGTAGTCATTGAATAACAGCAATGCTCAACACGAAGAACAAACGGAGATAAATTGTATGGTCATTGATATTAATACATTGTGTTTCATTGATTTTGTTATATTGAATTGCTGTACTTACATCATTTCATTTAATGGTTGACGTTGACAAGTTGGGTGAAACCGACTTATTTCATACGGCGTCAATCTTCATCAAGAGTGGCATCGGCGTGGCAATCCGATGACGTTTTACGTACAGTCAAGTACATGTACCTTTAGAATTTCAAAGCAGAGATGGTTTAAATCTAGGACTCAATATCCATACTGAGTTATAGTTTTAATTAAGCCATTGGCTTAACATTGGAAAAAAATGAGGGCTGGTCTCGATTTTTTAAAGGAATTTTCTTTGAAGAAATAACGTAAATGTATAGTAAAGATGTTCCATGATTGCTCAGATTTGAAGAGTTCCGGTGATAACTCGCTCGAGAGATCGGGCTTGAGAAAGACCTCATGCAGGGATGATAGCGATGGGTGTGTTATTGGATACTCCACATAACACCGCATCACTCCAACGCATCTCTGGAAGTAAACAACTCCTTTCTGGAAATGGACACAACATCTCATGTATAAGTTAACGCTTATTAAATGGAAGACCAGACGTTAGTTGACTTCTCACATACTTTTCACATACTCGTAAGACATTTGGTTTCGATTTCAAGTACAATGTAAGTGAACGTGTAAGACACATTTAACAGATTTTGAACCGAACCAATATAATGTCGGATCCTACTGTAGCCCTTATGTGGGTGTTTGTAATTCATTTCATATTTTGTGTCAAATAAAACAACAGCAAGCAGTCAGCGGTCAATCAACTTCCGGTGCATGGGTTTCTATCTATAATATAGGCTTGCACGTCATGGTATTTTAGTTTATTGGTTCTTTAATGCAAGTGTTTTACGTATCTCAAGATTAAACAATAAAGTGGTTATTTAAAAAAATAGTTTTTGTTAAGAGGTGTCTTAGCTCCAAATGTACACCCTTACCCCTTCTCAAAATAACATTTATCCATGTATCCTACATATTAAAGTAAGATACCTTGATCTTTTTATCCCTCCCCCCCTAACCTTAGCAAAATCCTGGATTTGCCATTATAGTAATAATAATAATAATAATAATAAGTACAGGAACTTGGGCTTGTCACAAAGTCGTGAAATCCGTGAACTCTTTTTAAGTTTTTTACAGGCACGCGCTTAATGAAATAAGATCATTGCTGCAAAATATTAGTTATTGTTTCAAAGTTTTCATTTTGCTAGGGGCGGTATGATACCTTTATTTTCTTGTGCCTCTCCCCCCCCCCCCCCCCCCCCCCCCCAACCTTAGCAAAATCCTGGATCTGCCATTACAGTAATAAGAACGGAGAAACTTGGGGCTTGTCATAAAGTCGTAATGTCGGGAAGCTCTTCTTTAACGTGTACAGTGTTCGAGGGCTTTTTACAGGCACTAGAGAATCGTGAATCAACACTGTGTCGCTGCTCTATTATATTCACTCAAAGGTGAATAGGGGACAGATATTCTGTATTTTGATGTGTAAACCATGCAGACAGGTCGCCGACAGGTTAACGATCAATAATCAAACGCCTGCAAATATATATTTGCCCATGTAAATATGTTTGTCATCCACAATACTGAATCCCCCATGCTCTCTTAAATTTTTCAAAGAAAAAATAAACTTTCTGGGGCCACCTTGAGGACCCTTTGTAATAGAAGCTATATGAACCTGTACAGGACCCTTTATTCCCTTCCCCCGGCTTTATGTGCTTACATGTATGACTGACGTGGTTGAATGGGGTATACGGTTTTTTATACATATTAAGGGCCTTCTATCGGGGCCATGCGCGTGGTGCTCTGGATAACAAACCTGTGAAGTATGCAGTGAACATCGTACTTTGAAATGTCCCAGAGCAACCCCAAATGACGCAATGGATAAATTCATTTGGTTATGTTTAAGTAGAAAAAAGTAAATCACTCCTAAGGAGATTAAACACGTCTTAGAAACGTTGTATACTCTTTGACATCTATGCACCAGAGGCAATGGCAAACTGCATTTCATATTATTTTAAACACTTTTGCAGCACGGTCGGTTCTATGGGTGGCTTAATGTTTTTTCTCCCTTCTTCACCAGAACCTATCAGTTCTTTCTTATTTGCTTTGAAACGTGCGTGCTAAATCCATTCCCTCCTAGTAACAATGGCAATTTATTTGATGATTTTTGAATGGCTCAGTCAACCCGTGGACGCGTAAGGACATCAAACCGTCTGCTCTCTCCTAGATTCTTCTCAGAAACCTTATTAATGTCTTGAAGATTTAGATGAAAGGCTCTCAGTTGAAGAGATTTTCAGGAATTAACGCTTAAGATGTTGATAAATATCCACCCGGGATTAGCCGCGGTTCGTTGCTTCACAACCCCTGGTGACATATTAAGATTTATCGACGCTCGAGTTCATCACGGTGGACCTCGGTACGTGAAAGCCACTTGGGGAGAAGTTGGCAATGTTGTTGGGGCTCGTTCCCAATGCAACTTCCGTGCCTAGATCGATCTAACAGGAACTCCTGCTGAATGCAATCAGATAAACAGATTAACACGCCTTCTCATGAGTAGAATACAGAAAAGCTGTCGATCGCACGGCGTGTTAATCTGATAATCTGGTTGCATTCAGCAAGAGCACCCGTTGAGTACCCAACCATTTATACATTTACTAGTTGACAAATAAACATTTTATAATCTGATTTATCGTGTTTTGATCTGATCAGACCGATTTTATTATTTTAAATCATCGCATGTTTCACTGAAAGAGACTCAATTTTGTAGAATACAGCGATGTTTTATAAATTCGGGTTATACCCGAGTTCCTTGTGTTAAGATTTCTCAATTTGGTTGATTTGTAGGTTTTACCGTTGCGTGTTTCATGTCATGGTTATAGAGTAAATGTTTGATATAAAACATTGTGTGTGTGTGTGTGAGAGAGAGAGAGAGACAGAGAGAAAGGGCGTGCTGCTTTGTTTGTGTAATTCCGAACAATAATCTTATCTGTCACTGGAAACCACTTCAGTTATTGCCACTGCATGGGTAAAGGTTCGGTTGGTTTGTCACTCCTTAGAGTACAAATCTTGACAATGTGACCTCAAAGATGAGGTACTGTGCATTTGATCTTCTCACCGGATTATCCTGCAATGCTGTACAAACGAAAACATCACGTAGCCTAATCCGTGCTTAAATCCCTCTTCCTGAATATATTTGTACTTCGAATGTTTTAAATGTTTTTACAGCATATTGAATAGACGTTGAAACATTGGGGCGGCACCAGTGACAATAATTAATGTCCATAGTTACATCTACTCAAATTGACTGTTTGATACTTTAAATTAATGTCTACGCATATATATATTAGTATTAGTGTAGTATAATATTACATTTGAGCGAACCTATGTCTAAAATCATGCTTACAGTTATAAATTGTCAGGGAGAGCATTTGTAGCTTTTGAAGTCAACTTTTCCAAATATGTTTGTTATAGTTGTTACAATTGTTATTATGTGCCAGCATTTATTCAAACGTTTTTATGTACAGTATGTCAGCATTCTACCGTACGAAAACGCTAGTTAAAATAAGATGACATTACATTAATATAAACTCTTGCAAAAATAATTGCATCGATAATTATTGAGATACAGCTCCGACGATATATTTTGCGAGATTGTCCAATAAATAGGTTGGAGATTACATAAATGTTGCCAATTACATAACAGTCACTAAGTGTCCGCAGGTGAGTCATTGCTTTCACTTAAACAGCACTTAAACAAGCAAAATTGAGGAGACTGCGAAATGGAGTGAATTCTCCTTAATTTTTCCTACAGCACATTTACCTGGTATGTGTAAGAGCTCTCAAAACATACCGGTACTGCCTCATCGCAAGGATTTGTAAAGGTTAAATCCTTGTTTAAAAAATTTCCGTAAGACATGCACTGCGGTTGACTATTGAGAAATTAATGTCTTTTCCCGCGATGGAAATTAACATCCGTGAGATATTCTACACACTCGTTACAACTTGTACGTTTTTTTTACCCCATATGGGGAATGTCACCCACCATGTCTAATAAAGATGAGTGTTAACGCAACACGTAACAATGCTTTATCTAAAGGGCATTTTTTGCGAAAAAGAATCATTGATATTCAGATCAGATTGAATGTCAGTGTAGTGGTTCACCGCTTCCAACTTATCTTGTCTGCTCTTGCTTATGGCACGGTGATAATGCAAGAACAGTAGATATTACAGCTGCAACTGTTGAGTACATTGGGAATTAAGTCAGATCACAAACTTACTACCATTATTATCAAAGTTGAAGTAGTTCTCAAGAGAGCGTCACCAGTATATAAAAATCTCAAATGGGTCACACATCTCTCACTTAAACGAATGTATATGTGATGAACACTTTTTGTGGCATTTGGTTTGATGTCCAGATGCCTTCAATGCCACAAAAGGCGCTTAAGAGCTGTATGTCGCATCAATTTTTTATCATATACATACCTCCTGACTATAGAGTTGAAACTCGACCCTACCAGGCACTGTTCTGAATTAAAGTCGACTTCGTAGCGCTTCTCAAAGAATCTAAAAGGACACTTGTCTGCTTTTCGATCTTTACAACCAAGCCCATACAGCAAATTATGTTTGTCTTGACAGCTTTTTTTCACTCTCAGTGGTGGCAATATCCCATTGAGATATGCCAACTTCATCTATCGCGGGCCAATCTGTAAAAGGCTTTTATACCAGTGTCGAGTATATACAGTATTAAGCTTTGCCGGTTATATTGTTTTTGCAATCTAAGCTTAGACAATAAACTTTAATTTAGTGACACTGACCCAAGGTGGGGTATTATACAGGCGCATGTATGGTGGACTTGGGGTCTGAGAGGGGGTTGTGACATTTAATTCCCTTTTATCCAAAAAGAAAACTTATACAGGAAATATATACGTATATACATATATAAATGTGTACCATATATTAAAATCACAATTCCAGTTTGTGAAAAAACACCTCTGGTTTTAAAGCATGTTTGTTCTGATTGCTTTTTGCAAGAAGATTTCGTTCCAAGCTGTGTTTTCCAGTAACATCACTACAGTACTAGCAGTAGCAGACAGGACACCATTAACCATTCTGTCAAATGCTGAACTGCGTCCTTACTGATTAGAAATATTCTACATATACAGACTCCACCAGAAATGAAACATCGCTTTAGCTTTTAACGAACAGTCGTTGGCGTTGGAGTGGCATTGACGGATTCGCCATTTTGTGAAAGGCGTATTCCAACAGCACTCGTGAATGTACATGTATTGGCAGAACGAGGCAATTATAAAAATGCAGGTGAAGATCATTCAATTGTTACTTAATATCAGAGATGAAAAACTGTTTAGCTTTTGCTCTTATGGTTGCTTATAAATTCATTATTATTATCTTTTTCTGGGGGGGTGGGGGGATACAGGTAGAGGGGGGAATTGAAACATTGTGCCCACCCCCCCACACACACATAGTCTAGCCTGCTACATTGCCTTATGCGCGTCAGAAGCCACGGTAGCCGGAGATAATAGAACGATGCTTTCATGTTTTCTTAACATCTGTGATAACCCGAGCTAGAACAACAACAGCGGACATACAGTGGCTATACACAGTCGACTTCACACCGTGACAGACATGATACAGAACACTACGTTACAAAACAAGACATCGCGGCCACATGGGCTTCTAACATAATACTAAAATTACACTGAATTTTTCGCATCTCTGCACACACGAGGTCTAATGTCGTTTTTCCATTGTGAAAAAGTATATACACACACCATAACCTGTTCATTCCTGCTGTTGGGATATGGCATAGAGACATGGTTTAATTCATTATTATCAGGTCTCCCTGGAACGTTGCACCTGGTTGAATGAGCACGAGTATGATAGATCTAATACATGGGAATATCAGTGCACTGTTTTCTTTCTTTTTTTTTTTGCATTAACCTTTATATAAGTAATCAAAATGCACTTTCCTAGCTGAGGTTTGTGACAAAAGTAAATCTAAAAGATAGGCATGCTAGCCATATTGTATCCAGGGAAGTCCTGGTTCCAGGCAATGTTTCCCAAAATGTCACTAATTATACACAGATCGGAGTCAAATGCCACTTAAGTTCTCATAAAACACCACACAAACCTATAGACTCTTTTCACATATTGTCAAATCTCACTTATAACAGATCATTTAGCATCAAAAGGTCACTTTATTGGGAAACATTTGACGTGCGCCGTTGACCGCGATTGGGGATGGATTTCCAAGGCTGGCTTTGTTTACAGATGATCTACCCCATAAAGGCAATCATCGTATACTTTACAGTATGTCATGTACAGTGAATGCTTTATTAAACAAGTTCAGTGAAAGTACATTCTAGTAGGTCATGACTTAAGTTCTTTGTCTGGGTCAAGTATGAAGTTATCGCCATGAGTGTGTGTGTGTGTGCGTGCTTAGGTATGAATAGGTGTTTGTGCATATGCGCGTGTCTGTGTATGTGTGTGTGTGAATATGAATGACGTGTGTGCGTGTCCTTGTATGTGTGCGTGGACATTCGTGTGTGTTTGAACATCCGAGTTCAAATGCAGAAACACTGGTAACCAGCCCAAGCAAAAACCCAAATCGAAACTTGACACAGCGAGATTCAAACCCAATTAGACAGAGCCGACAAGTGCCCAGCTGTCAGTTTGCCTGTTTGTCTGCATGAGCTCCATGTAGTTCCATCTAACTTCTTGCTAAAATGAAGGGACATTTTAGAAGTTAGAGACATACTTTTTATTCCAAAGTTCTCTGCAAAAGTTGCCAACAAAATCTTTTATAAAGCTATCTGTGGCACTGACCGATATATATAGTTTTCAAATTACCAAAGAGGACATAAGTCCAAGTGTAATGCATAGGTGACTCTAGATCTGCTATTCTTCTCTTACCATTGTTTTCTTAAACATAAAATACCAATAATTTGCCAAATTTATAAATGGGCACTAGAAGGTACACATGTACCTTAACTTAAAATATATTTATACTGTAACTTCATGTCAGAGGACGATATTCTCATTACACACTAATAAGCTGTTTGTAATTGACATTTCATTTTTATTTGAACTTATTGGAATCACAGATGTCTTATTCTTTTGAAAGTTTCTATCATTTTAAGCAATATAACTAATGGTGATTTAAGATTGATGATTTAACGACATTACAAACAGTTGTGCTTCCCCTGTATTAATTGATTGCCATTATAACAATCCTAGTACAATGCAAAAAACAAATAAAAAATACGATTAATCAAGCAAATATCGTGAAATATGATTTGAAACCGAGGGGATCTTAGTACTAACATATTATTACTCGATCACCACAGTTCCTTGTGGTACAATTATCTAATGACTATAAAAATGACGTATTGGTTCATTTGCATTTGCATTTCTTTTCATAACAGGGTATATTACAGTGCTAGCAATATTATAAAACACTTCATTTGAAGACATCAGATGCACTTTTAAGTACAAAGAACAGTCGTAATGACTGCAATACATCAAGAAAAGCAAATTAACTCAAAGCCTCGTGTGAGAGATTCTGCACATTTTCCGCTCGCGCTGTACTAAAGTACATGCAGCTGATACCCTAATTTGGTTTTGGATTAGAACTGTGGGTAATATTAAAGTGCAGAGAGAAAATTATTTGCGTCACAGCATAAGGGTCATCTATAGCAACTACCTCTATGCTTAAAAGTAAAATACAGACTTGACTTTTAATATGGAATATTTCAGTTTCGAAGGTATGCCTAGGTAAAAATGCATTCTTTTTTCAAAAAAAATTCGATCTCATATAAGATATGTGAATGAAGAAGTGTGTAGTCAGTTGTGTCGTTTTCAATTAACTGAATACCAGGTTTGTTGCGCTGTTGCATTATGTAATATGCAGTGATTTTACTGGGTAGTGCTCCTTTGGGCAGGTCAAAGCTTGGCTTTGGCATAGCAAGGTTCTGTCAAAAAAGTATCAATATTTCGGCAACTACTGCATAGAAGAATTTGAAATTTTGCATGCAAGTGGTTGGTTTTGCAGTGTGTAAAATAAGCTATGCATTGGTTAAAAAATGTGTTATTCTGTGGCAGAATGGCGCGGAAAAGGCAGACATTGCCAGACAGATAATCGCGCCAAACGAAACGGTCCGCACAGTTTTACAGAGTAATGCCTAGACTGATGTACCTACACAGAGGCCACACCCAATGTATTGATATCTTACCACCAAGGTACAGGGCCCAATGTCTTTAGGGATATGCTGTTGTACCTAAAGAAAAACCACCCAGTCCGTTCAGAATGAGGGGTAAATTGCCACCAAATACCAGACGACCTCCGAGGAACCCACTGTAAACAGCAAAACATCGTTGTATGTTTCTCTAATGAACTGGGGACCTTAACCGTTTCTGGGTTGAACACTGAAACCTCGTGGCTTTCATTATTGAGGTCAGATTTCACCTGTAGGGCTCAACTAGTCAAAACAGAGTTTACTGACATCCAGAAGAGGCCAGCGACGAAGCCCGTGCCGTGTCTAAAGTGACTAAGGTTATTAACAGCGTCAGTATTTGGAGTGAATACCACATTGGTGCCAAAACACCAATGGTAGTCATCGACGAAAACCTGAACCAGATCAAATAAAGGAATACTTGGGAACCACTTGACTATCATTTGATAGGGGGCACCTTAGGAACAATTTTAGGTTGCGCGGTGAGATTGCCGGTTCACACAGAGCACTTTTAATAGCAGATTACTTAGAGAACCAAAGGAATGAGCAGCTACCTTGGTCACCAAAATCGCCATATTTGAACCACATAGACAATATGTGGGTAGCCCATTACTCGCCGAATCAATGGCCTACATGTCCTACAACAAATCTCATTCAAATTGGACAGATTTTGACAGATACCTGGAATATTATTTAAGATTGAACTCTAAAAACCTATCCCAAGGAATGCCTTGCCAGTTGAGAGCGTTGGTAGCAGCCAGAAGAGGTCAGGCGTAACAGCAACCGCTACTGTGACTAGACACTGACATGAGGATCCTTTGTGGAGTGTGTACCTCTTTTACAGACAATAATTTGGAAAATATGGAGATCCAAAATATCTCTTTTAATGGTTGTCGTATGACATAGAATAGGCAATGTGTTTTTGCTTGTTTTTCTGGCGAATTCCATTAATGAACTGATGTCAAAATGACATCAAATAGATAATTCAAAGTTATCAAAACACTATTTTAATCCTTGTTTTCATTTATCAGTCAGCAAAACAGAAAAAAAAAACTGATGAAAAATGATTTGGAAAAAAAAATTCCATATTAAATGTCAAGTCTGTATAAATACAGAGGCGGATTGAGGGGGTGTCAATCGGGTCCCGACCCCCCCCCCCCCCCTCCTCTTCGATTTCTGAAAAAAAAAACAACGGTCCCCTCTTGGAAGTAGAATTTCGACTAGCTGAATCATAGGTATAAACCGTATACCGAATGGCACTGTTCGCCCCCTTCAATTCCAAACTTTTTCGGGGCCCTTTGGCGGGCCCCGAACCCCACGCCAAGGAGGAGTGGGGTCGGCTTCACATCCGCGTACCCTTTTCCTTCAAATAATCCTGGATCCGCCCCTGATGTATAATTTATCTAGCTATTTATTGTCAGTATCCTTTCAGTTCTGCTTAGACTGCCCTGGCTCTAAGTGGTTAAAAGGCCAAAACAATCAATATTAAGTTATACGATTCATTTGCGTGCTGACAGTTCATTGTTCTTTCACTTTTCAAGGCCATCGGGTGAAATCGTTTAAGGTTTAAATACTAAGACTTGATACGTCAATGATACTATATTTTACAGGTTAGGGACGGCAAAATGATCAAAACAATTCATCACAGGATAATCAAATCGTGAAAGTTTTTCACAAAAGAAAAAACGACACTTTCAATTCCGCAAAAGACATTGAAATAATCCGTGTCCCAAGATAAACCAAAAGATCAATCAAACAGATTTCCTTACTCGACGGCTCCTTTGAAATCCCGAGTACACGCCATTCTGTCCAATGATTATATCTGGATTCTTTGAAAGACAAACAAAAGAAAGTTCATGTGTTGAGTGATCATGCAATCTATGTGTTTTGACGACAAATCCTGTGAGATTGGTTTCGAGCCCTAAGGTTCTGAGAAGAGGTCGGTAATAGGTGAAAACTAACTAACTCAAATAGAAAGCCTTCTCAGGTTACAATATGGCAGCTGCCCTTTCAGAATGCCTTTGGCAAGAAATGGTTTTATTTATTTATTTATTTAATTGTTTAATCGACGCTAGTACAATTTGATCATTTGTAATAAAAATGCGACAGGAATACCAAGAGGAAAACGTAGAACAAGATGGAGGGATAGCCTAACCCACCACAATAGTTACCTCCGCCAAGGAGGTTGTGTTTTCCTTCCCTGTTTGTTTGTTTGTCTGTCATCAACATAGCTCAAAAAGCTATGGACCGATTTTGGTGAAATTTTCAGGAACTGTCAGAAGTGGGCCAAGGAACAGATGATTAGTTTTTTGGTGGTGATCCGGATCAATAATCAATCAATAATAAAAAAAAACTAAGTTATGGGCCGATTTTGATGAAATTTACAGGAACTGTCAGAAGTGGGCCAAGGAACAGATGATTAGTTTTTGGTGGTGGTCCGGATCAATGATCAATCAATAATCAATAATCAAAAATATCGAAGATTTAGGGGTGAAACGGCATTGGATGAAGACTTTGCTGCCTTGGCGGAGGTCTGCGCTCTTCGAGTGCTTTTCTAGTTTGGTTATTTAATTGATTGATTGGTTGATAGCTATAATGAAGACTAATAAACATTGACAATCGCATTCAAAGGGAACATATCACATTAATCTTAACTTTACAAAAATGTCCCCTGTTAGATAATAATGATAGTAACCCACTTTTTGGGGTGAATGAGCGGGCTATCATCATGTAACGTACCAGAAATACATATAAAAACATATAAAAACTTGTTATACAGATATACCGGATATACATATAAAAACGTGTTCATGTTACATATACATGTATATTGGCCGACCCTTTACCTTTGATCTTCTCAACTTGCCACCATTGCCAAAATCACCATAGGATCAAATTTTACCCGGTCATCTTCTGGTAAGGGCCGTATCTGTTCTTTCTCTACAAGACCATAGTATGTAAGGTACTATGTGTTTAAAATTACCTTATTGATATTGTCTATGGTCTTTATTCAAAATGACTTACTGTTTAGCCAAAGCTACGTGACTGAGAAAACTGTCTCACACTCTACATGTACGGTGTTAGCCTCAGTGCATTGAAAGATCATTCTTTCATGGGAGTCCCACGTGTTCCAAGTTCTAGTGCTAGCTCCTGTAAAAAAGAATGCGTTGTCTGGGAACAAGGTTGATAAGTTATTGAACAAGCAGTTGTGATGCATTGTTTATGTTATCTAAGGATGCGAAAAGGCCTAATTAAGTAGACGCTACAAAGCAGATCAATTAATCTAAATTCATCAGAATTATTCCTCTTGAAAGGAATCAAATCAGATACCGTTGCTTCCAAGAACGAATGAGGTTGAATAAGACAGATGGGACATTATTTAGATGTAAAGAACCATCATGACAGTCCCAGGTAAACGACTGCTCCAGACGGAGTTTCATTTAAGTGCAAGTCATTCAGGGATCCCATTTTTTTGGAAAAGGGATATGGGATGGGGGGGGGCGATTGATACAAGGAATGTCATAAAAAGTTTGCTAGACTTCGTAAATCACAAAAAAAAACGCTAGTCTACAGCTTGTTTTGTGCGTTATTCTTTTTACTTCTTTATTATTTTGGGGGTGGGGTCTGAAGGAAGAGAAAAAAACAGTAGGGGACAAAGGGATACTGAAGAGACAGAAGGGGAGCCGGAGCCCCTTTGTTTCCCCCCCCCCCCCCTCCGTACGCCCGAACCCCCGAACCGTCATTGCATGGCTAACAAAAATGGACGTTAAACTGCGTATCGGTGATAGAAAAATACACAAGAATTCATTTTATGGCTTAGATTGCATTATCTGTTTTATGTTATTTCCACGGTTTTGATTGATCTAACAGGATAAGATGAACATGTACAGTTGCAGTATCAGTTCCGAGCAATTTCATTTCAAAAACGAACCATAATCATTTTGAGTCACACTACTTTGCTCACAACGCTTATCCTTTTTTTACTCCTTTTGTCCCAAGTGGCATCCAAAATATGAATCAAATATAACCTTTGTCATAAATTATACAAGCATTATTGGAGAAATTTAACTTAAGAACTGTATTATTTTACAAGCTTGAGACCCCAATGTGCCTAAAATAAATTTCCAAATCAATGACCTGACCTAAAACTGTGCAGACGATGGTCTCGCCAGTCGCTTTGCCCATTGTAAAATCATTTGCGTACAAAATGCCTTTTCATTTCAATCTGTCTAGGGATAATTCTTGGTGAGGGACAAAGGGACCATGCCAACAATTCACACGGAATTTGCATGTTAATGAACGTCTTAGACCGTTGTTGGATAGCATCCCTACCCATTTCAAATATTATAGTTATTTTCATTCAGAAGTCAAACTTTCATTCCTGTCAGAATTTGTTGGATTGAATTTCATTTTAAGAATAAGGAGATGTGAATAAAAAGTCAAACTCAGACTGCATCCAGAACAGCTGATCCACGGACAAATTGACCCGCGGACTAAATATGGCCGATCCCACTAAAAAGTAATGCCTACACAGTAGTGGTGTCCTCGCCTCCACACGGATTAAATATCGGCTTCGAGGTTAAATTGCTAGGCCTCTGCAGTGATGGCGCGGGGAGACCACCAGGGGATTAGGCAGCATAGCTTTTAAGTGGGTCGGTCATATTTAATCCGCAGATCAGTTAGTCCGCGAATCATCTGTTCTGAATGCGACCATAGAAATCTATTCAATATTGTATAAGTACAGGGATATTTGATATTTTATAAGTAGAGAAATTGAACACTTGGTTTAAATGTCTTTGTATATGTAAAGCCTCAGTCACAACCGGTCGCACGAGCTCCTACGGGCTGTTTGCGTCCAAATTTTGCAAAGAATCTCACGGGCCACGCAAGTCCTTCTTATGGAATTTTGAGTTTGCAGACAGCCCGTAACCACGTACGAAGGATATTGAACATGTCCAAAAGATTCTACGAATAAATTCCAAGCTTAATGAAGGAGCAAGTGCCCTTTGCGTGTTGAGTACGGAGCACACCCTCACAGCTAACGAGCAAAGTCGAAAGCACGGTGGGAGTGCGTCGTACGCGCACACGGACAAAACGTCGCGCCTCGATATGAGAACCAGGTCACAAGACGATGTTTGGCGTTTTTTAACCTCAAAATATCTACAAAAATATCTATCTACAAAATATCAATTAAGGTAATAAATACGCCTTGCATAAAAACTTATTATATCGCACATTTTATATTCATTATTATTAAATATTATCTTTACAATAATACATGAGGCGTCTTTTGATGTATTCCATGCTTTGAACTTTATCAAAAAAAATATCAATTTTAACAAAATTACATATTGTATCGTAGTGTTTGGTTCCATTGCCTCCCTTTCAAAAAAATAGAACTGGCTTAAACTTTTTCCTTTGACACTCCTGACAAAGATAAAAAAGCTCAAGCTACAGTTTGGTAAGTTGTGTTGTTGAAATTCTAAATATAGAACATAGATATTGTGGTTGTTGAATCCAATCAGATGGAGTTAATTCCATTATCACATGCACATGTAGAACAAAGTAACGCCGCAATTGGTTTCATATGGTGTTACAATCTGACACATATTTACCTGACTTGAATTTGTTCAGTTTGTTTGTTCAAAACATTCATAATGATTAAAACCTGGTACACAGAACGATACATATAAATCTTAAAACAAAAAACTTCAAGAAGCGTATTTTGAAAACATATGACACATTAATTAGGTTGAAATGACTTGCAGCTCAAAAGTGTCGCACTCTTAACATACCCATCGATATAATCAGCTACAATTTTTATTTCAATTTGGATTGATGTTTTTGCAGTAATGAAAGGCTTTGTAGAAGAGGTTAGGTAAAGTGAGAAGTTGAAGATTTCAGGATTTTTTGTATATATTCCAAACAGTTTATCTTTATAGCAATTATTTTTGAAACGGTCCACGTGACTCAATTTCTCTTAACAGTGCATCCCTGGCCGCTTGTTATGCCTGTCCAATACCACTCAGCCACTTACCTTTGGTGAAACCTCCACGGAATAAAGTTTCACCACAAGTGCTTAAGTGATTCATCATTGTTTTACAGGAAAGCTACGATGCCAAGATTCGCATTAAGAGCACTTGTTATTGACTGTACCCAGTCCTGTCTCGTAACCCCCCCCCCCCCGGCAGAGATTCTCAACGGAATCGGCCTTTTGTAAAATACCGGCAATTTGGAATCATTAGCTTTTCGAGGCATACAATGTGCTTGAGATCTTTATATAGCATTGAATTAACAGCAATTTTACATTTATCACCAAGGTATAATCTACCCAAAATCGTTGAGTAAAGTATGTGATGTTACCCAATTTACGATTCACTGCTGCTAATATCCAATTTTAGCGTAGGAAGTGATATTCAACAGCCTTAACAGTTTTTCATTTTGGATACATGGGCATGTTAATTCCAGAATTATCGTAATTGTGCTACATGAAGAAATCATGCTCATTACGTGATATCAAGACGCCAGTGAAGTTACTCACCGATCGCTCTTTGTATAAACTTCCTTGCTGGCGCCTGTCGTTTCTTTTGTGTGCACTTTCACAACAAGCTATCACCTTTACAAAACCAATGCTTTAGCACGTAGCGACTTGCTTATACGCTTTTCGATGAAATCTCTCCATTTTATTTCTTTAATTAAGCAATGCTGTGATCGTCATCGAAGTTGCTTTACCCCAGCGGTTATCTGTAAGAACCCGTGCTGTGGTTGTATTCATTGTCGGTTCACGACTGCCGCAGAGAGGCTTCTAAGCTCAATCGAAGCTCTGATAGATAGAAGGGATGGGGCCATAACAATTAAATGTTTAAGCTCACATCGTTTGGCAATCAATTAATCAAAAATTAAAGAATTGGAATGACTCTATTGCCGAAGTAAAAATCTGTGAGAAAGAGGTCGTGGATTTGTTGCTTGCAGACGGTCACTATAAAGATCCAAAATAATAACCTTTCATTTTTCTGCAAAATTGAAAGAAATCGCAATAACCGGTCCTTGTCAAAAGCACGCAAAATTGACAATTTTCAGATTGTGCAAATTGTGATGAGAATCAATCTACCACACCTGTCATCCATAAGAAATGTATACTATTATATACATGTACATTATTTAGAACTTTTCAAAAAGCATTGCTGAGATCAGGGGCTGGAGACAGAGGGGTGGTCGGAGTTTTTTCTTTATTTTATCCTAAATGTTGAAAAAAAAACACCGTCACGTACCTAATGTTAACTACAAATGACCAAACACATCTACCGGTGTCCAAAATAACAACCTTTCATTTTTCTCCAGACGGCGTGAAATGTAAAACTGTGGTGAAGTGAAGTCACAAGGCAAACGAGTGTTTTATCAGGATTGGTACCATGAGTTTCAGATATGAGCCGTTACAGCTTCTTCGTATTAAAACCTACATATCAACATGGTATTTATCGCAATGGAAACTTGAAAATCAAAAAAGTTGCCATGTGTAGAAAATAAGATGCACCGGTACTTAATGATGCATTTATGGCCAATGTGCGTAGCTCATTGTTAACAAATCTTAATTCGTTACTGCGTTGGGGCCTGTACGTAATAAACCGCGTTCTCCATATGGTTTTGATTATTTGTCTAGAAAATGAACAATTCGTCTGCGTTTTGATGCTATCCTTGGATTGCATGAACTTTTTTGCAGTAATTCAGGAAGTTCATTTGAGGCGGATCCCCTGAGTTCAACAACTGAAAGTTTGACATTTAACATCATTTGTAGATAACAGATATTGTGTAAAAACGCATTTTGTTATATGGTCCTCCCAGATTATCTTTTGCAATCATATGCCATTTCAACAGCTTTCCCGGTGTCAATTTCCATACAAACAAGTCCACTGAGAATTGAATTAGACCCCTGGGGTACGGGAACATCTAACTTTTTTGAACAGGAAGTGATAAGAGAAGATAACAAAGCACCATTTTACTTCTGTCTATAATTTTTTTATCTCAAACGTAATAATGTTGGTCACAAAAACCTGAGAGCACTTGCGAGAATTATGTACAAGGGTTATGTAGCAAAAGTCAAAGAGACATTCTTTACCGCAGGTGTATTGTTTTCTTTTCTTTACACTGTGCTATCTATTTAAATATCTTAAATTCTTAACTGTCTTTATTTATTTACATTGTACTACACATTTTAATATCTTAATCACTTATTTTATTGTTGACTTTATTCATCTAATTATGTTCATTTTACCCATGTTAAGTTTACTGAACATTTAATATGGATTTTAGACTAGAAAATATTATTATTATTATTAGGATTCCCCGTAGGGGAATACTATTGTTTTTGGTAGTATTATAGTTATTATTATTATTCTTTCCGCGCGTTTTTTTCGCAAAAAATCTGAAATAATTTACATAGGTAGCCTATGGTAAGAATATGCAATAGACCCAGTTTCAGTGACCTTGACCTACTTTTCAAGGTCACAGGAGCTTTTAAAGGCAAAATTTGTAAAATTTGAAATTGCCATTAGGCCTTAAGTATAAGCCGTATGGCTATGGGCCTTATGGTCAGTGATACTGAGGTCAATCCACATATAATGACCTACTTTTATGCAAGTAGGTCAAGGTCAAGGTCGCTAATGGCCAAACGGGCTCAAAAAAGGTTTGTTTCCGAGATCTCAGAAACCGGAAGTCTCAGAGCCCCGATCATAGTGGCAAATGATGCCCTATATATTTATCTAAGGTTAGCCGTACTTTGGTAGCGACTGCTTAATTCCTTTTTTTTAATATAGCTTTTTAAATATTTATGACATTGCAGAAATCTTGAGTTTGGCAGTTTCTCCATGAAACACTGGTTTTTGGTCATAGCATGCTATAGTAAACTACCCCAAACATATACCCAAAACCCCCAAATCAAATGTCAAATTTGACCTTGACCCTCATTTTCAAGGTCATTTGGCTATTTCATGGAGAAATATTGAAGTGGGCTAAAATTGATGTTTTGTTGACCCCCCCCCCCCCCCCAATTCGCACATGCTCTTTCAGAATATGGGGTCAAATTTAACCCATGACCTTCACTTGACCTTGTAAGAGCCTTTCCACACCTATTTTGCAGGGGAATCCTCCGCCACTGGCTTAAGCCAGTTGCAGTCTAGTTATTATTATTATTATTATTATTCATCCATTTATTTGTATGTTCAATTCTGTAATGGTTTTTAATTTAGTTTATATTTATTTACTTACCTCATCACCATTTTTTTATGTCTTCAAACTAATTTTTCGACTTTTCTTCTACCCTAACATAGTGTACCTGTAAATGCACCATATGAAGGGCAAGAAGCAGAAAATTTTAAAAAAGCTAAAAACCGTCGATCTTTACCTAGCTGGAGAAAGCACGTTTTGCGTGACAGAGGGTTCCCTGACATTTCGTAGAGACACATAAGAATAGTTCGCGGTTCATTAAATATTACCCTTTTTTGCTTTAAATACACATCTTCGTGATTACAAACGCAGACCTTTTACTCATGAGGTATTCTTACATCAGGTAAAACCCACCAGAGTGGAAGAGCATACCACGCGCACTGGCTAGACACAATAGAAAATCTATGTGCAGTCACTTTTCTGCACCATTCATAAATGGTGCTTCTTTACTCATTCTCTGAATATTTCTTACCAGGGTAGTAGACTTTGGTGAGAGTGACATTATAGTATAAGATGGCAGGTCGAAGTTGAACTGAAACCATTCACGTTAGTTTCCGACAGAACATGAAATGTTCTCATATTATCACCACAAACATGATGTTAGAGTCAACCACAGCGATTCGAGAGTTGTACACTATTAAGAAGCCCTAGACTCCATTCCCAGAGATTAGATCGATCCAACAAGATCGACCTAACTCCCTGGGGGTTCACGCTAAATAGCTGTCAGCCGAGCGGGCACGAAAGATAATTACCCCCTGACAGCTTGTGGTAGGCGGGACGGACATTTAAGTCGGATTATCTGACAGTAATTTAGGGAGACTCCCCACGGGGATAGATCGATCTAAAATATATGGGAATGCGCCCCTAGAGACCAGATATCCCACAGATATTTGGATCGATCTATCTCCCTGGGGAGTCTCACTAAATTGCTCTAAACTTGGCCGGCTTAAATGTCTGTCACGCCTAGTAAAGCTGTTAGGGGGTAATTATCTTTACCCCCTAGCTGTTTCATAACAATTCAGTGAGACTCCCCAGGGAGTTAGGTCGATCCAGATGGATCGATCTATGTACGGGAACCCAGTCCTAGACAAAGAAAAATAGTATCTGCAGGGGCAGATCTAGGATGTTTTAAGGGGGTCCGCGGATGCAAAGTCGACCCCCCGGCCCCCTTGGCGCTGAAGGAACCGGAAAAAATGGTATTTTAGAGGGCGAACGGTGGCACTTGGCACGTTTTAGAACTATGATTCAGCAAGTCAAAATTCTAATTTCAAGAGGGGACCATTGATGTGAGTTTTTTTTTTTTTTTTTTTTTTTTTTTTTTACAGAAATCGAAGGGGGTTAGGCCCCCACTGACACCCCTTTAAATCCGCCACTGTTTACCGTGCCACTTTACCGGGTTCTTACAGGAAAATCGTCCCGGGGGGGGGGGGGGCTGCTCTCTTTCATTGGCCCAAAGACAACCAAAAGTTAGCCATTTGGGTGACAACCTTACGTAATAGCAAGAAGTTATAAATCTTTATAACTTCTTGGTAATAGCTAAACATTAAATTGACAGTCTCTTCAGGGGCGGATCCAGGAATATTTGAATGGGGGTCCATTTTTTTTAGGAATGACAGGCCACGGATAAGAAGACGACCCTCGGCCCCCTTGGAGTGTTTTAGAGGGCAAACGGCGCCATATGGCACGGTTTAGAACTAAGAATCAGATGATCAAAATTCTAATTTCAAAGGTGATCTTTTCTTCAGAACCCCCTAAATCCGCCACTGTATGACGTGGTTTTATGGCGGGAAAGTTACAGTACGTCATTTTTTAGAAGCCTGCCCGGAACGTTCCTAGTTAAATGACTTCAGATGCTCTTATTTTTATTCTGTTTTACGCCGAGTTTACGTTTGACTTAACCTGTGACGTTATAGAGCACGATGAGAGCCAAAGTGGTTCACAAATTGGCGGGTTTAGTTGTGAGTAGTCTTTGTCATTTCAAACGTCCAGTGTGGAGTTGCCCCGGGTGCTGTATGATTATATGTACAGTCTTGATAAAGCCCCCTTTACACTGGACGGCGTCCTTTCTGCGTCCAGCAGTACGGCCCTATTTGAGAGTTAAAAAATTATAATACTTTACGTGCCGACAACTGGCCGATCATTGAGCATTCATTCTGATACAAAATCAATGCTTGTGCCTCCTTATTAAGACCACAGCGATGTCAAATTTCATGGTCGCAAAAAGGACGCAGAAAGGACGCCGTCCAGTGTAAAGGGGGTATAAGCAAGGCCAAAGGATGGAGAGGGGGCATGAAAACAAAATGTATGATTAGGTAAAGCAATAGCAGCAATGTGACTTAAAAAAACTTTTCTTGCTGATAATCCCAACGAACAGATAGCTTTCTTTATGAAGGGACTGTATGACATGCAATCTCGGATTTTTATGCAAAAGGTAAATTGCTAGGACACACGAGAGTTTGCCGAGAGTTTGCATTCGTTTTCGATTGCAGGGCCATCTCGTTGTTGTAAACTGACACGCATCATCTGGGATTTGAACTCGTGACTTGACGTAACCATTGTTTGCTGATGGCCTGGTATTTTTTTTTTGCAACCAAGCCCGAGGCCTGGTATTTTTTTTGCAACCAAGCCCGCTACAGACTGGACCGTGACCAACCACCCACCCTCCATACGTACGAGTTTCCTCTTATTGTAACCAAATGCAATCTTTAGAAATTCTTTGACTAAAAAATTGAAGTTGGAAATCTTGGGATTCGAACCCACGTATCTCTGTGTGTCCAAGACGGCGAAGTTACTACGGAACCACAGACGCGTACGCTTCGTTGGGGAGTTAAGGATCAAATGGAAACTTTCTGCTTTCTCACAGAGAGGGCCAGTTTGGCTGTATATATATATATATATATATATATATATATATATATGTTACCAACTATGCCTGCTGGGTAATAGACACAGAATAGATCCCCTGCGAGGTTTACGCAACAAACATTCAAATGGCTCGGCCATATTTGATCCGCGGACTAGTTAGTCCCCTGTTGTGAATGCGGCCTTTGAGCACCTTTTTATACAGAATCGGACATGGTCCTGTGAGCTACGCACATCGAGTTAGCGAATCACATTTCACTCTTAAAACACGTTTCATAAGTAAATTGTTGGTTATACTTGGACAGTGGCTAAAGGTTAATTGAACAGTGTAATTGAACTAGAATATACTGTAAAATCGTTTTCTTCGCGTAAACAACACCATAAAAACTAATCACTAGAAACAAATGTGTTTTTACATTTCTCTTAGCATGAATTCGCTTCAAGGCTAGGCACAGTGAGAATAAAATTGGAGTCATTTGACTCTCTAGTCAGAGTCCAGCACCCCTTGACCCTCATAGAGTTAATTTGACTCCTATATCATATTTGCGCGGTTTTGGTGGCAATGATTTGACAATGGTACTCGATTCATACAATATTTGAGATATGGGAAATCATGGAGCTCAGACTGCTTTGTCAAATTTTGCGCACAAACATAATTGACAAATGGAAAAAACAACTCAAACTGGAAAAAAAAGTTTTCTTAATTATAAGCAGCCGTGTGAAGTATTACCAGGAATAAATGCATATGTGATTATGAACAAATCCCAAGCTCCAGTTACCGGTATGAAAAGCCGGGAGGTGATTACATTGTACATGACCGGGTACGCCTTACTCTATGTGTCTAATAAATAATGTGACGCTGCATGCACCCACTGTCTCAAGGTTTTCCCGCACGTGTAATCCTGCAAGTGGTATTTCGCTTGCATGTTGGTTGCTTGCAGTAGTTATGTAAACCTAATTTCAGTTGGTGCACCTTTTCTGTGTGTGTGTGTGTGTGTGTGTGTGTGTGTGTGTGTGAGTGTTGTGTGTGAGAGAGAAAGAGAGAAAAAAGAGAGGAGGGGGGAGTGAGAGAGAGGGCATGTACACTTTTGTATTTTTAAAAGAAAGATCGCAGTCCATTTCAACAAATCGTGATGGCAAATGAGGTCACTAATAATGATAAGAAGAAAAAGAATTATTATTATTTTAGTTCAGTCTTCTCTCAAAAATGGTACCGACTCCCCATTTTATTTACACTCATAATTGGGTTTCGCCCGAATTACGTTACAACTTGAATTATTGCCAACAATTCTGCAGTACTAGACAATCATTTATTTCCAAATTTGATATGCCCAAAACCCACTTTGTACTAGTATGTCGGAAATTTTTGCCTCGCGTACTCTCATCCGATACAACGTCGACATGACTCCTTTAATTATGACTTAGAAAAATGTTGGTTTGTGATGATATTCGCCTCATAATAACTTTGGACAAAATAACTTACAATTTAAAGAGAAAAATAAAAGGTTTAAAAAACAGAAGTCCTACACTCAACTTCGCATGTGGGAAGGTCTTTGTAGCCAAAATTACCTACAGGCGGTTCCAAATTGCACTTTCTTTCGTCGCAAACAATATAAATCATCAATATAATTAAGGCACCTCACCTTAATCGTCATTACCTCTGCTAAACACACAGGGGAGCGCATTAAGATCATTCACACGGATTGTTGATGGACTCCTTTATTGATAATTATAGTATTCTGGCACTTGAAAACCCAGTATAGAAGCATATGCTACCGGAGATGATTTCCCAAAGTGTTGTTCGTTGAAGTGGGAAATGCGTTTGTTAATTTCTACTGTTTCTCATTATAATCACACTTCATGGTAATAGACTATAAGGACGCTCTTTTATATCGACCTGGGGCCGTAACTGGAAAGCATCGCGCATTGCGACCGAGCGCAAGCGTCTCGATTCCATAACTCGCCCATACTCGCCCCATATAATACATGTACACTGTAGCCTCTATGTCATATCGCTATTCGCAGTATGCGACGCTAGCGAGTTATGGGACCCAGTTCGTGCCTCTCAGTCTAACACAAAAACATCGCAGTGGATTATATTGGGCCGTCGAAACTGAAACACTAAAAACTCCCGTGTCCATAAGCACAGTCCATAAGCATTGTGTTTGCATCATTGTATGCGCAATAACTTGAGAACAGGGCTACCTTATACTGTGTTACCGCATTTCCTGAAGAAGATTTATTAATGGTCACCAACATTGGAGCTGTGATCAATTTGCAATTGAGGAAACCATTTATAAAAAAAAAATAAAAAAAAAAAATAAAGAGAACTAGGTACGTGAAACATTCCTTTGATCCTCTGACTATAGTTCCCAAGGCCCTCTATCAATTTACATAGAATAGAGCAGACTTTGTCAACACAATAACACACACAACAAGGTGCTGGGAAAAAAACAACAGCTGTTCTTCCTGGTTCTCCGCATGCCCCCTAGCAACCCAGGGGCCCAGATGGTAAGAACCTGATGCACAGAGATGAACATAGAACAGGCCTGGCAAGTGCCCTAACCTCAGTTAAGCTAAAACAGATTATTTCCTCAGTCAACTAGTCAATGACATTTAGCGAAGTGAGCACAGAGCAAATGTATAATTATAAATTTACAAGGGCAGATTTCAATCTGGTAAGTTGGTGCTAAAATACTGCTGTGCATACGGTGTGATTGGGGAACTCTATCGTTTGCTTAAAACTATGTTCATTATTATTATTATTATTATTATTATTATTATTATTATTATTATTATTATTATTATTACCCTACCCGTCTATCAAGTGAATTAATAAGAAGAATTGTGAGGGACGCCTGATTATTCTCTCTTTGATGACGTCACGCGTGTCCTGTCATATCTGGCAAATAAACATGTCATTTATCCTAATTAATGGAAAGCCACCTTTATTACAGTCCTAATAGCCACGCGTATGAGTTATTCTTCCTAACTAATAGGCGTACAGTTAAAAGAAAACGAAAATTGGTCTACTAGAAGCAAAGTCAACCCAGATGTTTTGACTTTGTCCCGATCCCCTTATTACAGATGCAGTTGCAAATAATTGTATTTGAACTGTTTGTGTTTGTGCCTGAAACTCCGTTACCTACAGCATGAATCCTGCCATTTGAATGTCATACGTACTTATCATCATTGTCACCATCTTCTTCATCAATATTATTATTATTATTATTATTATTATTATTATTATTATTATTATGCATTTTAATATACTTCCGTTTCTGTTTGTGTTTCTCTCTATCGAGAAATAACACACATGTACACATACGCACACATGAACACACAGCAGATCACAAACGGACCACTATATACCAGTATTATAATAAGCAAAGATACAGTACCGGTGTAAGGAAACTGAGTGTCCGTGTAACAGAGAGCCCACCCTCCATTAAGTTATTTTGGTTAGGGTTGGCCTGACCTGAGTGGGTCAAAATCTAGGGCGAGGCTCATGAATGGGAAACGGACTACTCTATCACTAGGGACTCCCGTCACGTTACACCGGTTCACATGCACTGTGCGTACTGGTATATTCAAATATTGAATAGATTGCCTTCAGGTCCCTGAGAAACGCACCAGACTTAGATCATAGATACTTTCACTCTTCGCATCACTTACATAGAAATACGATTTTCGTTGATTTTCTTTTTCCAGTATGAGTAGGTTTGATGCAATGAGTAAATGGACATTGATTTTGCCCCGATAAACGACTTTCTATGGAGCGTTCACAGACATTGCGTGCAGATTTCCTGATCACTGTGACCTTTACTGCGAATTAAATCTATTCTTGACAGAAACATCCAAGAAGTTTAAATAAAAAAATGCAATGGCAGAACCAGACCGGGGCGCAGGGGAACACGTGAACCCATTCTTTTCTACGAACGTACTCCTTCTCAACCCCCCCCCCCAAAAAAAAAAACCTTAAACGAGAGAATTGGGACAAAAATAAGAAATTTTAAACCCCCCTACATACATGCATTACGATGAATATACATATACCTTTGTCTACTATTTTATGTTATACCAGGTTAAGCTATTTTTCTTAGTGTCATCTCCTTGGCGAAATCCTGGATCCGTCGGTCAAATGTTTCGATGGTTTTTTACAAACTTGCCATGTCTTATATGCGCTTGGTAGCCAAACCACTGTTCATTCCAGAATTTTATTTCAGAAAGGATATTAGAAATTTGCCGCTGTCGCTGCGCCAAACAAGATATTACTGCCATGATTCCTTTGACACAGCTACTGAGATCATAGTTCTTTTAAGTGTAACGTCCGTTTTTCCTAATGAATGTTTCAAGTGAAATGTATGGTAGGCCTAAAGAAACCGTATATGTCCATTTTCGATTACACTGTTCAGGTTAGATCCGTCCCATTTGCTTACCCAGGATATCCCAAACCTGTATATAATATACGGACTACCATTCTTAAAATACCATTCCTGTCACAAGTGGAAATAAAATTAGTTTAGTCACGGCGGTACATGTAAGGTCTTAGCAAATATGGCGAAAGTACAGCATTTTGTTTAAACAATCGGCTTCATTGTATGCTCTCAATAAAGCTCTCTTTTGGCGACACATACGACACTTCTAGTCTGTAGTTTCATGCGTTTATTGTTTTTTACAACTGAAAGGTTTAACAAACTTCCTTGAGTGTTTCCATCGTGATTAGCACTGTTCTTTTAATTTCCAGCAAAAAAAAAAAAAAAAAAAACATCCACGCAAGTTACCAAGTTCTCCATTGGGGTTCAAGTCAAAGCATTGGCATACTTCAAAAATGCAGAAAAAAATATTGACTTGCAAAAGCAAACACCAGTGACTGGGTCATAAGTGCACGCGCGGCCTGCCCAGTTCTTTTATACAGGGTACATATTTCTAACCAACCATTTTGCATCATTAAGGAGTTAATTCCACTTGCAAAACTTGAACATGTTTTCATTGCCCAATGCAGTCAGCTATATCAAAAGATTTGTGACAAAAGTCACAGAAAACTGAAATACTCCATCATTTTAGCAAGAGTACCGGTACATGCACATTTTTTATATTTACTGTATATAACATGGTATAATAAATCGTCTGAAAAACGGTTAATGACAGTATCATACCACAAGGAGCACGTTGGAAATAAGTCTGTGAACTTCTCGTGTGTCATCTAAAGATTTTTATCTGGAATCTCGTTATCTACAATAAATACGTACATTCCTACGTTCAAGTAATCTTAAACGCCGCCGTTAAGACCAATTGTTAGGGACGCTGCAGCAGTTGTGCTTTTTCTTCATTGCGTCAGGAAGTGCTTCGCTAACACAATGTACAGTGTTGTACACTCAGCGAATATTTGGTTTTTCTTTCATTTGGAACAAAGCGTGAAAAGTAATTAATTTCCAAACACCTACTATACTTAATTTTTTATAATAAGGCTTTGAGCCTTTTGAACGTCCTGATAGTATTGATATATGATCAGGAATTAAAGGGGTAGCCATTTACTTATTTTTTCAGTAATGCCACCAAGTTATAATTTTATGGCTAAGATTATTCCATAATATTCGACAAAATTTGTGTCATCACCATAGATATCCCTGAACGCAATTATCAGAAAATCATCGTGATTCATACAACACGAACACCAGAGCCAGAATTAATTTTCTCATATTAGTTTGCGTAATGGAAGTCTATAAATCTGAAAGACTCACCAACATTATGATAAGGGGAACAAAATAGACATGCACACTTAATGTTTTAAGTAATGTTACTGCTGAGCTACGTCTAGCTATTCCTCATAGTATTGCTACTGTGCATCTTCCCCAGCGTTCTGAAGTCCTCGCTGTAAGATTGTTTGTAAAACTGTAAAAAAACTTCGGATAACTTCTAAACGGTCTTGATTCTTCCCAGTGGCGGATCTAAAATTATTTGAAGGGGTGTCCGCAGATTTTGAAGCCGACCCTCCCCCCCCCCCCCCTCCCACCACCACCACCAGTCTTGGCGTGGGGTTCGGGGCCCCGAAAATCTTGGTATTTTAGAGAGCGAATCGTGCCATTTGGTACGGTTTAGAACTACGACTAAGCTACATGTGTGGCAGGTAGTCTACAGGTGTGACAGGTAGCCTACAGGTGCGACAGTTAGCCTGTAGGTGTGACAGGTAGCCTACAGGTATTTAAGTCGATAGCCGGTGTACAGTTGCACAGCTGACTTAAAGTGGAGCTACATGTAAGTCACGAAGAGGTGCAACAGAAACATGGACGACAGGTTAAAGCTCATTAACAGGTGCACAGTCAGCAATATAATGTATAGGCGTGAGTACAGGTAATCGATGAGACCAGTTTTCTGTTTATATCCGTCAGTTTCTCTTGTATGGGAGCTGGTCCTGGTTCTCTTCACTGTGGCTATTTTACATCGCTCATGCATTGACATGGGGCGATCGTGAACGCTATCTGTAAGAATAAGGATATTTTTTAAATATAAACGGGTATGTTACGAGAGTTCAAATCCGTCAGGTAGCAGTACTTACCTTGTCGGGATCTTGAGTTGTTTGGTTGTTATTTCTTCTTTTCTTCTGGTTGGGTCGGAAATGCCTGCCAGACGCTGATACTCGTGCAATAAATAAATAAATAAATAAATAAACCGCGCATGATGCGTACATTTTTTATCAGTGAACATTACAAACTAAATCTTTCGACACCGTGTGTAGCAATTTATGTCGTTTGGACCAACCGGAAGGCCTCTATTTTCTTTAAACAGATATTTATCTTAGAAAAGTGATATTTTCAATCAACAGCTACAGGTACATGTAATACTGAAATTTGTAAAATTACATTATGTCTTGGAGGGTGGCCCCATCTTTCTGTTGAGACTGCCCCCTGTGCCCCTAGGGAGACATCGAAATATTGGAGATAAACAAATTCAATATTACCGATTGACTGAAGAAAATCACTTTAGTCTTGTAACCTTACACTGGGGATGATATCCCTCTCATGATAACAGCTTCTGTTTACAGAAAGGATAAATGCCATACCTATTCTAACTAAACAAATCGATTGCTGGAAACGTGAGGAGCGTAAGGAGCGAAGTAACCCCCCCCCCCCCCTCATAAAACATGTATCTAGACTTGTGTCTATGTGCCGTCATTCCCAAGACTTCCCGAAAGTTTAAAAAAAGTGTCAGGCACTCGGTCTGACCAAACCTAAAACATGTTAGACAGAAAAAACAATTTGTCAGAACGAAAAAATATAACAGAATTAATGTATACACTGTACAATGTAGCAACATGTTTTATTTTAAAGTGTAAATTACACATGTTAATATGCTTAATAGTACATAACACTCTTAAATTCGGTGATATTTAGTCTCTTGTAAACAAGATCAATTTATCAGAATTCACAAACTCGTACTGGAAATCTAAACATTCTCCATCAAGGTCCAAATCAATATGATAATCACGCAGTTTTTTTCCATCTCAAGTGAATTATATGTGTAAGCTGAAAGTGGACGGATATTTTTGCTACGGCATGTGCATTTCTCAACAAATGCACTAATCTGCTTCTTTCAGCTGCCTAAAGTTTCTGAAACACTTTGCTTGTTTCTGACCCATTTTTTCCTGAGCAGACTTCAGATTGCCGGAAACATAGTCATGTGCTTTTGCGTGGGACTTAAAACTTTCGTTATCAACAAACGTTGACATTTTAAAATATGTACATGATATATGATATACGTGTTTGTATTTCGTAAACATTGATTCGACTTCGAGTCTTTTTCGCCTTAAGCCCCCGTCACACTAGAGGCGGAATGAGCAAGAATGTCGGCGGAAAGAAAATTCTTTGTGCGCTCCTATTCGAAGAGCATTCTAAAAATTCCGAGTGCATTCTAAATATTTTTACCCATTCTTGTGGCATCCCGAATGTTTTAGTCATGTCAAAAACTTTCGAAGTGCATTCCAAGTGGAAATTTATCGAATGGCATTTGGACAGTATTCTAACTGCATTATGGCTGAATTCTAAATATTCTCACGGCATTCCGACAGCATTCGAAACATTCTGATCACATTAGAGGAATATTCGAACTGACAAGTGACTTATAGCCCCCGTCAAACTTATTCGAAATCAGTAGGAATCAAGCCGGAATTATTAAATTTAAAAATCCGTACCATATTCGGGAGGGAATTTCAAATTATCATAAAATATTACGGCTTTGTAAGAATGCCTCTGGAATACTAAGAATGCACATCGAACCCGCCTGGAATGATTCTTGCACATTCCAGGTATATTACCTCTCAAATTCAGCTCGAATGTAGTTGGAATACTGTTTGGAAATTGCGATAAATTTCCTCTTGGAATGCACTTAGAAAGTTTTTGACATGACAAAAACATTCGAGCCGGCCACAAGAATGGGTAAAAATATTTGGAATGCACTCAGAATTTTTAGAATATTTTTAGAATGCTCTTCGAATATCCTGGAATGCACAAAGAATTGTATTTCAGACGCCATTCTTAATCATTTTGCCTCTAGTGTGACGGGGATTTTATATCCCGCCAGAATGTTTCGAATGTGCCTTGGATGAGCTGAAATATTAATGTTGCCAGCAATCAAACTACACTAGTGCGCCGTTCAAAGTATATTCTAAATATTCTTACTGCCTTCTTACAGCATTATAAATATTCTTAGTTTTCCAACTACATTCGAACTGCTTTTGAGAGCTAATACAGTCGAAAGTGCACTCATCATTCCAGGCGAATTCAAGCGCATTCTGAGTATTCCGGTGCTCTTACGGTGCTCTTACAATAATTAAGGTCAATTTGAAAATTTTCCCCGAATGTGGTGCGAATTTTAAAACTTCTTCGTTCAGGCTCATTCTTCTTCATTCCTGCTGATTCCGAATAAGTGTGACGGGGGTATTAGCAACTAACACACGTGGCACACTGCATAATTTGCTTCTTTTCGTCAAATAATACTCAGTCTTTGTTGATTTTCCATTTACTTTTAAAAGTTCTTTTGGGTCTTTTTTTCTCATAATCCCTTTTCTCCTCAGTCGATTGTTTTCTTTCCTTTTTCCCTGGTTTTGCCCCTTCGTAGTACCTCAGTACCGACTCAAATGACGCCATAATCCCGATTCGCAGGTGACCCGCATGATCGTTAAAGACGGGCGTAGCGATTGGATAACTCAAAACCTATTAACCAATGAAATTCTTTTACAAATAAGACTCAAGTATTACTCTCCCATCATGCGTTTCTCAAAAAAAATCTAAAACCTTTCGTCAACAAAACTCATAGTTAGCCAGCCAAGACTTAGTAACCTAACGTGTTTAACAAAGAATTCCATTTTTTATTTAATCCAACGATCTTTATCTAGCTAACTTCGTGCTTAAAAAGGAAACGAAACCCCTGTCACTAGTTCAAAGACATGATAGTTATGTCAACTTTTGCAACTTAGCGATCATTTATCGGCAATGAAATAATTTAAAAATAAAGGAATTTGATTTTGAAATATATTCGATAGTTCTGATTTAAAACATTTAATTCACATTCAATATAAACGGTGAATGTTCATCTTCTCTCGTGGTCAAAAATTGTTTAATAAACGTAGTTAGCGATGCTGCGTTTTGTTTTTCATGAAAATTTCTAGAAATTTTGCTCATTTCGGTGAGAATTGTGACTGAATTGGTGAAGGCATGTACTCTAGGAAATTTTCTTAAATATGTTCTCAAGTACATGTACGGGGTTTACGGCACTGATTAACGGTGTCCGACATCGAGTGGTTCAGGAGTTTGTATGGTTAATATTTTATTTTTAATTGAAACATTCATAATAAAAATAATAAAATAAAGTGGACTGCTGTTCCTTAAAACTAAAACTATTCAAAACCTCAAAAAAAAATAAATAAATAAATAAAAACTGTCAGCCAGTTGGTCCGCTATCGAGTCACTAACTTTCGGTCCAGGTGAAATTTTGTCAGTTTTGTCCGACAGAACGACAGATTTCGGGAAGTCTGGCATTCCAAAACAGATTAAGAAACAAAGGCGTTTATTTACAGGTATGAAAATAATTAAGAATATTTAGAGAGTTCTTTGGGAGTGCAGACCTCTCCCAAGACAAAATATGAATTACATCGATATAAAACATTAAGCCAAATTTGTACTTAGTTCTTTCTCTCCTGATTAACTGTCCGCTCTGAAAGTTCATCAAAATTTGTTCAGTTGATGAGAACATTTTTGTTTCAATTTTTTGGCCAGTGATTAAATCTGAACGCCTCTGCAAAACTTTTTCCCACTTTTTAAAACTAGTTTTTACAGACCAGTGCTTATTTGATCATAGAGTTGCAGATGATAAACAGCCAGCTATAGGTCATTTGTATGAAACTTGATTCTTTTTCATGTCTTCAACAAGCACTGGACCAAAAGTTTTGCGTGTCGTCGGTGGAGGGCAGTGAAATCCTGTCAAATGTAAATATTTCGATGATAACTTGTATGATATTACACACCATGTTATTGATACGTGGCGTGTATTGCACAGCAGTATAAAAAAGAAGTCACGACTAAAGTGATACTTTAAATATCAAAATACCCTGTATCTTTTGTATTTTATTTTATTTTATTTATTTATTTATTTATTTATTTATTTATTTATTATTTGCTTAACCTGTGTCATCCAAGTAAATTTAGCAGTTTCCTTCTCTGGATTTTACTCAAGATTTAGACACCCATAACTCTTAAACGAGTTTATACAGCGGTAATGGACAGGGGAGTATAGGCTTCGGAAAAAAATAAGAAAAATTGTCTTAGCTTTATAAATGTCTGAGACTTATTGTATTTCTTTAACCTCACGCTGACGTGTCTGGTCATCAGTAATTGTTATCCTTAGTAGACGGCGTGTAATGTAAGACTTTCTTCTGCATCATTACCAAAGTGAATTTGAGGTATCATCTTATCCCGGAGAATCTATTTCCAAGCCAGGAAATGGTGTGCCACAAGTTTACGTGCTGGGCCCCAAATCTCCTTACACTCCACTTACTGAGGATACAGTTACCAGTACTTATTTCGGTCTCAAGTTAATGTTAACAGATTATTTTCAAATGTATGCTGTAAGTTTGCATCCTACTAGGGGACGGATAAAGGGGTATTTTCTGACAGTCTTCCAAATTATCCATGTTGATCCATCCTCCATCTGGGACCCTCTTCCGACAGAAAAATTAGATGCCTGTCAATATAAACTTTAAAAAATTCTGACCGTCTTCCGGAAGACCCAGAAGACGGCCTCCGTCCGTCCACTAGGCCAGTGCTAATAAATGCAATTATGTTTAATTTGAAATGGTTAATCTTGTCACACCTCAATGTTGTCCAAAGGCAGTATCATAGTCAGATATTCTGCTATCCAACACAGACATCATACATTTGAGTGTAAATTTAGCAACAGGGGTGACATTACACGTACACAAAGTGTGGGAATCTTCATATTTTACTTTTTACCTTATACAGTGTATAAGCAACAGCGAATCTGACGACTTTGTGCCTTCTAGCCTTGATTACTGTAATACATGTAGCCTATTGTCAGCCGACGCCAACAGAGGGGGCACAAATCCACTAATGTTGGTACTTCGTAAACACCATTCAGCCCTGTGCCTTTTTCAAGGGTATATTGGTGGCAGTTGGTCGCACCCTACCCACACTTTTCGTCTCCAGTGCATGATATCAGTGCCAACAGATACTGAAGACTTTGAGCCATTTAGTGCTGTCACCTCAATACCATTAGATTTGTGTCGTACAGCTGTAGGTCTTAACTTCTTAAATAACGACAAATAAACGGGGGGAAAATACCTTTCATTCAAAGAATAATATGGCTAATTTGCATATATCTTAGCTTTAACATTTTTTTATCAGTATCCGGTTAAACTTTGCACTAGTTTTAGATTTAATATGTTAAATTATTGTAATCAGAGCTGAGATGTATGTGTAGCGCGTTTTCAAGACTTACATCATCATCATCATCATTATTATTATTATTATTATTATTATTATTATTATTATATAGATAAACTTGTACCCAAACATTTAATCATGAAAAAGACAAAATGAATGTTCATGTTTATTATCAGGCATATGAATTTTGCTGTCTTAAAGCTTATGAGAGGATGATGGTATTTACCAATGACAGGCATCCTTACAGTAATTCATGCCATGCCGCATAAATAAGGCACGTTTCGCATATTCTTTTATTCAGCGCATTGAAAACTACTATTACATCGAACGCCAAGTCAAAGTCATGGTGTTTTACATTATTCCCATTTGCATTATGCAACTATCTTTGTTTCAAATTAACAATTTGTTTGGTGAAAATCCTATTTCGCGGCGAGTGGGAAAAATTCAAGTTCTCTCCGCTTGTCACTTCAACCTTACAAGGCAATTGTACGACCAGCTGACTGCAACATTAGGTATGCCAGTCAACATTATAGAAGTCGCCCTGAAAACGATGGACTCATCATGTCTCTTTAATTACACCAGTATGTTGGACACGAGGCGCAGGAGTGTTGTTTTAATGGGCGTTGAAAAAGAAAATTGCTCTCAGCTGACCAACAGTGCAAAAAGAAGCGCCTTTGTCGAGTTTAAGGAGACGGTCGACGGTTTGATACAAGATGGCCTGGAGCGCATGTCTCAAATCGTCTACGAAACCGACAAAGAGATGGAAAATATAACAAGTAGTCACCATAACTTTACTCAAAGCAAAAACTTTACAGATACGGGGACATCTACCGAAAGAACGCATGTGTGCATCAAAGCATCGCCACAAATCCAAGAGGTTTATGTTAATCAAGATTTTTCTTCATCAGATTTGAAAACCGCTATCAGAGACAGGTATTTCTATTGCTCACCGAGGGTTTCAAACGGAATGACAGACAGTTTTCGGATGGCTGACATTTGGTTCTCCAACAGCACATATTCTGAATACTGCGGGATAGTCGAGATGTCGGAAGAGCTTTTCGCGGCTACGATGCTAAACGGGGTAAACGAAGAAGAATGTCTGGCCGGAAATAAACTAGGAGATGAAGAAAAAACTGAGTTGAATCTTTGCATCCGACAAGATATTCAGGATTTATCAAATGAATTTGGAATAACTCGCAAAACAGCCATTTTTTGTCCTTTCCGACCCGGTGCAGTTCCGGAGGAAGTTTTAAATAATACACAAGAATTAGCAAGGCGCGTATGTCCAATGGACGTGGATAAAATCAAACCGCGTGTGCTGGATATGGTGGTAAAAAGTGATCCACTAGAATGCATCAACTGGTTGAACAAGATATTCCATTGGGACCGAGAAAAGGCAGCCAGGATGCTAAATGTATACATATACACTGTTTATGCTCTTTTCCCGCTGTCCCTTTCCAGCAACATTATCCTTGTTGTTGTTGTTCTGATCGGTGAAAAAAGACTCAAAGGTAGATCAGAAACCAAGACCTTCTTGACCTGCACTCTTGGTATAGCACACTGTCTTCGGGCGCTGAGTGAGTTAATGCTGGCGATAGTGAACAGTTCTAACAAGGAAGATAATTTATCCCGGCTTACAGTTGCCGTCTGCAACTTGGTAGCCATGTCAAGTATTTTCACATCAGACTGGGCCGCAGTTGTCATCTTCGTCATAACACTTGATAGGTTTCTTTTTGTCTGTTTCCCGTTCAAGACCAGTTTCATATGCGCCAGAAAGACTTTTTTCAAAGCGGTAAGTATTTGACACTTGAAGTAATGATATCTTATCTTTGTCATTTAGGAATTTTATCTGATTGTGCCAACTTGTCTATGAAACCATGTAACCCTTTTGGATTGTCATATTTATTGCTATTATAGTGCTAGGGGACACTCTTCAGGCCCGTAGCCAGCAAATTCAAAAGAGGGGGTTCTTTTTCTGAAAAAGTGGACCTTTTACAATGAAACTTATGTGTACCTAAAAAAAATGGACCTTTTCCCTGACAAAAGGGGCGGTTCTTTCGAACCCCCGAACCCCCCTGGCTACGGGCCTGCTCTTATAAATTAGTGTTTTAATTAGTGTTTTAATTAGTGTTTTAATTAGTCTTTTTGGAGTACCAGTATGTACCGTCAGTCATGTTAGATATGGTATCTGGAATAAAAAGCAATGTTTAAAACGATTGACATTTGTGAAATGATCATTTGTAAGCAAAAGCACGTGTCATTGAAGGTAGGACAACTTTTTGACCAACAGTGTAAGTTAATTAATTATTTTCTTTTCACATTGCACGACCTCAACCCTCAGGCTATGATTTTACTGAATGAAATATAACTACCGGCTCCCACAATGCTACAAAAAACTGTTATTATATTATGAACCAATTTCTGAAGCTGACAATTCCTTCATTTTTGCAGATGATTTTTGCCGCAACAGCAGCATCTGGAGCCGTGGCCTTTGCAAGCATAATCTACACCGACGCCCCGTGTGTGATAGCCGTTCATGAATACCAAGAATGGCAAGAACGCTTAGGGATTGTAACAACAATACGCATCACCGGAAGAGCAATGATGTTACTGGTCATTACCGGAATGAACATGAAGATAATTCATTTCATCTGGGCTCAAAGAAAATCTCGAAAAGAACTTACATCAGGAAGAGGGGGCGAGAAAAAGGCAAAAGAAATTATTAGCACTGTTTCTTTGTTGGCTTCGTCTCTTTGTTTTCTAATTATGTGTACGATAGCCTTAGTTAACATGGTTGAAATAGCATATATATCAGCGGGATCCACTGATTGGTCTTTGATCTATCTTCATTATGTTAGTAGAATTGCTGAGCTGTCATACCATGCCTTCAATTTATTGATATTTTTGATTAGTGGTTCAGAGTTTAGATCACAGTTCAAAGGGTTATTCAGTCGTAGCACAACCAGTGTAACAACTTAAAAGACATTTAGAACAAATGATCCGCGAACTAACTGATCCGCCGACTAAATATGGCCGACCCCGCTTAAAAGCAAGCTGCTTGATTCCCTGATGGCCTTCCCACCTCGACACGTGCATTTAGACGGGTTAAATCTCGGTTCCGAGCTTTAATTGCTATGCCCATGCAGCGACGGTGCGTGTGGAGGCGGGAGCCCATCAGGGGTTTAGCGGCATCGCTTTTTACTTGGTCTGTCATATCAAATTCAAGGATCAGCTGTACTGAAGTGGCTCTTACATGTAGTGACTACTAGCACGATATCTAATAAAAAATTCCACTTAAGTAAGTTAGAAATCTGACCTTGGTAAGTGCAATCTACTTGTACTTGCTTTAAATGTTGTTTGAAGGTTGTGCACATGTATACTAATGTTGGAAAGTTAATGGTGAATAAATTAAGTCACCAATAATTGGAAGAAAAAAGCAAATTATTATCAAATGAGTAGAGCAAGTAATTGTTTGTTAAACATAGGGTTTCCAGTGTAAAGATCGTTTTTGCATTCACTTTTCCACAGATAATGAAGCGCATGCGCGGTTACCATATCCGCTGGCCGTGGGTTCATGAAATTTTTTTTTTTTTTTTTTGTGTGATACATAATCGATCACAGACTGTATTTTTGTCATGTATTTTTTTTTTCATCGTACGTACCTGTACACTAAAACCGTGCTATCCAGGGATGTTTGAAGAAGTCCCGACGCACCAGAAAAGGGAACAAATAAAGAAGAATAAAGAAATACAGCTGCAAATGCCAAACTCTCTGTTATTTTATTTACTTATTATTATTATTATTTTTTTTTTTTTTTTTTTTTTTTGCCTTTTGTTCACTTTTCCTTCCCCAAGTTTACTGCTTACACTCCTTTAGATTTTCTGCATCTTTACAATATTATTAGTTGATTATATATTATATTATTATGTGATGGTAAGTCCATTATCTTGTATTGTGTAATAACGTGTCAAAATGAGAATGGATGAACAAAAGTAAACTAAAATTAAATGGAAAAACAGAATTCATGGTCATCACTCAACCATACTCAAAACACTTAGCTGAAGGACTATCTCTATTGGATCTGCAATAGTTGGGGTTTCTCCTCATGCAAAAAACATGGGGGTGTATTTTGATACTACTTTAAACATGGACAAGCAGATAGCCAATGTGAAAAAAATCTTGTTTGTATCACATAAGAAACATCAGTTCCCTACGAAATAATTTAACAGATTCTGCCACTGCCACGGTCATTCATGCCCTAGTAACATCAAGGCTTGATTACTGTAACTCCTTGCTCTATGGATGCGGCATAGAAAGAACAAAGAAAGTCCAACGCATTCAAAATGTATCAGCACGTCTTCTTACCCCACCCTGAGCTTCAGAGATAACTTGACACTAACCTCTTCACAATAGCCTATCTTCATCGTGTCAAGTTACCTCTGACGAAAATAGTTTGACCTAGTTTATATAAGCCAATCGAATCCATGTTTCAAAATTTTTCACCAAAAAACGCTGATTGGTTGACCGTCAATCGGCAATCCTCGGCTGATTCCGCAAGCTCCATACTAACAACATAGTTATTGTCGAGTGCGGAGACATTCGAGTAGTTCCGAGTGCATAACCGTACACAAAGAAAGCATGGAGTATATCGGAATTGAAACCAGAGCAGTTTGATGCCCTGCATAATTATCTACTGAGGGATGATGTATTTTGCGTGCTGCCCACAGGTTACGGCAAGTCCCTGATATTGAGCCTTATCTTTGATTGGTCCGGATTTGAACAAAGCGCGCTTTGACTCGTTCGCGTTCATTGGCTAGATCGTTCAATGAGTCATTGAGTGCGGGCTTTAAATTTGATTGGCAGGCGGCGGAGGCAATCGAATGTGGTCAGAGGTAACTTGACACGATGAAGATAGGCTATAGTGAAGAGGTTAGTGTCAAGTTATCTCTGAAGCTCAGGGTGTCTTACCCGAACTTCTATAGAGAATCACATGACAGCAATATTAAAACAACTTCACTGGCTACCTGTAAACGCCCGGATCTTATTCAAACTTTTAACTCATGCTCATGCGGCTTTTTATGGACTTGCACCAGATTTTATTTGTGAACTTGTATCTCATTACACACCAAATCATACCTTAAGATCTAAGGATCAATTATTACTAAAACCACAGAATATTGATATTGGATTTCTGTGAATTTTCTATTTAACTGAAATTTTCAGGGAACAAGTCTTATTGTTTTCCCACCCGGGCAGCCTACGGACCTGACTGAAATTAATGCCTTACAAAGGCAGTTTCAGGGAATACAGTCGTCCCACCTGAAAAAAGCAGATAGAAAAGAATTTTGAAACTTGGAGTGATTCTGCTAATCTTTCACATTTTTACCTCGCGAGGCTGGAGCTATGGACTTAGTTCAGCTGTATATTCAACTGTCTTCGTTGCCCATTTTTGCGATGAATTCTTATAAGTCAAAATGAGATCTTCAGATGCAATTTCGGTCCGTGTATGGCAGGGCAAAGTGATTTCCATTTCGTCAGAAAATGAAAAAACGGCCGTTTTTCATTTTCATTTGATAGAAATGGCCAAAATGTAGTGGAAAATGAAACTCAGTTTTCGTTTTTCCATTTAAAATGAAAAATGGAAAAACGGAAATTGCCCTCGTTTTTTATATTTTACTATAAAATGCAAAATGCAATATCGACAGATCCCCGATGTGATAGAAAATATAAATATCGACCGTTTTCGTTTTTTTTTTTCTAATGTTTAAAAGGTGAAATAAATCATAAAATGCCCTTTTATCTCTGTCTTTGAGGAAATGACAGGTTCGAAAAGTGTTCATTATTCAATTTTCGATTCGAATAGAAAAACGGAAGTTCGTTCGTTTCTCTGATTTTCATTTTATGAATGAAAATGGAGAAACGGTCGTGCAGACACGCAGACAGAGAAATGGCAGCCGCTGCAAGTTTATAAGTTATTGGTGATTAAATTCTGTCAGATAAAGCTTAAATGCAATGAATTAATTTTATAAATAATGCAGAATTTGGGGATTTGCTGTTGACGTTGGTCTTAAACTTCCACCTAAAGGCATAACAGAAACTGAGATCCATTACAAGTGTGCACAAGAGAATTCAACTTTGTGCAACAGACAGGTATATTGCAAACAGTGCATGTGCCAGCTGCTTGTATGCTGAAAATATATTCTAATCAGACTGTTTTAATCCTCTATCCACTGCACTGTAATCTATCTTTCATGGACAATTAGGTTTTAATGAAGTATTTGGTTATTATCATATTTTGTTGTTGTTTATTGTAGATCCGCTGATTTGTAGATACACTGAGAATAAAATCGGAGTCCAAGTGACTCCAAACTTGGAGTCCAGCAGTGGTGCCTAAATTAACTCCGAATTGGAGTCAAGTTGACTCCGATGGAGAAATGCCACCCCAGACCCCACAGGAGGGTCACAATTGACTCCATTCACACATCCCTTCATCCCTTGATTTATCTCTACAAAAGAGTCACCATGACCCCATATTAAGGAATTTTTGACTCCTTGGTACATCATGAACGAAAACGACAACAATGGCGGTAATGGGAGAGACAGTGAGTATCGTTCACTTCAGTTTGATGTGTCCCGGGATGGGTTCGAACCCACGTCCGCCCTTTCCAGAGGCGGACACCCTAACCACTAGGCCATGCGGTCACATGTGTTGTTGAAACAGAAATAACAAACAGTTTGTGTATATATATATATCAATGAGTGAGCATACCTCTCCACTGACATGCATTGGTGGGTCAAACCTATAACCTGGAAACAAAACCTGCTGATCTATATACCAACATATCACATAATGGGTGTGGCAACTGAAAGCCCGGGCCAGTAATAAGTGCAGGAGTTCTGTATGCAGAAACACACAGAAAACCACTTGTTTATGCATAAAGCCAACTTTGGCCAATAAAATAATGTTTATACTGACAAAGGATGATGTGAACTGTTCTCTCCACGCCGTCTGACTGATTTTAGAGTCAGATTGACTCCATGAGAGCCAGGGGGTGATTGACTCTGATAAGAGAGTCTAAATACTCTGGTAGTGGGGTAATTTGACCATTATTTAGGAGTCAAATTAACTCCATGAGGGTCAAGGGGTGCTGGACTCTGACTAGAGAGTCAAATGACTCCAATTTTATTTTCAGTGTAATATAGGCCTACCATTTAGCTTCAACGGCACGATTAAAAACTTGAACAATTTGTTTTTGTTCTCATCCTTGATCAGTCTTCCTTTTTTAAAAATCAGTCTTACTGTTTAATGATTTATCGCAGCAGGTGTTTCCTCTTATTTGAAAGTTTGGTCAGAAAATGCTGATCAGTTATCTACGGTCAAAGGGCCGAAAGGGAGTAGGGGGCTATCTGTAAGCTATCCTAGCCGTAAGCAAATTTTTAAGAGAGAAAAACCCACCAAAACGGTTGTCAAAGGCCAGAAAGGCGTCAGGAACATTTTATGATTAAGGGGGGGTGTGAAGGTTAGAGACTTTCTTTTAAAATAAAGGTCTTAGCTTTTTTATTCCTGTCATAATCATTTAATGTACCTTCAAAACATCTATTACATGTATGCTTGAAACACAGCTCCAACTTCATCGTGTGACGTAATATTGGGATTTTGGGGACAAAAACACCATTTTTAAACACCTGATTTTCTCAGGTACCTGGACAGCTATAAACATGCTTTTAATGGTATTATTACACATGAACAAAGTACTACAAAAGTGAGTCAGGGATTTTTGTTTAGAGACTTATTGTTGATTTTATCTATAAAAACGTACGTGAAATTACATCAAAATATTAAGGAATTTTCACTTTTAAAGTCAATAAATTGGAAAAGAGAGGATCAATCAAATTTTTTTAAAAAGCGCTTGTAGTGCATATTTTTCTTAATAAGCATGGTGAATTTGGTCTCCCTCTGGTGTACAGGTAGACAGTTATAGCTCACTCACTCACGCGCACTGGTAACGTTCGTTGTTAGCGATTCCGCACGTTTTAAGGGGGTCATGTCGATACTCCCCCGCACCGATAATCCCTCTTAGTAAATTTTATGTATTATGAGCATCGATACAACCCCACACCGATAGATTCCCGCACCGGTACATCCCCGCACCGATACTTCCCTGCACCGATACTCCCCCTCAGTATCGAAGCAATGGTGTGGTGGAGTATCGGTGCGGGGGAGTATCGGTGCGGGGACGTATGGGCATGTAACCGTTTTAAGTAACATCACATAATGCATTGCATCTAGAGGTTTTTTTTTTAATTTTGACAGACTTGCTTTACTGCCTAAGATTATTGTACGGGCTAGGAAGTCAAGACCTTACTAGATGATATATGACATTCACTCCTTCAGAAGATTGATACAATTTTATTCTTGGTACAGCTGTATATCAAATCCATATCTTGATGTCCCATTTTATTTCATTTATTTAATTTTTTACTCTTTTATTATTCTAAATTATTTCTTTTTAGGTTGGTGAACATTTTAGGTGGCGGATATAGGGGGTATCAGGGGGATCCTGACCCCCCCCCCCCCCCCCCTTCGATTTTTGAAAAAAAATCACACCAATGATCCCCTCTTGAAATTAGAATTTTGACCAGCTGAATCATAGTTCTAAACCATACCAAATGGTACCATTTGCCCTCTAAAATACCAAAATTTTCGGTGCCCTTCAGCGGGCCCTGAACCCCACGCCAAGGAGGGGGGGGAGGAGAGGGTCGGCTTTGCATCCGCGGACATTTTTTTAAACATCTTTATTTTCTTGAAAGGTTAAATATTAATATATTATAATGTTATAACAATGACACGCTCACCCGCGGACTCCCCCCGCCCTTCAAATAGTCCTGGATCCACCCCTGTATTTGTTACTTGATTAGTTGCTGGTTTGTACAGTAACAGCAGTAAAAACTGAAACAAGAGAGAATTCTTGCACTTATTTTTCCTTCTATGTACAGCTTATTTTTATCAACACGACGAATATTTGAGATTGTCCGTCCCAACGCTCGTATTGCATTAAAAAAAGAGAGTCAAACTCAAGATGCAAATGTGTGGATTTTTATAAAATAAAATACCCCCCCCCCCCCAAGGTTGCATTAAAGATGTTAAGGAAGAGGAAATACGTGTAGTAGATGTAGGTAATCTGCTTATTAGTTTGTGATTACGTAGGCCTACATAAGATAATAAAGCAAATGCATTGCGCAAAGGGCCCTGTATGTTTGCAAAAACTAATTCAATAACTTCTTTGACTAAGGTACAATAACATTCAAGAGCAACAAGACGCAGTGGTGTAAAGATTTTAACAAACATTTTATTAATTTATCCAGTGTTAACCACAGAAACAAAGCTACAAAATCTGTACAGCTACATAATTGCTTTGCCCAGTCGTACGTACCAGTACTTAGTTAAAAGAACTTCAATTGAGGCTATACCAACACTACAGTCCAGGCGACTTAATAAACATTCAAATTTTTCTCTCATGATAAAAATTTCTTCTTTCTATCAAAATCTTGTCACAAAAAAGTCCTTACAGAAACAGATCCAACCTTCATCACTTCTTCACTTAGACCTAGGCACTAACCTAGGGGCCTATTTCATATTTCTGAACCACACACAGCGATGGCGCATTGTTTTTCCATAATTGTCCAAATATTTTAAAATATCTGAAATTCCTTAATTCATTCTTCTTGAAGTTATTTACTAAATCTCCGAATACTTATACAAAACCAGGAATAATCCTAGTCTTGTGAAGTCAACCTTTCAAGGGCTGCCATTTTTCTGTCTGTGTGTCTATATATACTTCCGTTTTCCCATTTTTATTTCCAAAATGAAAATCAGAAAAACGAACTGACTTCCGTTTTTTCATTGAAACTATAATGGCAAAAAATGAACATGCTTTGATATTTCATTTCTTCACAGAAGGAGAAAAGGACGTATTTTCTAATATATTTCACTCTCTTGATATGGGAAAACAGTGGATGTTTCTGTTTTCTATCACGTTTGGAAATCTGTCGTTTTTTGTTTTTTATGTTATAAAAAAGCGGAAAAAACGAAAAATAATCTCGTTTTTCCATTTTTCATTTTAAAAGGAAAAACGAAAAATCGAGGTTGATTTTCCATTTCATTTTGACAATTCATTTTCTGACGAAATGGAAATCACTTTGCCCCGCCATACACGGACTAATCTCGCCCCCCCCCCCCCCCCTCCCAACATGCAGCTGTTTGGTCCTAAACATTAAGTGATCAATGGTATCAACAATGGCATCCTCAGCACACAACTGAAAACTGTTATTAAAATCATTATTAACCATACCAAACTCTTATCTGACCAGAAAAATTTAGAACACGCAATCTTACAAACTGTGATCATACATTAAATTTGAACACAATCTATATGTACACACATTTATACTGTATTTATAATAATATTTGAACAAGAAATGCCATATATCTACAGTCAATATAAAATACAACCTCCTACAATGAATACAGAAGTTCTAGTAGTATAAAAATATGCAAATTACAATTTATATCATGATAAAGTATATATTGCAAATTTCATATGAAATTAAATAGATGTGCAAAGAAAATAACGTGATCTGAGTTAATGTTCATGATAGCATGTAATGGTGATTTAATCATCTCATAGACTATCATAGACAAGACATGAAAATGTTCGGCCAGAGAGCGTGAGGTAGGGCTTACATTTTATCAATATGAGTGAAAGTCACAGAGAGGGTTAAAAATATCACGCACAACAAACAAAACGTGTCCTTCCTGTTGTGCAGGAATCTGTAGTTCCACAAAAAACAAACCGAATGTATGTCACACTAGAGGCGGAATGAGCAAGAATGCCATCGGAAATACAATTCTTTGTGATTTTCTGGATATTCGAAGAGCATTCTAAAAATTCCGAGTGCATTCCAAATATTTTTACCCATTCTTGTGGCATCCCGAATGTTTTTCTCATGATAAAAACTTTCGAAGTGCATTCCAAGTGGAAAATTATCGAATGGCATTTGAACAGTATTCTAACTGCACTATGACTGCATTCTCAATGTTCTCACGGCATTCCGACAGTATTATATACATTCTCTTAACATTAGACGAAGATTCGAAATGGCAAGTGACTTAATACCCCCGTCACACTTATTCGGAATCAGCAGGAATGAAGAAGAATGAGCCTGAACGAAGAAGTTTTAAAATTCGCACCACATTCGGGAAAAAAATTCAAATTGACCTTAATTATTGTAAGAGTACCCTTGGAATACACAGAAGGCGCTTGAATTCGCCTGGAATGATGAGTGCACTTTCGACTGTATAAGCTCTCAAAAGCAGTTCGAATGTAATTGGAAAACTAGGAATATTTATAATGCTGTAAGAAGGCAGTAAGAATATCTAGAATATACTTTGAACGGCGCACTAGTGTAGTTCGATTGCTGGCAACATTAATATTTCAGCTCATCCGAGGCACATTCGAAACATTCTGGCGGGAAATAAAATCCCCGTCACACTAGAGGCGGAATGATTAAGAATGGCGTCTGAAATACAATTCTTTGTGCATTCCAGGATATTCGAAGAACATTCTAAAAACATTCTAAAAATTCTGAGTGCATTCCAAATATTTTTACCCATTCTTGTGGCCTGCTCGAATGTTTTTGTCATGACAAAAATTTTTCGAAGTGCATTCCAAGAGGAAATTTATCGCAATATCCCTACAGTATTCCAACTACATTCGAGCTGCATTTGAGAGGTAGTATACCTGGAATGTGCGAGAATCATTCCAGGCGGTTCGATGTGCATTCTTAGTATTCCAGAGGCATTCTTACAAAGCCGTAATATTTTATGATAATTTGAAATTCCCTCCCGAATATGGTACGAATTTTAAATTTAGTAATTCCGGCTTGATTCCTACTGATTTCGAATAAGTTTGACGGGGGCTTTAAGTCACTTGTCAGTTCGAATATTCCTTTAATGTGATCAGAATGTTTCGAATGCTGTCGGAATGCCGTGAGATTATTAAGAATGCAGTCATAGTGCAGTTAGAATATTGTTCAAATGCCATTCGATAAATTTCCACTTGGAATGCACTTCGAAAGTTTTTGACATGACAAAAACATTCGGGATGCCACAAGAATGGGTAAAAATATTTAGAATGCACTCGGAATTTTTAGAATGCTCTTCGAATATCCAGGATCGCACAACGAATTGTCTTTCCGACGGCATTCTTGCTCATTCCGCCTCTAGTGTGACGGGGGTATTAAGCCCCCGTCACACATATTCGAAATCAGTAGGAATGAAGCAGAACCAGCCGGAATTACTAAATTTAAAAATTCGTGCCATATTCGGAAGGGGAATTAAAATTAATTAAAATTGTCATAAAATATTACGGCTTTGTAAGAATGCTTCTGGAATGCTAAGAATGCACATCGAACCCGCCTGGAATTATTCTTGCCCATTCCAGGTACATTACCTCTCAAATGCAGCTCGAATGTAGTTGGAATACTGTAGGGATATTGCGAATGTAGGAATGCACTTCGAAAGTTTTTGACATGACAAAAACATTCGAGCCGGCCACAAGAATGGGTAGAAATATTTGGAATGCACTCAGAATTTTTAGAATGCTCTTCGAATAACCTGGAATGCATAAAGAATTGTATTCTCGACGCCATTCTTAATTATTCCGCCTCTAGTGTGACGGGGGTATAAAATCCCGCCAGAATGTTTCGAATGTGCCTCGGATGAGCTGAAATATTAATGTTGCCAGCAATACACTACACTACACTACACTACACTACACTACACTAGTACGCCACTACACTAGTACGCCATTCAAAGTATATTATAAATATTCTGACTGCCTTCTGGCAACATTATAGATATTCTTAGTTTTCCAACTACATTCGAACTGCTTTTGAGACCTAAAACAGCCGAAAGTGCACTTATCTTTCCAGGCGAATTCAAGCGCATTCTGAGTATTCCAACGGTACTCTTACAATAATTAAGGTCAATTTAAACTTTTCTCCCGAATGTGGTGCGAATTTTTAAATTTCTTCATTCAGCCTCATTCTTCTTGATTCCTGCTGATTCCAATTAAGTGTGACGGGGGTATTATCTACAGGTGTATGTGTTGAGAGTTTGGGCTATCTTGGACGATTTGCCCTCATTCGTATTATTTTTCCATGCATTTATGAAAAGTTTTGTTATGGATAACACGCACTGATAAGCTAATTTCGTAAACGAGCTCAAGTTGTCTCATCCGGTAACTGTGACTTATTTTGCCTTATTTACATACGACACTTAGAAAAATATAAAAACGTGAACTTGAAAATTATTATTAATTTTATCCATTAATGAAAACATTCGGTAAAATATTCAAAAATCAAAACTTTAGATCATGAAGCAAGTTTTTAAATAGTATATGTCCCCACTTGATCATGTTAAAGTAAATAATTTATACCTACTGTGGTCAGACTGCCAACCGTGGCTGGGCATTACAAAATAAAATGTCGTATGGGCTGTCACTAAGTCCGTGCACTGACTGTCTTTCTTGTAAAAAACTCCTTTATCTGTGCTCTAAACTGCGAACCACTGATTAAAAAAGCCAGTAAATTAAACGCATGATATAACAACTCGCCAACTCTACCAACGTAAAAAAGATTGCCCACAAAAAAAGGTATTCGTACACCAGGCACATATCTTATCAAAACCATACTTATAACAGATGTCGTACACAAAATAAGGAAAAAAAGAGACGAAATCAACAGAGACACGGTGCTTATTACTTCCTTGTCCTTATTTCTCTCTCCAGATGTGAGTTCTTTTTGGGATTTCCTTTGAGACCAGATAAAATGTATTATCTTGATGTCCATTCCGGTAATGGCGAGTAACATCATGGCTCTTCCGGTGATGCGTATTGCTGCTACAATTCCTAAGCGTCTCTGCCATACATAATATTCCTGAACAGCTAACGCACACGGGGCGTCAGTGTACATCAAGCTTGCGAAGGCCACGGCTCCAGATGCTGCTGCCCCGGCAAAAACCATCTGCGAAAGTGAAAGAAGTGATAGTTTCAGAGACTGGTTCGTGGTATAAGATTTTGGTACCTGATAAACGCCTGGGCCCGGTTTCATCAAGGCTGGATAGCGCTATCCTATGGATAAAAATGGCCGCTATCCTCTAGATAGAGCTATCCAGAGGATAGTGCGTTTCATCAACAGTGGATAGCGTTATCCTGGGCTGGGTTGTATGAAAGCTGGGGCCGGTTTCACAAAGCAGTAGTTAGTTAGCGATCGGTAGTTAGCCTCTCGCTAGTTATAGTGCCGTTTCACGAAGCAGTCGCTAGTTCTCTCGCTCGTTATTGTCTCGTTGTTGCCTTGGATATTTAACGACTGGTCAGACCAGTCGCTAACTCTAGAGTTTCATCGTACGCATGCATAATGAGTGAAATAAAAAGGTTGCTTAGTTACCGTTGCCTGTCGTTTGTCAATCGGCAATCCTCGGCTCATTCCGCAAGCTCCATACTAACCTCGGATGTGATAGGCGGAGAAATATGCACCAAATCCATGCATTTTGTCCGCCGGAAATGCCTTCTCACTCAATCGATCATTTCGCTCATAAGGATGGCTGTCAATACCCCTGAATTTTATGATGCTTTACAGTTTGCCAAACAATGCACTAAGATTGACTTTGATTTTAAAGATAAATAGATACAGGCGTTGAAAGAATTAGGTTTAAATTAGCGCGAGGTTGAAAGTAGTTCCTTCCCAACAATCAACAATCAAATATGGCTGCCTCCGTATTACGTCCGAGGTTATTGTCGAGTGCGGAGACATCCGAGTAGTTCCGAGTGGTCGTTTGTCTTTGTATCCAATATGGCGACGACCTTTCTTGCTATCTGTACCGTCAGACGGCAACGTAGACTACGACGTTTTTATGAAAGGCAGAATCTATTAGAATATACACACGATGATGCAATTTACGAGAGGTTGCGCCTAGCTGTGACAAAAAGAGCGGCAAAAAGGTGGTGGAGATCCTTTACGACGACCTCAAAGCAGACGTTCTTATGCATTTCCAGCCACCAAAAATTGGAGAGTTAGTGCTTTCGTGTCACTTTTACGCAAGAGTTCCACTTCCGACAGACGGTTTCGAGACTACGGCGAGTAACGAGAGAACTAACGACCGAACTTTACGACTGAACTTAGCGATGAGTTAATGACTGCTTCGTGAAACACCCCTCGAAAATCGCTAAGTTTGCTCATTAGCGAGGTAGTTCAGTAGTTAGTTGTTCTAACTAACTACTGCTTTGTGAAACCGGCCCCTGTATAGCACTATACGCCGGATAACTCTATTGACCCATTAGAGCCTGCGTCATCAAAACAAACGGCAGCCATACTGGAGGGAGACCGGAATCGTCTGCTGCGCATGAACAAGCCATGTCTGTAGTTCAGTTTTCGTTTTCTGTATTTTTTTTCATATTTAACCGAGCAAAATGATGAATTACTGCAGGGTATTTGATCGAGAGAAGGTAACTTACTTTACAAGCGTTCACAGACTGCCTGCAGTGGTAAAAATCCATGGTGAAGGAACTAAAACCATAAACGGAGGAGAGACGGCGAGGTGGCTTTGAATCAAGACTCTTCGGAAAAGTAAAGGATAAAACTAATTTATTTAATAGCAAAGAATGAAGAGCCAACTGTGCAGATTTACCATAAAAGAAAAAACAGTAGAACACCAAAGACCTAGGTGTGTACGTTTGGGGCGCACGTATATATTTAAAGTAGTGCCCAAAAAGTGTGGATGGAGAGTGTGTTAATTTGTTAAAACGTGTGGAAATACCCAGGGTTTCGACTTTTATAATGAAGACTCACCTATTGCCTTGGGTGTAATTTGTTATCAGTTACGGTGCTCTCTAGATTTTATCGGCTGTCACCTTCCTCTTTTATACCTGGTTAGCATTATTCCCAATTAGTGTCAAGGCTATATTTGTACTGTACACAGCTGAGCTGGGCCAATTAAATCAATTACCTGTATGAAGTGTATTTGGAAGTTGGTGGCTTAATTTTCGATTTGGTGTAGTGATAAGAGTAATTTTATTTTGCAAGTAAATTCTACCTCAGGTGTAATTGACATATAACTTTAATAACCTCATGAAATAATTTTGCACTTTCCTCTGTAAAAATGTTAAATTCTGCTCCTTTCAACTGTAATGTTGTAAGTTATAATATGAATAAAAATCACTGCATTGTTGTATTGTTATCTTTCTACTAATTTAGATTTACATGTAGGAAATTGATCAGGCATTTCCCACCAAGCCACACTGATTGGGTGCAAGTAAATTATTAAAAAAAAAAAAGAAAAAAAAAAACGGAAGCTTTTGATGACAGATACAAAAGGCAGCTAGATGACACACAAGGTAGAAGCAGCAAAAATATTCCTAGATCTCTGTGACCAGCTGAGGAGACAGGATCTGAACATCAGGAGAGTGAAATCCAGTGCATGACAGGAGTTATTTAATTGAAGCAACACTCAGAACTCAGCATTTCATGTTCACTTTTATTCATACAAAATGTGCACTTTTCCCATATGTTTAAGCAAATGGTTGCAGAAATCAATTCATGAACTGAATTATTATTTTACATTGGACATCATAAATACATGATTGTGAAAAATGCCTTGCTTCTGTGAATGACTGAATAATAATAAAATCCTAACAATGTTGCTTATATGAATGGTTGCATTCATGGTGAATATTAAACTCTCTCAAACAACAGTCTCGTTACATGTACTTTCTAATGAACCAAAATGAAGTACAAGAATGCTGAAATAATTTAAAAAGTTGATGATGGTATAGAGCAAATGTTCTGCATACTATACTTCTGTACTGTATAAACAATAGCATCTGAAAATCCCCAATAATAGTTAGGCTTTACATTAAAAAAAGAGAACAACAAATACCTGATATTGCAGTTTTAAAGTAAATTTAAAATACATGAATTTTGTTCACTGAATACCTAGCAAAATATTCTCAATGCAAATGGTATATAAAATTTTATAAAATCAGTTTGATACAATACTTTTTATGACAGTAGATGTATTTTGAAAACTTATTTACAACACAACTCACCAGCTTTATTTTGATACAAAGGACACGTCTTTTTCATCATTGACATAGTTTCTATTGCTCCATTGATATCAAGTGTATAGTCCCATGGCAAATTCCCATTCTCTAAGTCCAACTTAAACTGAGGTTTGAGGATATTTGTAGTGCCTAACAAATGCTTCTGTGAATGACTGAACTAATAATAAAATGCTAACAATGCTGCTTATATGAATGAACAACAGACTTGTTACATGTACTTTCTAATGAACCAATATGAAGTACAAGAATGCTGAAATAATTTCTGACAGCTTCACGATGTAAAGATAAGTCATAACTAACAGCAATATTTCATGTCATAAGACAATCATACATTCTTCCTTGAATCCACAAGGGTTTATCCTAATGATCAGCTCAAATTTTTTTATATCTATCCTTTATGAAAACAGTTGCTTCTATTTATGGTTAAACTTATGATTACACATTAAACTCTCTCAAACTATAACTGTTATTACCCAATGAACAAGAAAAATGAAGTACAAGATAACTGAACTATCTTCTGACAACACGATGTTGGGTAAGTAGCATTTAGTAGGATTTCACGTTTTTAGACTGTCTTGAGTTCATATCGGTCGATCCCGCTGATCAGCTGAAGCCTCAGCTTGTACAATGTATATATCCTTTTCCCTTTGGTGTCCTTGATCGTGATATGAAGTTTACTTTATTTTATTTGGTTTACCTATATTTACGCTACTATTCCCCGTCGTTCATTCCCTCCAGCATGGCCGCGGGACTAGTGTTACGGAGCAAATATGACGTCACTGTAATCGGTTAATACAGTGTGTAAATGCCCTATACGGTGTATAGCTAAACGGTGGATAAATATGCATTGTATAAAGAGCGTATAAACAGGCGGATAGCTAAACGGTGGATAAAATCACTATACAGTGGATAATTGCTAAGAACAACCTCACTTTGAAGATAGTTGCTATGAACAACTGGGTCTATGTCCATATTTGGTTACCCATCAGGCACTGTTGCTAAATAACTTTACTGATAAAACAAATCCAAGAAATTGACAATAGAATAATTTCTTTTGATATAGATCTATTATTCATTTTTATGGACTGTTCATCTTTGTTTCAAATACAAGACTTAATTGTTGCAATCAAACACTGAAATGAACAAAAGGAACTTGCAAACACTTTGAGCTTACAAGTCCACAGAAGTCAGTATACTTCAAATGCATTGTAGTTGAAAATTCATTTTAACTTGTAGTGTCAATTGTTGTTCATGAATAATTTTACATGTGAATATTATATTCTAAAAGAAATGTAGAGAAATTACTTTACATTATTTACTATTTTCAATTTTATTATTTATTTCACAACTTGTGCATTATGTGCTGATGAAAATGTACCTGTAATACGTTATTTATACAAGGGTATCACATTGAACACAATAATTGAACACATTGCTTTTCAATTACAAAACACTAACGAATATATGATTACAGTTTGAAACGGTACACAAATAATCTTAATCTGGATCAGTACTTTTATATCTACATACTGTACCTGTATATGTGAAATATTAATGTTTGTTTGAAAAGTTTTAAAATATATCCCCTGGTTGCTGGTGTTGAGGTGGAAAAAATGTGCGCAGCGTGGACACTTCCAGGCCACTGGGAGACAATATTTGTAAATCTACCTGAAAAAAGAAAAGAAATGAATATAGAGAATAATGTGAAAAGGGGAATGGGGAGGGGGAGACAATAATTAAAACAATAATAATGGTGAAAGCATATCATTTAAGCAACATTTTCATTTTTTTTCAAAATAGTCAAATGTTCAATTTGCATCTATGAGATAGAATATGATAAGGTGATGAAAATAAAATTTAATTAATATATTAGCATTTAATTCCGTCATGTTAGTCTTTATTTACTTTGCAGTTAAAAGGGGCCTACTTTTTAATAACCAAATAAAAAGAAAACAAAGTAATTAACACATTCCCAAAGTTTTAAAATGGTAATAAACTTTTAATTTAGTAATTACGTGGTTCTGCAATGATTTCGTTATTTATTAAGAAAGTGATTATAGTCTATTAAGGCAGAATGCATTAGCTGTACCTGCATAAACATTGCTTGCACATTCAGTCACACTGAAGAAGCCAAGGTCATGGCCGCAAAAATGGCCGACTTACAAAGTTGAACCACGAACGCTGCAGATGTTGGACGTGTTATTTACGGTGAGCTCTTAATATTTATGCCTTGAATATGTAATAAAGATCAATACCTTTGTGGTCACATATAGCCTGAGCATTCAAACTGTGGTAATTCTTTCTGTTCACTAATGCAGTCTCATTCAACGTGGGCGCCGTTATCCTAATGTGAGTACCGTCCACACAGCCACAGGCATAAAAACGCAAAGCAATGAGAACTTGTTCCCTCACCGAGAGAGAACAGCTCCTGCCAGTCGCAGGCTGCAGTTTCTCTTCCAACATTCTCTCTATCAAATTAATGCCTTCTCTGCCAAAACGAAACCTTGCACGCAGTTCAGAGTCACTATAGCTGTCAAAGTCAAATACTTCTCTTCGAAAATTCCTCTCTCTCCTCTGTCTAGGTGGATTATACTGCTGAGGATTCCTGTGGAACCTCAGCAGGTACGCCATTTTTATCCACTGTATAACTATTTAAACGACCTCCCTGAGACGTATAACTTTAACCGACCGTTTAGCAGATTTATCCGCCGTATAAAGTTGTACGGCTTTCATACAACCCGTATAAGTTACACGGCTGATTTATCCAGCGTATAGTGCTATACGGCTTTCATACAACCCAGCCCAGGAGATAAATCAGCTTATTCTGAGGATAAAGTTGTCCGCTCGAAATAGGTGGGATAAATCTGCTATCATGCTGTCAAATCATCAAAAATGGCGAACCTGCTAATTGCTTTGGGAGTAAATCCTATGAGATTTCACAGGCGTAGAATGATTAGAAAGAGAATTTTAGAAGACGTCTGTTTGCTTTTTTAATGCTTAAGTGATGCTGAATCAATAGATTACATAACAGACTTTATCAAAGTTGACATGGCGCCTGCTACGAACAGAACCCATGCAATTTGTGAGAGACCAATGATCTTTAATTTTACTAAAACATACCTTTTAAATCGATGAAAAAAATTCTACACTGCTATTGACAGAATCTGCCAAACGTGCCAAGTCAGCCATTTTGTTAAAAAGTATGTCACGACCTTGCCCTTCAACTGCAAATTGTAACGGCTATTTCACAATCAGACGTACACTTTCGAAATTGAGCATGTTACATTGCCTCTAAGTATTATCAAAACCAATCTAGTGCCCACTCTTTGTCCAATCTGATAGATGACACTTAGACGAAGCAATCAAAAAATTTTTTTTGAAAATCGGTCATAGATTGGCAAAAATATACTAATTTGAATACCCTAAATACAGCCGTTTTTAGTTGTTACGAAGGGTCACTGGAGTTGTGTAATAATTTCATGTAGTGGATATGTAATTTGGTATTGTAATTTATTGCATTTAGTTTGACTAAAGATATCAGTTGTGAGGTATAATGTTGTTTGAAAATCAGTTGGACATAATATAGTGTAACATATGAGACAAAAGCCATTGAATGTTACAAGGGAGCTCTGTGACGGATTTTTCTGTTTTTAAAGCTATTTCAATACATTAAAATAATTACTGTGTCCAAATCCATATTTAGTTCAAAATTCCAACAATCCAAAATTGAAACCACATTTTAACACAAAATTTTGTAGCGTCCGTCCCCCTTGTAGCAAAAGGATAGCAGTTAATCTTTTTTTTAAACCACACTCAGGCACTTATGCATTTCACTACCCATGATAAAATAATATACCTAAAAGGCCAGTAATACAACACACTGTGGATATACCATTTGATTAGTGGTCAAATGTAGCGTCCGTCCCCACCTGTAGCGCCCGTCCCCAATTTGTATTTTTCGCTTTATTAAGGATACACATGCTGAAATGGATTTTAATTAAGTATATTTTGTAAATACTCACTATAATCTATCTAATGTAGCCAAAGGTTGTCACAGACGCATTTGGTGCATTACTTGTAATGAATAAATGGATACATTTAAAACAATGTTATAATATGAAACAATGTTGTTGTTTTTGTTGCTGTGAAACAACACAACAACACTTGAGACGAAGTGACATCACTTGGTTATAGTTTGGACTAAAAAGCCACAGTAAACTTTATCCAAGGTAATAGGTTGTAATGAATTTTGTGCATTTGAGCTTGGAACAATGATGGAGCAACATTTATGTTTTTATTGTTGCTGAGGATGGGTAAACTAAGTCAAAGTAGAAAAAGAAATGCCATAGAAATAGATGGCATAAGTGAAAGTGCTTTGAAAAAAAGAAAACGAGAAAAACTCAAGAAAGATCCCGAACGTTTGAAAACTGCCAGAGAAAAGGAGAGACTTAGAAAGAAAAAAGAAGAGAAAAGAAGAGACTTAACTTAATGAACCACCCAACATAAGCAAAAGCTGAAAGAGCAACGGAAACTAATAGAATGAGAAAATTTAGAGAGAAAATCCGAGAACAAACAAAGATCAGTGCTTTATCAGAAGCAGGTAAAGCAAGAGAGAAAAGAAAAAAAAATACTTTCAGCCCAAAGAGAAAAAACAGAGAGATGAAACTCAGTGAAGAAGCTTAAAAGAAAGAGGTCATGAGGGTTAAAGCATGGAGACTAAGGGTTCAGTTACAAGATAAAACACCACAAAGTAAAGACTCAAGCCCGTTTTCATCTTCCTCCACTGAAAAGAGAGCCTTGAAACAAGCAAAGAATGCCCTTCCGAGGTCACCGAGCAGAAAAGCTAAAATTGTAGAAAGGCTAATAAGATCTCCTAGAGTAAACAGCATATTAGAACAGAAAGGAATTATAGCAAGCAAGGAAACAAGCAGAAAGCTGGAGATGGGGGAGATCCTTATGCAAAGTATGTCAGAGCATATAAAGGAAATAAAGTATAAAGGTACAGCATCTGCATCTCAAAATATGGCGTGCAAGGTTTTAACATCAGTGATAAACAAGAAAGGAAAATACAGGGTCAAAAAGAAACTCAACAAGTCAGTGGGAATCAGAAGAGGTGTGGGGAAGACGGGCAGTAAATGGTGGACAACTAATACAAGGAAAATAAGAAATCAGACCACACTACCCATTTTCAAGGTGTGTGTCAGTACGCATTTCACAGCATCATACCCCGAACAAATTTTGAGTGGTTATGCAATACTTTCCGACCCCACTGAGAATCATCACTATCACATTGCGTACAAGGCAAGAGCGGTGTCGCGTCTGATACTTCAAAGCGCGTACTGATACACACCTTGAAAACTGGTAGTTTAGTCCGATCTACCGGTAAATTCAGGATCATTTGGTGCCGAGTCTGGTAGTTGGGTAGGCCTGAATTTGTAATACTTCAGAAAATATCTCTGGATCCGCTTCTGTTATTGATTTGTAAATTTGTTGTCGAACTGTTTATTCCTTTTAATACAGTTAATGTTTTGGAATGGGGATGTAAAAATGACATGTTTTGGTGTAGCGTCCGTCCCCAAGTGTGTTACATACCAAGTCATGAAATTTTAGCACTCTTTCTTAACATGTTATAGTCATTCTTATGGTCAGGCCTTTGTCATATCAAAATAAGATTTCAAATCATTGATGGAATCCCCTGATTTGATCTTAATCACACAACATTTTATTTTTATTTGCAAAAGAAATGTGGCCATGCATCATGAAACCGCACATTTTGGAAAAAAATAGCTCACAGTTGATTGAAATTTTGAGGTTTTCATTGCATGTACAATTCATGTGTATAAAATTATGCTTATTAAAATAAATATTTTCCAATTATTATGTTTTATTCATCATGTGAAAGTAACTGACTTGTAAAAATGTAGCGTCCGTCCCCTGTTTGAGACCATCCAGTCATTTTAGTGTCAAACAAAAACAAAGAGAAACGGTGCAAAAACATTTGAAGGGATTATGCCCAAGATCTATACCAATGTCCTACTGATGTTCAAACCTCTGTTTGGTGAAGTTCATATTTGGTCGAAAGTGGACCATAAAGTGTACATCTGATTGTGAAATAGCCGTAAACATTGCATGAGGCACAACTAATGCAATGTGATGTAGTTGTGACTCTGACACTAAAATATCCTGTAGATATTTTCCCCATTATTTTAATGAATGTGCCATCTTGAAATATACTGATAATATTGTTTATTATGGGTAATTTATTTTCCAAATATGGTATAGATCACTTTTTTGTTAGCAACTATCATGGCTATTATAATGTTTATAGCAACCAACTGCATTATGGGAATGTGTTTTACCAAATATGGTATTGGATTAATTTTTATCCACTGGATTACTATCATGCTGTTTATCCAGCCTTTATGAAACACAATTTTATACAGAGGATAACTATACAGAGGATAAGAGATTTATACCTTGAATAGTGTTATCCATAGGATAGCCTATCCAGCCTTGATGAAACCGGGCCCAGATGGTGTAAGTTTCTGCATATTATTGGTGGATCTACGTGCATGCTGGGGCATGTATCACTAGCTTCGGCCCTTCCCCCACCCTCCAAAAATGAGTGGACAAACGAGACAAAAATACTTGCTCCAATGTCTATTTTAATAACGACAGTGCAGCCTGATGAAACAGATACAGCTCAACAATATGGAAACTTACTGAATCTCACTTCATAATTCTCAGTCAGTTTGCAAAATATGGAATGAACTGTCAGTATTAAGCATTTGATACGTCTTAAAATTTAAGAGATTTTGTTTAGACGAAAATAAAAATATTGAAGTCAACTTAATCGTAAAAGATCTGTCATTTTCTTTATTCTGAAAAAAATTGATGTCGTCAACACTTACCGACTTGAAGAGAGTTTTTCTGGCGCATATGAAACTGGTTTTGAACGGGAAACAGACAAAAAGAAACCTGTCAAGTGTTATGATGAAGATGAGAACTGCAGCCCAGTCTGAGGTGAAAATGTCTGCAGTGAATAACGTGTTGCAAAAGGCACTTGGGAGCCCAGTGAAATGTACTATCTGATTTGAATCGGTCACTATCCCTACCAATAATTCACTCAATGCTCTAAGCAAGTGCGCTATTCCAAGTGTGATAGACAAGGAGGACTTGGTTTCTGATCTTCTTTTCAGTTTTCTTTCGCCGCTAACAACAACAACGACGAGGATAATGTTGCACAAAAAGGACAACGGACAAAGAATATACACAGTATATATGTATACTTTTAACACCGCTAAAAAGTTTCCCCATTCAATATCGGTTTCGTAGACGATTTGAGACATGCGCTCCAGGCCATCTTGTATCAAACCGTCGACCGTCTCCTTAAACTCGACAAAGTCGCTTCTTTTTGCGCTGTTCGTCAGCTGAGAGCAATTTTCTTTTTCAACGCCCATTAAAACAATAGTCCTGCGCCTCGCGTCCAACATATTGGTGTAATTTAAGAGACATGATGAATCCATCGTTTTCAGGGCGACCTCTATAATGCTGATAGGCATTCCTAATGTTGGAGTCATTTGGTGGTACAATTGCCTTGTAAGGTTGAAGTGACAAGCGGAAAGAACTTGAATTCTTCCCACTCGCCGCCAAACAGGATTTTCACCAAACAAATTGTTAATTTGAAACAATGATAGTTGCATAATGCAAATGGGAATAATGTAAAACACCATAACTTTGACTTGGTGTTCGATGTAATAGTAGTTTCCGCAGTTTGCGCTGAATAAAAGATTAAGCGAAATGTGCCTTATTTATATGGCATGGCATGAATAATTGTAAGAATGCCTGTCATTGGTAAATATCATTAGCCTCTCATAAGCTTCAAGACAGCAAAATTCATATGCATGATGATAAAAATGAACATTCATTGATTAAATGTTTGGGTACAAGTTTATCTGCATAATAATAATAATAATAATAATAATAATAATGAGGATGGTGATGATGATGTAAGTCTTGAAAACGCGCTACACATACATCTCAGCTCTGCTTACAATAATCATTACATATTAAATCTAAAACTACAAAGTTTAATCTGAAACTAATAAAAAGTAAGAGTTTGAGAGTAAAAAGAAAAATAATACTTAACGTGCCGACAACTGGCCGATCATTGAGCATTCATTCTGCAACCAAAGCGATGCTTGTGCCTCCTTTCTACGACCACAGTGATACCATTTCATGGTCGCACAAAGGAGGCCGTCCAATGTAGAGGAGGTTTAAAAGAGGAGGGGGCACTAGAGAGAGTGAATACACACATGGTACTGGTTAGGATGGCCCCGAATATTCTCTGAAAGGATCATATGGTAAACCCAGAACTCTATGGTGACTCCCATGCATTGCCTGACATCAGGCAAATACGAATTCAGCAAACTAGCCGCTATGTGCTACATACCCGGGGCTTGCTGCGTACAACCTCATGTTCCAGGGACCCAAGCACTGGAGACGAAAACGTGGATGGGGTGCGACCAACTGTCACCAGAAAGGGTGTGGGTGGATTTATACGGCGTCGGCTGGCAATAGGCTACATGTTATACAGTAGTGAAGCCTAGAAATCACAAAGACGTGGGTCAGATTCGCTGTTTGATTTTAATAAGGTAAAGAGATATGAAGATTTCCACACTTTGTGTACTTATAATGTCATCTCTCACGTCTATTACCAAAAACGCCCAAATGTACGATATCTGTGTTGAATAGCAGAATATCTATGATACTGCCCTTGGAAAACACAGAGGTGTGACACGATTAACCATTACAAATAAAATATAATTAAAGACACACAATGAGTCCATCGTTTTCAGAGCGACTTCGGTCAAGCTGGCCGGAAATCCTAATGTTGCTGTCATCTGGTCGTATAATTGCCTTGTAAAGTTAAAATGACATCCGGACAACTCTTTAATATTACCCACTCGACGGGAGATAGGATTCTTACTAAATAAATTTTTATCTGAAAAAATCTGAGTTGAAAAATGCAAACAGGAAAAAATGTAAAAAAAAAAAAAAAAAAAAAAAAAGCAACATAGCTTTGGCTGGGAGTTATACGTCGAAGTATAGGAAATAATGTAAGGAAATTATGTGCCATTTTTGTGCTATTTGGCAATAAGTACTGGTTTAATCTTTAAGTAAGATATTTGTAAAACATGGTGACATATATGTTCTTGCTTCCCTGTTTAAAGTGAAGCTGCGACTCTGTCAACCCAGACAAACCGCATTTCTAGTTCTGAAAACTCAGATCAACATTAGGCAATGGATTTTGGGGAAGGGGGCTATTGAAGTACTGCAATACAAATTGAAAGAAAAGTAAGAGACATGTGGTGTACTAGGATTAAGGAATTGGGAAAAGGTTTCAAGATACCCAAAGAATTCTTTTTCAAAAATCTCTTAGGGGGGACCCCCCCCCCCCCCCCCCCCAAAAAGAGCGTACGGTCCTGCCTGCAATCTAAGGCTTATCAAGGCACTTACAGCTAATACTGTTGTCCCACCTTAAAGATGCAGATAGAGTAGAATTTCCCGTGATCTATGGAGCTCGGGTCTGTCTCATAATTTCGTGATGGACAAGAATGACAAATTATGTAATCTGTTTTCGTTTTCATGTTTACATGTTCCGTGCATAAGTGTGCAATAACAGGATGTCTCTACAGTTCCACACGAATACATTTATATAGGAAGAAAAACAATGTCTTAACAGAAATGGAACGCACAAAAATTATCAAATTTTGTTCTCTTTTTTCCTCGCCAGCTGTAATTGTTATGTCAGCTGTAATTGTTATGCACAAGAAGATAAAGTGAAAAAGATCGACGACACGATACCTTAAATATCACAGCGTTCCAAATGACAAGTTACTGACACCCTCTGACACCCTCAGTCCACACCCTCAGACCGGCTTGTATGTCATGGTCTGAGGGGATCCGAAAACTCCTTTTCACATTTGGCCTTGGGGATGTGGCTTAGCCAGTCACCTCCAAAAAAATTCACCACAATTTTCAAACAAAGACAAATCGACCACTATGCCCAAATATGCAATAGTAAACTTCAAGCCAACAGTAAAATGTCTCTCTTCCATATACTTAACCAAAAAATGTAAAAAGGCAACTTACGTTGATAAAATAACAAATTATGACACTCTATCAACCCTTGCTAAGCTACGTCTTAGCGACCGTAAACTCCACATCGAAACTGGGGCCGGTTTCACAAAGCAGTAGTTAGTTAGAACAACTAACTACTGAACTACCTCGCTAACGAGCAAACTTAGCGATTTTCGAGGGGTGTTTCACGAAGCAGTAGTTAACTTATCGCTAAGTTCAGTCGTAAAGTTCGGTCGTTAGTTCTCTCGTTACTCACCGTAGTCTCGAAACCGTCTGCCGGAAGTGGAACTCTTGCGTAAAAGTGTCACGAAAGCACTAACTCTCCCATTTTTGGTGGCTGGAAATGCATAAGAACGTCTGCTTTGAGGTCGTCATAAAGGATCTCCACCACCTTTTTGCCGCTCTTTTTGTCACAGCTAGGCGCAACCTCTCGTAAATTGCATCATCGTGTGTATATTCTAATAGATTCTGCCTTTTATGAAAACGTAGTCTACGTTGCCGTCTGGGGGTACGGATAGCAAGAAAGGTAGCCGCCATATTGGATACAAAGACAAACGACAGACAACGGTAACTAAGCAACCTTTTTATTTCACTCATTACGCATGCGTACGATGAAACTCTATAGTTAGCGACTGGTCTGACCAGTCGTTAAATATCCAAGGTAACAACGAGACAATAACGAGCGAGAGAACTAGCGACTGCTTCGTGAAACGGCACTATAACTAGCGAGAGGCTAACTACCGATCGCTAACTAACTACTGCTTTGTGAAACCGGCCCCTGGGCGGCACACCAGGCCAAAAACTGAAAGGTGCGACAGAATCTGTCGCCTGTGCACCCAAGGGGTAATTGAAGATGAATACCATTTTCTATTCCAATGCCCAATGAACAAAGCAGACCGAGACACCTTTTAAGTAAAATCTCAACCCTAAAAGCTGATACAAGGTCACCAGACAGTCAATTATGCCAAGTATTTAACAGCGCCATCAAAGATATTTTAGTCTCCCTTTCCAATTTTATAATAAAAACATTCAAGAAAAGAAATGAAGTGGTTGCTCTGCTTGGTAACTCTTAGCATATTAATAAATGTCATTGTATGGTCCCACTTTTGTGAGAAGTGACTCGGCAGTGGGACTAAACATGGCACATGGTCAAGAGTCACAGTATTTATACCTGTGTGTCTGTGTTATTTACTTATCCATTTCTTATGTAACTGTAGTTCTCCCTCTCTTGAAAGTTTGAACCGCTCCTTTTGTGTAACATGTGATTGTATCCATATGCCTCTCGCTTTTATAAATATGGTAAATAGGCTATATAATTACACCAAGGTTCATCTCACCAATAATTTACCTAGTAGGGTAGACCGGGGCTAAACGCCCAGTCGGGGTCAAACGCCCACCCGCTTTTTTTCAGGTATTACGTATAAATACGCGTCTCGTGATGTTTTGTTCACTTCCGATTTCCAGCAGACTAATCCTCCATGACGGAGATGACCACAAACTAAAAAATAAGCATTTTATGATAATTTGTTCATTTTTGCCTTGTTTAATGTTATTTAGCCTTTTCCTTAACATCAGTGACACCACATACCAAATGCACGAAATTCAAAAAACTTTGTTGGTGACAGATAGGATGGTATCAGACCTCCATACAAGATTCGATGAAGTCAGATTGTATAAAACCTTTCCCGCCGAATTTTGAAAAAATATACAAAATCTCACTTTGGGGCAAAACGCCCATGCTGATATGGGGCAAAACGCCTATAGTGGGCGTTTTGCCCCGATCACTGGGCGTTTTGCCCCCCTTTCGTTTTTAAATAAAAAATAATTCTAAAAAGATGCGGAAGTGTTCTTTCATGCATGTTTTTTTATTGTATATCATCAGTTATAACACTTATATGGGGAAAAGCCAAAGCAAGTGGCTGTACTAGGAACTTAATTTTGGAAGTATCACAGTGCCCTGTCGTAAAGAGTAGAATTACAGCTCATTCTGAATAAATTTGATGGGTATTTTTATTATCTCAGTACCCCAAAATATTAGGCCTATATGTTGCTTTTAAAGGCTTACTAAGTTGTTTCGTAGAAATATAATTTGATTTTATTTTCCTTTGTACAAAGGCGGGGCATAACGCCTATAGTTTGGGGCAAGACGCCCACGGTGGGCGTTTAGCCCCGTGGTGCGAGGCGTAATGCCCCAGCCATGGGGCAAAAAGGCCGATTTTATAATTTACCTATTTTTTACCTATAAGGTTTTTCTTTTGTTTGTTTCCAAAAGTGTTAGTATCAGTTTGTAGTCTAGTCAGCCCTTCATAGTTAACACCCACTTTGAACGGTCTATACCTTCAGCAGGGAAAATTGTGATGTTTCTTGCTTAAGGGGGGCGTTTAGCCCCGGTCTACCCTACGTCTGTTGATTATATAAAAGATATAAATATATTTTTCACTTACAAACAGGCTACACAATTACCAACTAGAGAAATGTTAATGCACCAATTGTATTGTCATCAGTATATTATATTGTACAAGGTCATGATAATCTATGTACCAGTACAGAAATAAATTGAATTGAATTGAATTATATCCAGGGTAGCATGCTGGGAATATACATTTAAAACCGCACCTTCTCCTACTTTCTGATCGTAAATTTTCTCTTTTATTATCCGCCCATTCCGTAAAGGAAGGAAGGAACAAAATGTCTTCACAGAGCTGGCACGCACAACAATTATCATAATTTGTTTTCCATTTTCTTCGCCAGGCATTATTTTATGTCAGCTGTATTAATGGACATTAGTATTATATCCAGGTTAGCATGCTGGGAAAATACATTAAAAACCGCACCTTCTTCTACCTTCTGATCATACAGTTTCTCTTTTGTTATCCGCCCATTCCGTAAAAAACACCTTAAAGATGCAGATAGAGGAGGATTTCCCGTGGTCTGGAGTTCGGGTCTGTCTCATAATTTCGTGATGGACAAGAATGACAAATGATGTAATCTGTTTTCGTTTTCATGTTTGAATGTTCCGTGCTTTACTGTGTGTGAAATAACAGGACGTCTCGACAGTTCCACACGAATACATTTATATAGGAAGAAAAACAACGTCTGAACAGAGCTGGAACGCACAACAATTATCAAATGTTGTTCTCTGTTTTCTTCGTCGGGCACTATTTTATGTCAGCTGTAATTTTTATGCACAAGAAGATAAAGTGAAAAAGATCGACGGCACGATGCCTTAAATATCACAGCGTTCCAAATGACACGAGAAAACATCAAAATGACAATATAGACAGCAGCTTTCACGAGATGTGAACTATCTATAAATTTAGTTAAAATGGACATTAGTATTATATCCAGGGTAGCTTGCTGGGAATACACACTTAATACCGCACCTTCTTCTACTTTCTGATCGTAAATGTTCTCTTTTATTATCCACCCATACCATACAGAACAAAAAGTAATGAAAATAATGTAACGCAACTCTATGCTATTTCTGTGATATTTGGCAATAAGTCCAGATTTAATCTTTAAAAAACATATTTGTAAATTATGGTGACTTATATGTTCTTTCTCCCCTGTGTATAGTGAAGCTGCTACTCTATCAACCCAGACATACCGTATTTCTAATTATAAAAATTCAGATCAACATCAAGCAATGGATTTTCGGGAAGGGGGCTATTGAAGGACTGCAATACATATAAACATATATTTGTATCGCCGGTGATACTAATCTTCTCACAGACTAAAAAAAAGTAGTGATGGATTAGGATTAAGGAATAGGGAAAAGGTTTCAAAATACCAAAAAAATATTTTTCAAAAATCTCTAAGGGGGAAACCCCTTAAATGGCAGCCTAAGATCCTGACTGCAACCAATGCCTTATCAAGGCACTTGTAGCCAATGCTGATGTGTCCCACCTTAAAGATGCAGATAGAGGAGAATTTCCCGCGATCTATGGAGCTCGGGTCTGTCTCAATCTTAGCATTTTTTACCACGTGAGGCTTAAGCTATGGACTGAGTATATTCTACTATTTTCGTTTCATCTTGCCCATTTATTGGGATGAATTCTTATCAGTCAAAATGAGCGATCTTGAGGTGCAATCTCGTCCACACCCAACAGGTGGCTGTTATGTCCATATCATTAAGTGACTGAAGCTGTAATCAGTCACTTAGAACAGTCTCGCACATTCTCTAATCATACATTAATTTTGGTCACGATCAACATGCACTCTGTTGGTGTTAATTCATGCCTAAATTATTGGACGAGAGCTCTCATAGCTATACCGGGTATAGATAGTTTTCGATTTATTTGAAAAAATATATCAATGGCTCCATCGGGACATTTTCGTTGAGCTAAAATGTAATGTTATAGTCGAAGCGAAATTTTTTTCCAAGAGTGGTCTTGATTCGGGGTTCCATGGGGTCCTAAACAAATTGATATTGGTTACCACTTTAGCAACCTTGGGCAACTATAAATATCCAAGATGACCAATAGAAATATACACCTTTGCATATGAAAGTCCCTTGAACAAAATTTTCAGAAACTAATTGTAGCGAAAAATGTCAAAGTCACTTAAAGTTCTATTTGATTGGATAATCTCTCAATCAAAATGTAATTTTTTTATAACGTGTATACATGCGACAACTGCAGACAGGACTTTGCGAACTATCCAAGTATGATTTGCAAGGGATTCAATATTCTAGATGTTTAACTGAAAACAAGGCTCACAGATATTGGCTATAACAATATATTCAGTATGTTATTGACAAATCATAAATCAAAATTCATTTGATCCCGCAAAAGAGGATGTGACGAAAAACGGGTGAACGTGTGATCCGTACGGAGATATAAGTTTTAATGCTCTTGTTTTTGTGTAAAAAGTAAGTTGATAAATACACGTTTGAAAGCTTCAACTAGGCGTCGTCGACACCATAACACTTGCAGAGAAATCTAACTTCAATAAGTGTAATTGACTTGTTTTAATGTTTTAACTAGTTATGTGAAGAGTGAGTCTAAACAACTTAACCAAAATAAATGTTTTTTTTTCCAACATTGTGATAAGTTTGGTTTCGACTATTTTACCAAACTAGTTTTTATGGGCTATTGAGGCATCATTTTCAGGTTAAAATTAAACTTTGACTTAAAGTTATTAAATCCTGCTATAGTCACATTGAAGAATTGTAATTCAGAATGACTTTAAAAACAAATCACAGCTATGCGACTGAGACAATTGCCAGTGTAGGCTCTCCAAAGCAAAGTTTTGATGGCGTGTCATAATAACATTTTTAGTTCCCGAAAAGTGAAAATTAATTAAGTGATTAAACTCCAGCAGAGCTTAACGTGTTTCAAAATATTATTCTCCATTTATAATGAGAACAAATCCTGTACACATGTGTTTCTTAATTATAAATATACTTTAATTTTAATTTTCATTGTAATTCTCTTACAGTAAATCTTCTGAAACAGAGCCATGTTATTATTTTCATGACACGTCTAACGTAGCTTAAAGAGCCAGCAAATGTACCAATTGTGTAATTTCGTTCTCGGTAAACATCATCATTATAAAAGCAGTATACCACCTGTGCGAATGTAATAGATCATATGATGAGATTAGATATTACGTTATGCATGGCTTGGAATTGGCAATTTCATCAGTTTAAACATTTATAGGTAATTCTCGTCTCGGGGGGGGGGGGGGGGGGTCTTAATTATAAATGTTATACCAATATCTGTGGATTAACTGGACCTATACATGCATACTTTTGATATTGTAAGGGACGCGATGGCGCCCCTAAGCATGCCCCACGCCTCTTAAGATGCCGCGCCCTTCTCGTGACAGTTGTAACGTGAGACTAGATAATATTGTATCTTTATAGGTAATATGTCAATAAGGCATGTAAAGTAAATCTGGGTGGTGTGTAAATTATACACTCTTTCGACTTATGACTTAAGACTTAAGAACTTAGGCAGTGGGAATAAAGCTGTTTAGAAATCCACAACTCATGCTGTTTACTTCTTCTCGATCTGTGAATTTAAACCTTTCAATATAATGATACTAAAAAGAATTAGAAACATTTGTTATAATTCGAATTGACTAACAAATGTTTATTCTAAACCAAAAACAGCGTGACAGCTGACCTTTTCTGGCAAAAAAAAGAGTGGTTTTCCTGTCATTAAAGACCAATACTCGTTTCCCAATGGGCCATAAGATATCGATCTCGTCTCTTCCAAACGGGGGCATGTTGGTAGATAAATAAGGCACTAGCTTCAATTTGAGAAATAATGAAGTTGATCAATGTACATAAAAATTTCCTTCGACTCTTTTGGCAATGTCTACCTCCCAATTTACGGTTTTTATTTTTAAAAAGTTCGCTTTTTTAGGTGTGTGATCCCTACTTCGTGACTCAAATGTTTCTTCGTGATAAGAACATCCTCTTCTGTATTAACCAGCATGCGTTTCATAGCTAACCCCTTTGTTTCTACATCAAGACATATTTCTGTTGCACAATTTGCAAATATCTTAACGCGGTAGAAGTGCGATATCATAGAAGACTTCATTCTGCCTACATGTCTCTTTCTCGTGATAAAAAAAAATATATATTCAATAATACATATATATGAAAAGGCAGAGCGGCCGACCGTTTACAAACAGGTGAGGGATAAAGGTTGCAACTGTCCAGGACATGGGGCACAGTTGCTCACACGCACTCACACAGACAATGTTAAAACGAAAGGAAACACTTCTGCAGACTGTAAAAATACACACCCATATATGGGCATTTTTACAGTCATGGGCACTTTTCAGATTTTCCCACATATTGCTAATTAACAAATTACATACATATGATCAAAGAATTCTTTTATCACTATGTTAGAGAATGGTGTAAGTGAAGATAAACACTGAAAATAGAAACCAAATATCACCACTGAGTCCAAAGTTATGGTAAAGCAAAGCCCGAAAAATGACCAAAATTTTTTCCCGTTTCAGTCAAATAAAAAGCAATCTGAAATAAATTAAAACAGTGTTTGACATTGCATATTTTTGGATTATAAAACACTCAGTAGTATGGTGGAAGCAAAAAAGTTTAAATATTAACAGGAGAGAGGTGTATCCTAGAAAAAAGTCTTTAAATGGCATGCTGGTATTTCCGTTAAACGAAATGTCCATTCCAAAACAAAAATAAATGACTTTCAGAAAATATATCATAAAACATACAGTATAATTAACCATCCTAATCATTGTTTGGATGTATTGGTATTGTTTGTATCAAACAATGAAATCTGCGCGATGATTCTGGAGCTTGACATGGAGTGCAAAATAACCCTACCGTGTTTTTCCGTTAAATTTGTCCATTCCGAAACATTGGGTTTTTCTTACATAAAAAGAACATGTTGACACCTAGCCTGTAACAATATATATTTCTCTAAAGCCCAGGACAGGACATATTTATTTTTATATAAGAAAACCCCAGTGCACAGAAACCCATTTAACTGTGGCCTTTTTTGAGATGCTTGTTAAAAATTGTCCATTCCGAAACAAAGTACCTTTACATTACCAATGTTATAAATAGAGAGAATTCTGTCTTTAATGCTCTATTTACTTGACATGAGCAAATTACTGTTAGAGCATCATACATGTGACATAAAAATAATAGAAAATCAATGGCAATTGAAAATCAATTCTTCAATGGCATCTTTTTAAATTTCTATATATATCCTCAACAAAAAAATTCATTTTTGCGGGTCAACATCTTTTCTTTGGATCTACTAGAACTTCCATTGCATATTTCCCCAAAGTTCATGTATTTCAAAGTTAAATTAACAATTAATTGAAGAGAATATATCAGTATAAATAGAAATATAGGCAATTAGGATGCTTTGTATCGGAAAGGACATTTTTTAACACATTGTCTAAAACATTTGTTTACTCTTTGGTCTGCTCATCTATTTATTATTCATGGGGAAGAGGATGATGGGAAGCATATCAAATTTATGTAGAATATAATTTTGAATAATATAGCTTACCTTTCTTTAAATATTGCTTACTTATAATGTACATAAAAGTACTCGAAAATAGTTATGAGGCTACACGTGTTAAAGTTGCAAGAGTCAGTTCACTGGCACGGTTTACAGAGGCGCTTGCAGGCAGACACAGGTTATAATTAACTTCCTGTGATTATTTATAACGTATACATACATGATCATGATACATCTCTCTCTCTCTCTCTCTCTCTCTCTCTCTATATATATATATATATATATATATATATATATATATATATATATATATATATATATAAGCAATTTCGTAAATGTTAAATAAATGTCAATTCCGAAACACAGGACATGCCAAAAAGTACATGTTTAAAAATGTAATTACTTAATTTAAACCTGACCTTGTCAAATAATATTTTATACAGCTATGAGCTGTAACAAAAGGAAGTAGAATAGGGTATAATGGAGTGCAGAAGACTCTATTTTATGTCATGATCAAATAGTTATGGAGTAACATTTCAAAAAAGAATAAAAAACTATCCAATATGACCAATTAATGTAATAAAAACAGTTCAGTTTTAATCTAGTTTACTCATATTTTGTCCAATGATTGCTTCACCTGTACCTTGTAAACCAACATACTATGAGATCTTAAGGCAATTTCATAAATGTTAAATAAATGTCCATTCCGAAACAAGGGCATGTCTAAAAGGAAAGATTTTTAAACATGTCTTTACTGTTGGTAAATCTGACATTGTCAAATAATATTTTATACAGCTATGAACTGTAACAAAAGAAACTGGAATAAGGTATAATGGCATAAAGAATACCTGGAATATATCTCAGAATCAATATTTAATAAAATAAAATTCCAGTAATGAATTACTAGTACAGAATAGACAAAACAAGCACAAAATGTAATAAAAAGACTTCAATTTTAGTTCAGCTTCCACCTATTTTCCCCAGTTATTCATAGACTTTACCTAAAACTTATAAACTCAAATACTACAATATATTTAAACAATATCATAAATGTTTAAAAAAAATGTCCTTTCCGAAACAGGGATGTTTCGGAAAGGACATTTTTTTTAACATGACACTGCAATTAGTACACATGTCTGTGCAAAATAATATTTTACACAATCATGAAGCATAACATAAAGAACTAATGCAAGGTAAAGTGAAGTACAGAAGTTCTCAGAATATCTCAGAATCAAAAACTTCATGTAGTCACATTTAATACTGAAACAGGAAAATTACAAAAATATCATTGATTCGTCAAATTTTGGATATTTTCATCCATTTTTTTTTTTTTTTGCAAATACATAAAAGAGCAATACTCTCTGAGTAAAACTAAATGGTTGTTTGGAGATCAATACCTTCTATTACCATAAAAGTCATACACTTCAAGGTTTAGCTTATGAAAATAAAAAAATGATTTTCAAAATTCAAATAATCATATCTTTATACATACACAAGGTTTTATCTCGGGATTGTCATTTCTTATACCCTTCAGGTCTATACTTTCAAGAAAAGTACAAATTTCAACACAATAATGACTTCTATTTTTGACCCTTGGTGGGAAAAAAAGGAGCCCAGGATTGTAAGAATGCCCATATCGTGACTGCTGTGCAAGCTTACCTACTGCAATTCACAAATCTTACCAAATAAAGATGAAGGACAATTTTATTATACTAACAATTGTGTACGTGAACGTTATGTACAAAAAGATCGTTTTCTCTGCATGAAATGGCCAAGATATAAGTACATGTAGTTAGAAGAAACTACCTTTCAAAAATGTATTTACATGTACTTTACGTTGCCTCAGAAAGATACAAAATCTTGTCAATAATATCAGTAATATCAATCATCATAAACATATTTAAACATATGTACAGTGGGAAATAAACACAATGTAAGGAGGTCACTGAAATACATTAACTAACAAATTCCACCGTTCAATATATTCTACATTTTTTCCATTACTTATGTACATGTATTTTTCCATTTTGAAATAATGTTTCAGTTTATTTTGTAGACATTGAAAATCTATTTTTTTTTCATTCATTCTTTTTCCATATATAATACTTCGTTACCAGTATGAGTATATTAATGGCTGCACATTTTGTATCATTTTTCAAAAACAATATATCTGCTAAAGAAAAATCTTATTTATCAATTTTTTTAAATCTTCCCATAGCGGTTGAACAAAATCACAATAAAAGAACACATGTTCAATGCTTTCATTTTCCTTTTCACAGAAAGAACACAATGAGCTATCTTTAACCTTAATTATCTTTAGAAATTCATTTGTTGCTATAATTCTATGTACTATTCTATATAGAAACCATCTTAAAGTCGTTTCTTTCGTAAAGTAGAAAATATTTTTATTTATCAAGGTCCAGTCTAAATTTTCATCAATATCTATTTCCTTCTCCCATTTAGCCTCAGAGGCCGGTTTACAATACGCATTATTAATCAATATATCATATATTGACCGCGAACCCTTAGGTTATGAATTTACATGTAGGTCTGTAGGGTAGCGCCAATTTGACGGTTTCTGCCCTTAGCTTTGGTCACCGCTGTGTAATTGCAGTCTTAACTCCGAGAAATAATGTAAACGGACATTTAATATGGGAACTAAAGGTTTCAAAAGAATGCAGTTTTCCACTATTTTCAAACAGGTCATTTACTATATTGACACCCATGTCATTCCAAGACTTGAAATAAATATTATTATTATCCAACATCACCTCTGAACTATTCCATATAGTTTTTTTTTTTTAATATATTTTATCTGAACTCGAGATACCCCTGTATCTCTTTTTAAAATCTGCAAGATAGAGAACTATTTCTTTCCAGACACAATTGGTCATGTTTTCCGCACACCTAACCAAGTATAAGTCTCCCCGATCAATAAGTCGATTTATGTTAATATTTTGTGCATCTATCATAAGTCTAATCCATTCCGTTTCATTTTTTGTCATTAGCTTCCTTATCCAAGTTAATTTTAAGCTTTTTATAAACGTTTCTATGTCAATCATTCGACAACATTCTATTGGTTGAATAAGCACCTTCCTAGCTATCCTATCCATTTTGTTGTTCCAAATAAATTTAAAAACATGCCTTCCAATCTTTTTATCGTTTCATCTTTTGGTTTAGGTAAGGAAAAAAATAAGTGAGTAAATTTGGATAAAAGTAGAGTTTTCACTACTGTTACTTTTCCCAAAGGAGTTGAATTTCTCTTATTCCAACACGTTATTTCCTTTTCAACTTCCAATAGTCTATCCGAATAATTTAAGTCTTCAATATTTTCCAGATTTGCATTAAGTGTTATACCTAAAGTCACAAAATTGCTATTTGTCCACTGCAGATTATATTCGGGGCAAAGAACCTCATCTGAACCACGTTTGGACCCGACCCTAATTGCTTTTGTTTTTTCTATGTTAGGTTTCAAGCCTGAAATTTTGAAATACGTTCTAATTGATCGAGAGTACTTTTCAAGTTTTTTTCTGTGCCATCAAGATATATCACCATCCATCTGCGTACTTTTTCTTTGATACGAATTCCTTTAACGTTTGTACTATTTCTTAAAAAAATGGGCATAATTTCTGCACATAGATTAAATAAATATGGTGAGACGGGGTCTCCTTGCCTGCATCCGCGCCCTATCTTAAAGAAGGTAGAAAAAAAGCCGTTCTGAATAACGCAAAGGTTAACATTTTGGTTCATTGTTTTTACCCATCGTATGGGATCATGGCCAAAATTGAAGTACTTTAGAACTTGATAAATAAACCTCCATGAAATCTAGTCAAATGCCTTTTCAAAATCAATGAGAAGAATCATTCCAGGTACATTATAATTTTTACAGGCCTCAATTATGTCGTAAGTTATTGTTGTATTCTCCCCGATAAATCTGCCTGACAAAAATCCTTTTTTGGTTTTCATGAAATATTTCTGAGAGGATCGGTTTTATTCTATTTGCTATACAACTGGAGATGATCTTATAGGTTACATTTAGTAGCGTGATTGGTCTCCAGTTTTTTAGATGTTCTCTTGGTTTGTTTGGTTTAGGAAGTATATTTACAATTCCCTGTCTTTGTGTGATGGAGAATTCGCCTCAGAGAGATAGACTTGAACAGAAAATCAGGTGGGATTTTCCAAAGAAGCAAATAATGCGATTCAACTGTAAACAATATATTTATTCCTCACACAAATTATACAATGAATACGTGGTATAATATAGACATTTACATTTAGATAAACGCGTGTGCAGTCACGTGGGTTCCGTTCTACATCAATGAAGCAATAAAAAGAAAACAATCTAAAGCTTTAAAATGATTTCAATGTTTAAGCCAAATTTAAGTCTAATTTAACATAGCTTAAGGATAAAACAGAGTTAAATCAATGAAGTAAAGTTTTATAACAATAAAAACAATGTTTATTTGCAGAACAATATTGATTAAAGTGATTTCCTCTGGATTTTCTATTTAACTGAAATTTCATGGAATACTTCTTATTCTTTCTCCACCCCAACCCCCACTCCCACCCGGGCAGCCTACGATCATGACTGCCCCACCTGAAAGAAGCAGAAAGAAGAGAATTTTTAAACTTTCCGTTAATCTTACTCATTTTTACCTGACGCTTGAGCTATGAACTTAGTATATTCTACTATTTTCGTTTCCTCTTGAGCGATCTTTAGGTGCATTCCGAGATAATGTTCATGATTACGCTCAATGGTGATTTAATCTCCTCATAGAAAGCACCCAGATACCCTAAAACAAGACAAGGAAATGTTCGGGCAAAGAGCGTGAGGTAGGTCTTAGTTAAGTTTTATTTGAATAGTACATGTTCCCACTTAATATCATGTTCAAGCAAATAAATAATCCTACACTGTGATCAGACTGCCAACCGTGGCTGGGCATTACAAGATAAAATGTCGTATGGGCTGTCCCTAACTTCGTGCAATGACTGTGTTTCTTGTAAATAACTCCTTTAACTGTGTTCTAAATTGAGAACCACTGATTAGAAAAACCAGTAAATTGAACGCATGGTATAACAACTCGCCAACTCTACCAATATAAAAAAGATACGCTACAAACAAAGGTATTCCTTCAACAGACACATATGTTATGAAAACCATACTTATAACAGATGTCGTACACAGAATAAGGAAAAAAAGAGACGAAACCAACAGAGACACAGTACTTATTATTTCCTTATTCTTTTTCTTATATCTCCTGCCAGATGTGAGTTCTTGTCGGGATTTTCTTTGAGCCCAGATAAAATGTATTATCTTGATGTTCATCCCGGTAATGGCGAGTAACATCATGCCTCTTCCGGTGATGCGTATTGCTGCTACAATTCCTAAGCGTCTCTGCCATACATGGTATTCCTCAACAGCTAACGCACATGGGGCGTCAGTGTACATTAAGCTTGCGAAGGCCAAGGCTCCAAATGCTGCTGCCCCGGCAAAAACCATCTGCAAAAAGCGATAGTTTCAGAGACTGGTTTGTGGTATATGATTATTGTAGCTGATAAACGTCAGATTGTGAAAGTTACTGCATATTACCGGTATTGGTGGGTCTATGTGCATGGTGGGTCACGTCCTACACTAATTTTGGTCATCCCCCCACTCCCCCTCCCCCCCAAAAAATAGTATGACAAACGAGATAAAACCATATGAAACGCCATCCATGTGGCGTTCATATAAAGGTAATTTTTTTCTTCCTGTGACCCCAAGAAAATCCTGATCCACTGCTGTACAGTATGTACCACAGGGACACAATAAGGGAGAATGGGAAGAAAAGTTGAAGCAGCTTTTAACAGTTATTTTGTAGTTGAACAGTGCTTTTTTTTTCAAAAATATTTTATGTCTGGAACGTGAGATTTTTCTGGTTAATAAAAGATCAAATCAAAAGCAAAAGCGTCAAAAGTATACGTCCTGTGCCTCGTGGTATACAACTAAATCATTCAAACTGTCCTTTTCTTTACTATATAAAAACTTGATCTCGTAAATACTTACCGATCTGAAGATTTTGAAAGAAAATAAAAACAACAAAAAGCACCTAAATTGTTAAGAACTGTCCTTTTCTTTACTTCAAAACACTTACCGATCTGAATAGAGTTTTTCTGGCGCATATGAAACTGGTTTTGAACGGGAAATAGACAAAAAGAAATCTGTCAAGTGTTATGATGAAGATGAGAACTGCAGCCCAATCTGAGGTGAAAATGTCTGCAGTAGATAACGTGTTGCAAAGGGCACTTGTGAACCCAGTGAAATGTCCTTGCTGATTTAAATCGGTCACTATCCCAACCAACAATTCACTCACTGCTCTAAGGAAGTGCGCTATTCCAAGGGTGCAAGTCAAGAAGGACTTGGTTTCTGATCTTCTTTTCAGTTTTCTTTCACCGCGCACAACAACTACGACGAGGATAATGTTGCACAAAAAAGACAACGGACAGAGAATATATATGTATACTTTTAACACTGCGAAAAAAAAATTTATCATCAGAGTGGAAAAGCCGGACAACCAGATGAGACATTCAAATGGTTCACTTTTTATCACCATTTCCAGGACACGCGACTTGATTTCATCAACGTCCATTCCGCACGCGCGCTTTGCTAATTCCCGCGTGTTATTTAAAACTTCCGCCGGAAGTACACTGGGTCGAAATGGACAGGTTTGACCAATTTCAATTTTTTTACTAAGTTGCTCTGATACGTCTTGTCGAAGGCAAAGGTACAAATTCTCATTGATTTCTTTATTTTTCAGTGTATTTTCGGCCAGGCACTCTTCTTTGTTCATCTCGTACAGCACCGTGGCTGTGAAAACCTCCTCTGACAACTCGACGATCCCACAATACTTAGCATATGTGCTGTTAGAGAACCAAGAGTCAGCCATTCGAAAACTGTCTGTCAGTCCGCTTGCAATCCTCGGTAAGCAATAGAAATATCTATCTTTGAAAACAGCTTTCAAATCTGATGAAGGAGGATCATGAATAACATGAACGTCCTGGTTTTGTGGCGATGCTTTGATACATATATGCGTGCTTGAAGTAGCGTTTGCTGTAAAGTGTTTACCTTGTGTAAAGTTACGGTTTCCCCATGCATTATCAGTTTCGTAGACGATTTGAGACATGTGCTCCAGACCATCTTGTATCAAGCCGTCGACCATTTTCCTAAAGTCAACAAATGTACTTCTTTTTGCGCTGTTCGTAAGCTTACTGCAATTTTCTCGTTTAACGCCCATTAAAACAACAACTCTTCGTTTCGTGTCCAACATAGTGGTGTAATTAAAGGCACACGATGAGTCCATCGTTTTCAGGGCTACTTCCATCAAGCTGGTCGGAAATCCTAATGTTGCAGTCATCTGGTCGTATAATTGCCTTGTAAAGTTAAAATGACATCCAGACAACACTTGAATATTTCCCACTCGGCGGGAGACAGGATTCTCACTAAACAAATTTTTTATCTGAAAAACTGAGAGTTGCAAAATGCAAATAGGAAAAATGTAAAACAGCATAGCTTTGGCAGGGAGTTATACGTCGAAGAAGTTACCAATGTACTGACAAAACGATGGCAAATGGATAAACTTTACCAACTTTGCTTTCATATGTGGTAGCATTAATTTCGTGATAGACAAGAATGACAAATGATGTAATCTGTTTTCGATTTCATGTTTAAATGTTCTGTGCATAACTGTGAAATAACAGGATGTCTCGACAGTTCCACACGAATACATTGATGTAGGAAGAAAAACAATGTCTTGACAGAGCTAGCACGCACAACAATGATCAAATGTTGTTTTTTGTTTTCTTCTTCAGGCATTGTTTTATGTCAGCTGTAATTGTTATGCAAATTCAGTTAAAATGGACATTAATATTATATCCAAGGTAGCATGCTGATAATACACTCTTAAAAACGCATTTTCTGATTGTAATTTCTGATCGTAAATTTTCTCTTTTATTATCCACCCATTCCATAAAGAACAAAAAGTATACGGGAAATAATGTATTGAAATTCTGTGCTATCTCTGTGCTATTTGGCAATACTTTGAGATAAGTACTAGCTTAATCTTAAATAAGGTATTTGTAAAACATGGTAACTTATATGTTCTTGCTTTTTGGGCATAGTGAAGCTGCGACTCTGCCCACCCGAACAAACCGCATTTCTTATTCTGAAAACTCAGATCAACACCAGGCAATGGTCTTTGATGAAGGGGGCTATTGGAGGACTCCAATACATGTACATGGAAAAAAAGATACTAATCTTCTCGCTGACTAAAAGAAAAGTAAGAGACTTGTGATGGACTGGGATTGAGGAATTGGGAAAAGGTTTCAAAATACTCCAAAAACTATTTTTCAAAAATCTCTACGGAGGAAACCCCTTACCCCCCCCCCATCCCAGCAGCCTAGAATCCTGAATGCAATCAAAGGCTTATCAAGGCACTTACAGCAAATACTGTGTTCCCCTTAAATAGATTAAAGATTCCCGCGATCTATGCAGCTAGGGTCTGTCTCATAATCTTAGTCATTTTAACCACGTGAGGCTTTAGCTATGGACTCAGTATATTCTGCTATATTCGTTTCCTTTTGGACATTTTTGCGGTGAATTCTTATAAGTCAAAATGAGCGTAATTTTGGTGCAATCTTGCCCCCACCTAACGTGGCTGTTATGTTCAGAACATTAAGTGATTAATGCTGGAATCGGGCGAAAAAAAACTTAAAACAATCTGTCACATTCCCTAATCATACATTAATTTTGATCACGATCAACTTGCCCTGTGTTTGTGTTAGTCCCCATTTAAATTAGATTTTTGAAAAGCTGTTGGACGAAAGCTATCATACCTGTAGGTATAGAAGGCTTTCGAGTTACATGAAAAAATGTGGCTTCATCAGAATATTTTAACTCAACGGTAATAGGCGAGTAGTAACTTCAATGCTCCTATTGTATATATGAACCTAGAAACGTTTGTTCCTATGACGTTTTTTATTCTCGAAATTTAGCTTCGTTCTTGATAGTTACAGTATTGATAAACAAAGTATCACGTTTTCAATAATTAATATTTTTAATTACAATCCATAACTGCAAGGTTGTGACATTGACCAAAATACACGGTACAACGTTGAGTCAACGTGGCTGGATCAACGTTGATTTAACTTTGAATTTAGGTAGATCAGCGGCAATTCAACGTATCAAGCTGTTTTCAACGTTGATCCAACGCAACTATGCCTGCTGGGTTGTTTTGTTATAGGTTACCTGTTATAGATAGGTTGAGGCGACCGTGACTTATATATATATATATATATATATATATATATATATATATATCCAACGTTAATCCAACGTCTTATCAACGTTATGGTTCAACGTTGTTTCAACGTTAAAACAATATAATTTGCCCGCTGGGACGTTTAAAAGCTATAATATCTATTTCATTCAACATAATGATAAGTTTGGTTTCGACTATTTTACCGAACTTTAAGTTTTTATGAGGAATGATTTTCAGGTTAAAGTTAATCTTTGCCTTTACTAAATCCTGCTATAGTCATTGAATAATTGTAATTCAGGTTGTTTTTAAAAACAAATCATGGCAATGCGACTGAGACAATCAATTGCCAGTGTATGCTTTCCAAAGCAAAGTTTTGATGGCGTGTCATAATAACATAAGTAACTCCAAAAAAGTGAAAATCAATTAAGAGATTAAACCCGAGCAGAGCTTAACGTGTTACAAAATATTATTCTCCATTCTTAATGAGAACATGTCTTGTGCACATGCATTTCTTAATTATAAGTAAACTTTAATTTTAATTTAATTCCCATTGTGATTTTCTTACAGTAAATCTGTAATAGAGACATAATCATCATTTCCGTGACACGTCTAACGTAGCTTAAAGAGCCAGCAAATGTACCAATTAGGGAATTTCGTTCTCAGTAAACATCATCATTAAAAAAGCGGTAAGCTCCCTGTGCGAATGAAATAGAACGTATGATTTGATCAGATATTACCATTCCATTAAGGCCATAGCTTGGAATTTGCAATTTCATCAATTAAAAACATGTACGGATGCTCTTTTCGGCACTTCGTGTTTCTTGGTTAGGCTTTCGTGTTAAGACCGATTTCTTCTGTATAAACCAACATGGGTTTTATAGGTGACCCGTTTGTTTTTACATCAAGTCAAATTTCTGTTGAACAAATTGAAAAATCCTCAACGCGGTAGAAGTGCAATAACAATGAAGACTTCATTTTGCCTACATGTATCTTTTTCACGATAAACAAAAATATGTTCAATAATACATACATGAGAGGGTAGAGCAGCTGAGCCTTTACAAACAGATGAGAGAATAAGGTTCCAACTGTCCAGGACATGGGTCACAGTTGCTCACACGCACTCACACATGCAATGTTAAAACGAAAGAAAACATTTCTGCAGGCTGAGGAAACGCACAGTCATGAATTGTGACTGTTGTGCAAGCTCACCTACTGCAATTAACAAATCTTACCAAATAAAAAATGGGTGACAATATGATTATACATACTATGTGTGTGCGCGGACGGGGCTTGCAAAAAGATCGTTTTCTCTGTACGAAATGGCCAAGTTATAATTAGGCAGAAGAAACTACCATTCAAAACAGTAATTACTTAACAATGTCTCAGAGAGATACACTTGAATAGAAAATTAGGTGAAAAAAATAAAAAAGTACATATAGTGTGATTTATCTGTAAACAATATGTTTATTCCTTCACATAAACTATTCAATGAATAATTGGTATATCATTGTCATTTACATTTTGATAAACGCGTGTGTACTCAGGTGGGTTCCTTTTTGTATAAACGAAGCAATAAAAAGAAAAACCCCTAAGAGTGTTGTCACCCAAAACTCCTTATTTATTGCCTTTCATACATTCTTTGGGGTAATAGATAAATCTTAAGTGTTCGGGACTAAATTAATTAACATTTATACATATGTCATCTTATTTCAATGATGTCATAATTGCGATTTGGGGTAAAATTGGAAAGATCGGTTCCTCAGGTTTCTCTTTTACCGGAGCACCCATGATCATCGTTTCAACGCCAATTTAATGACACCTGTACGCAAATTTAATGAAGACTGTAGTTTTACTGGAATTAAGACTGGGTTCCCATACTTAGATCGATCCATCTGGATCGACCTAATTAACTCCCTGGGGGTTCACGCTAAATTGCTATCAGCTCAAGAGGCTTAAAAGTCACGCCTACCGAATCAGCTAGGGGTAAAGATAATCCCCCCTAACAGTTTTACTAGGCGTGACAGACATTTAAGCCCGTTAGTTTGACAGCAATTAAGTGAGACTCACCAGGGAGATAGATCGATCCAAATATATGTGGGAATGGTCCCTAAGAAAAAACAAGCACCTGCCATCATTTGTGACCCGACTCTTCAGAGGCTAGCCCTGCAAATTAATTTGGTAAATGGGCGTAAATTGTCTTATACCATAACTTATTAATTTTGCCTTATTTAAGAGATATACGTGAATCTGAGAATTATTTTGGTCCATCAATAGAACACCGTTCGGTAAAATATTCGCTCTCAAAACGTTGGATAAAATAGCCAATTTTTTTAATTGTGCATGTTCCCAGTTAACATTAAGATAAAGCAAATGAATTATCCCTACTGTGGTAACCGAGGTTGGGCATTACCAATAATAAGTTGTCGTATTGGCATTCCTAAGTTCCTGCACCGACAGTGTTTCGAGTTAACAACTCCTTTAACTGTGCTCTAAATTGCGAACCACTGATTAGAAAAATGAATAAGTTGAACGCATGGTATAACAACTCGCCGCTTCTACCAATATAAAAAAGATACCCTAAAAACATGGGTATTGCTCCTCCAGCTATATATGCTGTAAAAAACATATTTATAACAGATGCCGTACACAAAATAAGGAAACAAATAGACGAAACCAACAGAGACACGGTGCTAATTATTTCTTTTATCTTTTTCTCATTTCTTCTGCCAGCTGAGAGTTCTTTTCGGGATTTTCTTTGAGCCCAGATAAAATGTATTATCTTGATGTTCATCCCGGTAATGGCGAGTAATATTAGGGCTCTTCCGGTGATGCGTATTGCTGCTACAATTCCTAAGCGTCTCTGCCATCCATGGTATTCCTCAACAGCTACCGCACACGGGGCATCAGTGTACAGTAAGCTTGCAAAGGCCACGGCTCCAGATGCTGCTGCCCCGGCAAAAACCATCTGTGAAAATGAAAGAAGTGAGAGTTTCAAACAATCGTTCGTGGTATAAGATTTTGGTAGCTGGTAAACGTCAGATGGTGTATGGGCACGGTGGGCCACGTACCTATATCACCAACTTCTCCCCCCCCCCCCCCCCCCAAAAAAAAAAAAAATTAATAAATGAATAAATAAATAAATAAATAAATAAAGAGACAAAATCAAATGATTTTCCATCTCTGTGGCGTACATTTCACGGTAAAATTAAGTTTTTCATTTATTTCTTTCCTGTGCCCTCAAGAAAATCCTGACTCACTATTCTACAGGGTACAAGGATATAATAAGGAAATATGCGCCGAAAACGTGAGTCGCCCAACATAGCTTTTAACAATGCGGTTATTGTGTAGTTGAACAATTTTTAAAATATGTAATGACTGTCACCTGATATTTTTCTGGTCAATGAAAAATCAAACCAAAAGCAACAAAGGTATACGCCCTGTGCCTTGTGGTATACAATGCGAGTTATCAGAAAAACAAATAGTTTTTAAATTTTGGCAATTTGGCAAATAATATTATGATCCACCCTATCGGGTTTGTTAAAAAGGAAATTGCAAAGAAAATTTAAATGTACTATGTAAAGGTTAACGCTTTTTAAATTCCATACATTCATCAGAAATACCTTATTGCAAATTGCATTTTAATTTTTATATCTGTTGAGAATCACGAAAAATGACAACAGAGCTGGTTGCAATACAAAACAGGACTTTTAATGTCGCTAAATACTTGCTGTTAATTATAATGTCTATTTTATTAACGACAACGATGCTATATGCTGTTGCAACAGATTAAGCTAAACTATGCAACTATTCAAAATATGGAACGCACTGACATCATTTACTATTTTATATGTTTTCAAATTTAAGCACGGTCGTTTGAAAGTAAACAAAACAACAAAATAATCTAAATTGTTAAGAACTGTCCTTTTCCTTACTTCAATACGTTTAAAGTCATAAACACTTACCGATCTGAAGAGAGTTTTTCTGGCGCATATGCAACTGGTTTTGAACGGGAAACAGACAAAAAGAAACCTGTCAAGTGTTATGAGAAAGATGAGAACTGCAGCCCAGTCTGAGGTGAAAATGTCTGCAGTGGATAATGTGTTGCAAAGGGCACTTGTGAACCCAGTGAAATGTCCTTTCTGATTAAAATCGGTCACTATCCCTACCAATAATTCACTCAATGCTCTAAGGACATGCGCTATTCCAAGGGTGCAAGACAAGAAGGACTTGGTTTCTGATCTTCCTTTCAGTTTCCGTTCGCCGCGCACAATAACGACCACTAGGATAATGTTGCACAAAAAAGACATCGGACAGAGAATATACACAGTATATATGTATACTTTTAACACCGCGAAAAATGTTTTTATCTTCAGGAAGGAACCGCCGGACAACCAGATGAGACATTCAAATGGATCACTTTTTACCACCATTTCCAGGATTCGCGGTTTGATTTCATCCACGTCCATTCCGCACGCGCGCTTTGCTAATTCCCGCGTATTATTCAAAACTTCCGCGGGAAGTACATTGGGTTGAAATGGACAGGATAGACCAGGTTCGTTAGTTGTCCATAACTGCTCTGATACGTCTTGTCGAAGGCAAAGGTACAACTCCTTACTGGTTTCTTGAGTATTTTTGGCCAGACACTCTTCTTTGTTCATCCCGTACAGCACCGTGACCACAAAAACGTCCTTTGACAACTCGACGACCCCACAATACTGAGCAAAGGTGCTGTTAGAGAACCAAGAGTCTGCGAAACGAACACTGTCTATCAGTCCGCTTGTAACCCTTGGTGAGCAATAGAAATATCTATCTTTCAAAACAGTTTTCAAATCTGATGAAGAGGGATCATAAAAAACATGAACGTTCTGGTTTTGTGGCGATGCTTTGATACATACATGCGTGCTTGAAGTAGCATTAGCTGTAAAGTTTCTACCTTGTGTAAGGTTACGGTTTCCCCATGCATTTTCAGTTTCGTAGACGATTTGCGACGTGCGCTCCAGGCCATCTTGTATCAAGCCGTCGACCGTTTTCTTAAAGTCATCAAAAGAGCTTCTTTTTGCACTGTTCGTCAGCTGAGTGCAATTTTCTCTTTCAACGCCCGTTAAAACAACAATCCTTCGCTTCGTGTCCAACATGCTGGTGTAATTTAAGACACACCATGGATCCATCGTTTTTAGGGCAACTTCCATCAAGTTGGTTTCAAATCCTAATATTGAAGTCATCTGGTCGTATAATTGCCTTGTAAAGTTAAAATGACATCCAGACAACACTTGAATTTTACCCACTCGACGCGAGACAGGATTCTCACTAAACAAATTTTTTATCTGAAAAAACGAGAGTTGCATAAAGCAAATAGGAAAAATGTAAAACAACATAGCTTTGGCTTGAAGTTACACGCCAAAGAAGTTACGAATGTACTAAGAAAACGTTGGAAAATGGACAGACCTCACCAGCTTTGCTTATATATGTGGTGTGATTAATTTCGTGATAGACAAGGATAAATGATGAAAGGTTTAATTGTTTCGGTTTCATGTTTAAATGTTCCGTGCAGAACTGTCTGCGAAATAACATACGTAAGAAAACAGTATCTTCACAGAGACGGCACGCACAACAATTTTCAAAAACTACAATTAAGATAATTGTATTTATGTAGGAAATGGTTTGTTTTTAGTGGTGGTAATAACTTTTTGATAATACGTCAACATTTTGTGTATAGGAAATAGTCTTAGTTTGGGTCTTGTGTCTGCACATTTTGACCTTAAGTAGTTGACCAAGGCAAGGTGATGACAGATGTCCAGAGTTTTTGAAATGGCTTAGCTGCTGTGTATCTAGGCACACACATTTTTATTTTATGTAAGTTGTTTTGGGAACTATTTCTATCGAGCTGCATCAGTGAGAAGTCATTCAGCTTTTTAGCTGCGGAGATACATGTATTTACCCGCAGTATTAGCAGCTACATTGTATTATTACTTACGTTTCTTTATTGGTATTTGTACACCCTCCACCATCCCCTACAACCTGCCTTCATCCTTGTGTTGTCTTTATTTTTCATTTGTACCAACTTTTTGCTTCAATAGTTGTTATTATTGTTTATCATTTTCTTCTTAATTAATCTTGGTGACACTATTTAACTTACTTTAATTTATACTTTTTTATTTGTAGCTTTTTATTTATTTATTTATTTATATTTTTTTGGGGGGAGGGCAACTTTTTGCTCCTATAGCTGTTGTGATTTCACATATTTTTCTTAATTAATCTTGGTTACACTCATTAACATACTTTATTATTTTTATATTTTGTCACTTAAATAGTTTAGGGTATGTTATATTATCTCACCAGTTTTGTAACTTTGTATCTTATTAGTTTTCGTCATTAATAAATGACAATTTTCAGTCATATGGACTTATCTTCCTTATTTTGGAGCAAAAACAGAGCTTCGTTGTGCTTGTGAACATTTGGCTACATACACTGTAAATTCATTTTCTTCGTCATTATTTTATGCCAGCTGAACTTGTTATGCTTAAGAGAGACAAAGCGAAAAGATCGACGACACAATGTCTTAAATATCAAAGCGTCCCAAGCGATATGTGAAAACCTTAAAATGAAAATATAGACATCAGCTTTCACGAGATGTTGAACTATCTATAAATTTAGTTAAAATGGACATTAGTATTATATCCAGGGTAGCTTGCTGAGAATACACACTTATAAGCCTACCTGCTTATAATTTCTGATGATAAATGTTCTCTTTTTTCGTCCATTCTGTAAAGAGCAAAAAGTTGGGGAATATTTCTTCACGTTATGCTATCTGATATATTACGATGGGATTTGGCTGTGTTTATAGTGGGAATACTTTTAGATAAGTGATCTTTAAGATATTTGTGAAATATGGTGACTTATCTCTTCTTGCCTCTTTGTGCATATAGTGAAGCTGCAGCTCTGTCAACCCAAACATGCCATATTTCTAATTCTGAAAACTCAGATTAACATCATTTTTTTATGCAGGAAGGGGACTATTGAAGGACTGCAATACATGTAAACAGGATATTTATATTGCCTGTGATACTTATCTTCTCGCTGACTGAAAGAAAAGAAAGAGACTTGTGGTGGACTGGGATTAAGGAATGGAGAAAAGGTTTCAAGATACTCAAAAATGTTCTCAAAATCTCTAAGGGGACACCCCTTATCATCTCCCCCCCCCCCCAACAGCCTTCTATCCTGACTGCAATCAATGCCTTATTCAGGCAGTTTCAGCTAATATTGTTGTCCCACCTTGAGAATGCAGGTAGAGGATAATTTCCCGTGATCTTTGAAATTCAGAGTCTGTCCGTAAATCATAGTCATTTTACCTGTCAAGTTTGGCTATGGACTCAGTTTATTCTACTTTTATCGATTCCTCTTGCCCATTTTTGCGATGAAATCTCATAAGTCAAAATGAGCGATCTGTAGGTGCAACATCGTCCCCACCTCACCCGTGGGTGTGATGTCCATAACAATAAGTGATTAAAGCTGTAATCGGGCGAGAAAATGCTCAGAACAGTCTCGCACATTCCCTAATCATACATTAATTTTGGTCACGATCAACATGCACTGTGTTAATGTTAATTCGTGCCTAAACTGTTCGACGAGAGCTCTCATACGTATACCAGGTAGGTAGCTTTCTAGTTATGTGAAAAAAACGTCAATGGCTCCATCGGGACATTTTCGTTGAGCTAAAAAAAGTCGAAGAGAAATTTTCAGAACCTGGAAATTTTTGTTCCTATGCCACTCATTTCTAAGCTTTTTGACAAATACAAAATGGGCGCCATATATCAAAATAAAATTTTACTAAACAAAAATAATTTTTCCAACAGTGTGATAATTTTGGTTTCCAGTATTTGACCAAACTGTAAGTTTTTATGGCGTTTCACAATAACATGTTTAGTTCCCGAAAAGTGCAAATCAATAAAGTGATTAAATTCCAGCAGAGATTAACGTGTTACAAAATATTATTCTCCATTCATAATGAGAATATGTGATCCTGTATACATGCATTTCCTAATTATGAATATTCTTTACTGTGTTATATATTATTTTAATTTTTATTGTGATTTTCTTACAGAAAATCTTCTGTAATACAGATATTATTATTATTTCCATGACACTTCTAACGTAGGTTAAAGAGACAGCAAATGTACCAATTAGAGAATTTCGTTCTCAGGAAACATCATCATTATAAAAGCAGTATATCACCTGTACGAATGAAATGGAACGTATGATGAGATCAGATATCACCATTCTATGGAACGCATAGCTTGGAATTTGCAATTTCATCAGTTAAAAACATGCACCGGTAATTCTAGTCTCGGGGGGAGGGGGGGTTAACACGCCAGTATAAATGTTATACCAATATCTGTTGATTTGTTGGGCTTATGCTATTGATAAAAAGATATTAAGAAGAATTAGAAAGATTCATCATAATTCGAATTGACTACCAAATGCCTATTCTAAACCAAAAATAGTTTGACAGTTGACATTTTCTGGCAAAAAGAATGGTTTTTCTTCTATTACAGACCATCAAAGTTGTTTCCAACGGGCCTCGTCTCTTCTAAAGGAGGGCATGTTGTTAGATGCAGGTTTACATTGCTGATATTCTGCTAAATTAGGCAACTAGCTTCAAATTGAAAAATTAGGAAGCAGATCAATGTACATAAAAATTTCCCTCGACAACGTCTCTCTCCCAGTTAAAGAATAGTTTTACATGATAAATGGTTCGTGATTTGAGGCGTGTGATCTCTGTTGGTAGGAGGAATGCTCTTTTCGGGACTTCGTGACTTGAGTTTCTTGGTTATGCTATCGTGATAAGACCTATATCTTTTGTATAAACCAACATGGGTTCCATAGCTGACCCGTTTGTTTCTACATCAAGTCATATTTCTGTTTCATAATTTGAAAAAAATCTTAACGCGGTAGAAGTGCTATAACAAAGAAGACTTTATTCTGCGTACATGTATTTTTCTCAATAAACGAAAATACGTTCAATAACACATATATGAGAGGGCAGAACAGCCGAGCCTTTACAAACAGGTGAGGTATTAAGGTTCCAACTGTCCAGGACATGGGGCACGATTGCTCACACGCACTCACACATACAATGTTAAAACGAAAGAAAACACTTCTGCAGCCTAAGAAAACACACACTCATGAATTGTGACTGTTGTGCAAGCTCACCTACTGCAATTCACAAATCTTATAAACTGAAAAATGGGTGACAATTTGAATGTGCTCTCAATGTGTGTGCGCAGACGGGCTGTGCCAAAAGATAGTTTTCTCTGTACGGAATGTCAAATTATTATTAGGAAGGATTATTAGAAACTTACCTAAAAATCTTAAAACTTATCTTAAAACAGTATTTACTTTACAGCGGTAGACTTGAACAGAAAATCAGGGTGGGGAGTTAAAAAAGAAACAAATAGAGCGATCAATCTGTAAACAATATATTTATTCCCTCACATAAATTATACAATGAATACGTGGTATAACATACACATGTACATTTTATTAAAAGTGTGTGCACTCATGTGGGTTCCGTTTTACATAAATGAAGCAATTTAAAAAAACTTAAGCTTTAAAATGCTTTTAAATGTTTAGACCAAATCTAAGTTTAATTTCACCTAACCTAAGAAAAAACAGAATTAGATCAATGAATTGAAGTTTTATAACTAGAACAAGGGCAGAGAGCCTCAGAGAGATAGACCTGAAGAGAAAATCAGGGGGAAATTTTTAAGGAACAAATAGTGCGATCTATCTGTAAACAATATGTTTATTCCCTCACAAAAACTTTACAATGAATAATTGGTATATCATCGTCATTTACATTTTGATAAAGACGTGTGCACTCACGCGGGTTCCGTTTTGCACAAATGAAACAATTAAAAGAAAAACCCTTAAACCTTAAAGTTGTTTTAATGTTTAGACCAAATTTAGGTTAAATTTGACCTAACCTAAGAAAAAACAAAATTAAATCATGAAGTTTTATAACAGAACAACATTGCTAATAGTCAGAACAATATTGATTTTAGTGGGTTTCTGTTAGTTTTCTATTTGGCTAATTTTCAGGGAATTCCTCTTATTCTTTCCCCAGCCCCAAATTAAATAGATGTGCAAAGAAAATACCGTGATCTAATTAAGTTAATGTTCATGATTATATGTAATGGTGATTTAAACTCTTTATGGAAATCGTCAGAGATACCTTAAAAGGAGACAAGAAAAATATTTGGTCAGAAAGCATGAGGTAGGGCTTACTTTTTATCAATATGAGAGAAAGTCGCAGAGAGCTTTACGGAATACCACTCAAAACAAACATATGTCGTTACAGTTGTGCAGCAGTCTGTATTTTCACAGAAAACAAGCAGAATGTATATATACTGACAGTCGATGAAAACGCATCATTTATTTATCAAATAATATTTTAAGTTCCTTTGGCACATTAAGAAAAAAAACAGTTTTCGTGTGAAATATGACCCATTTTTCAGTCACACAAGGTGAAATAAAGGTCAGAAAAGATCATTAAAATGCAAGGTTACGTGATCAAATCTCTTTGGTTCCGCCCAGCCTCCAGCCTCCAGCCCCCAGGGCCCGCAGTCGCTCTTCCAGTGTCAGACATGGCATCACTGAAAATTTTTGTCATGTGTCACACTGGATTTGGTGACTACCTTAAATAGGCTTAATTAATCACCATATATTGAATCTGATTATTTCACACCAATCACGAGACAGGAAAAACGCATGGTTTTGTATCAGCTGATCACAAAATCACTGAAGCGGAAATTTTAAACATCCGAGTGGTCAGCCCACTCTCTTATGACCAAACAAGGGCATTTGTACTCGTTTATATGGTTGGAATTGATTCTCGGTAAAAAAAAGTACAAGAAAGTTTTCTGCTGTGTTTCATTGACTGTCAGTACATCATCTGCCATTATTTTTGAGCGGTGTGAAAGGAATACATGTCTTCTGGACATACGTTCTCTGGGATGTACTGTCCTACCTGGACCTACAGATTCCCAGCTGTATTTATACGGAGCCAGGACATATATTCCTGCCGGACATAATTTCTTTTCACACTGAACAAATGTCCTACATAACAAATGTCTGTACAAGTAATATTAAATATTACATGCCCATATTATTATTATAAACGCGAAGGGATAGGAATCGGTAATTTTCGGACGGTCTTTCGAAGCGTTCACACAGGCTGATGGGTAAGGCGTCTGGATGAAAAAGTGACTACATGTACTTTATATTAGAAAAGTACGTGCTTTCCACTTTAACATGACAATAAAAAGGAATGGCTCTAATTTGAAATCACATGTACAGTTATATGATTTGATTTAACAAAATTAAAAATACAAAAGTAATTAAATGAAATTTGAATTTAATTTAGTAATTTTTGGTTCTTCTTTTCTTTATCATTTATTTAATTAAGGTGGGTTGGGAGTTCTATTTGAAATAAATCATTTATCCCGAAAAAGTATAGCTTTAATTATAAATAACATAATCTTGTCTGAATTTAATAAATTACATAACTTCAACAAAAATAAACGCACACAGCTACGTCTGGAAACATCAATTCTTAGTTTAATTGGAAAAAAATATGTCCGACAAGGCCATCGATTCGTGTCTGCAAAACTTAAAATACTAAGTAACAGTTGTCCTACGGACATGCATTACGGCAGATATTATCCATCCCTTCAGGACCCTGGTTCTGGAATTACTGCGAGATCTCAGTCGAATTTTAGCTATGTGTTGACAATTCGGGCTAACTTGGACGATTTCCACTCATTCGCAGTATTAAGTAAATTAAGTAAATGGGATTAAGTTGTCTTATCCCATAACTGCGACTGATTTTGCCTAATTTACTTACTAGTACGAATCTTAGGTAAAAATGAACGTGAATCTGAGAATCATTTTAATCCATTAAGGAAAAAACGTTAGGTAAAATATTCGAAATCAAAACGTTGGATTAAAAAGCCAGTTTTGTTGAATAGTGTATGTCCCCAGTTAATGTCATGATAAAGCAAATAAATAATCCTATACTGTGGTCAGACTGCCAACCGAGGCTGGGCATTGCAAATAAAATGTTGTATTGGCTGTCCCTAAATTCGTGTACTGGCAGTGTTTCGAGTAAACAACTCCTTTAACTGTGCTCGGAATTCCGAACCACTGATTAGAAAAACCAGTAAATTGAACGCATGGTATAACAACTCGCCAACTCTACCAACATAAAAAATATACCCTACAAACAAAGGTATTCCTTCAACAGGCACATATGCTATGAAAACCATACTTACAACAGAGGTCGTACAAAGAATAAGGAAAAAAAGAGACGAAACCAACAGAGACACGGTGCTTATTATTTCCTTATTCTTTTTCTTATATCTCCTGCCAGATGTGAGTTCTTTTCGGGATTTTCTTTGAGACCAGATAAAATGTATTATCTTGATGTTCATCCCAATAATGGAGAACAACATCATGATTCTACCGATGATGCGTATTGCTGCTACAATTCCTAAGCGTCTCTGCCATCCATGGTATTTCTCAACAGCTAACGCACACGGGGCGTCAGTGTACAGTAAGCTTGCAAAGGCCACGGCTCCAGATGCTGCTGCCCCGGCATAAACCATCTGCAAAAATGAAAGAAGTGACAGTTTCGGAGACTGGTTCGTGGTATAAGATTATGGTGGCTGATAAACGTCAGGTGGTGTAATTACTGCATATCATTGAATAATCTACGTACATGGTGGGGCACGTAACATTATCCTTCGTCCCTCCCTCCACCTCCCCTCCCCCCCCCCCCCCCCCCAACAAAACGTATGACAAACGAAACAAACTCAAATGATTTTGATCCCTGTGACGTTAATATCATGGTAAAACCAAGTTTTCATTTTTTTTCTTCTTGTGAAAAGTTGAGTCACCCAATGCAGCTTTTTAACAATGAAATTATTTTGAAGTTGAACAGTTTTTTAAATATGTAATGACTGTATATGAAAGATCAAATCAAAAGCAACATCTTCCAATCATACGTCATGTGAGTTATTTTTCTCAGTTATTAAAAAAAGCATTGTATTTGAAATTTTGTCCATTTGGCAAATAACATAATAATCCACCCTATCCCAAAAATCGGTGTTAAACATTTATAAACCCTCTTTTTAGTGTTAAATTTTTATGTCATAGTAAAAGTCACATAACTCCATCTTTATTACGAGCGTGACTCAAACACATATCGCTGATAACTCTACAGAGGGTATATCGAGCGTACTTACGTAAACGATTATGGATAATTCGGGTATATTTAAAAAAAAAGGAAAATACAAAGAGATTTAAAATGTGCTACTGGGTATGTTAAGGTTAGGGCCCTTTAAATTCCATACACTGATAAGAAATCATTTACTGCAAATTGCATGTTTAACTATTATATCTGTTGAGAATCACTGCATCATGAAAAATGACAACAGAGGTGGTTTCAATACAAATCGGGATTTTTCATGTCGCTTAAAACTTGCTCTTAAAGCAATAATAACTCTTCCGTTGAGATTCAAAATTCCGTAAGAAATACATTGTAAACAACGCATGGAAATATATTATATTGCATTTTACCACTAAAACGGCTGTTATTGCAGTAAAACTAAAATCTGTGCTTGTCAATGGGGCTTTCGATGTCTTTCTTCACGGTCGTCAAGGCATACGCTGCCAATGACGTTGGGGAGTCACGCGGATTTTCGCGTTCATTCGAGACCAAAGCAACAAATGGTGGCATAAGAGATAACGAAAAGTCCAGAACTGCACACATTGTAGATTTTAATGCAATTTTGAGCAATAAGACGAATACATCGTATGAATCTTATATTATTGTTATATAGTGTTGTAGCCGCTGCTTTTCCGCGGTTTTAAGTAGGTCACCAGAACCTCTCGCTCGATATGGCGTGACTATGCAATGTCAGAGAGGGCTCCGTCTGTTAAAATCTCTTAAGAGATTTTAACAAAAAACCAAACTTCTAGGAAAAAAAACCTGGACTAACTATGAATGTAGGAATGGGTCGCTGACCATTGGTAAGTACGGGAAAATTCCCGTTTACACCAGGAAAATTTTTGGCCAAAACGAAGTTATTATGACTTTAATGTCTATTTCAATAATGACAGGTACACGCTGATCATACAGATTAAGTCCAACTATGCTCTGAAATTCTGGAATCTTACCCTGAATCTCACTTCATAATTCATAGTTGGTTTGCAAAATATTGCATTTGACGTCTTAAAATTTAAGCGCAGTCGTTTGAAAGAAAATAAAAACAAATAAAAACAACAAAAGGCATCTAAATTGTTAAGAACTGTCCTTTTCTTTACTTCAAAACACTTACCGATCTGAAGAGACTTTTTCTGGCGCATATGAAACTGGTTTTGAACGGGAAACAGACAAAAAGAAATCTGTCAAGTGTTATGATGAAGATGAGAACTGCAGCCCAGTCTGAGGTGAAAATGTCTGCAGTGAATAACGTGCTGCAAAGGGCACTTGTGAATCCAGTGAAATGTACTCTCTGATATAAATCGGTCATTATCCCTACCAATAATTCACTCACAGCTCTTAGGAAGTGCGCTATTCCAAGGGTGCAAGACAAGAAGGTCTTGGTTTCTGATCTTCCTTTCAGTTTTCGTTCGCCGCGCACAATAACGACCACTATGATAATGTTGCACAAAAAAGACAACGGACAGAGAATATACACAGAATAAATGTATACTTTTACCATCGAGATAAAGTCTTTCATCTTCATAGCGGAACCGCTGGACAGCCAGATTAGGCATTCAAATGGATCACTTTTTACCACCATTTCCAGGACACGTGGTTTGATTTTATCAACGTCTATTGCACATGCGAGCTTTGCCAGTTCCTGCGTGTTGTTTAAAACTGCCGCAGGAAGTACACTGGGGCGAAATGGACAGGATAGACCTGGTTCGTGAGTTTTCCATAACTGTTCTGATATGTCTTGTCGAAGGCAAAGGTACAACTTCTTGTATTCTTGGATATTTTCGGCCAGGCACTCTTCTTTGTTCATCTCGTACAGCACCGTGGCTGTGAAAACCTCCTCTGACAGTTCGACGATCCCACAATACTTAGAATATGTGCTGTTAGAGAACCAAGAGTCAGTCATTCGAAAACTGTCTGTCAGTCCGCTTGCAACCCTCGGTAAGCAATAGAAATATCTATCTTTGAAAACAGTTTTCAAATCTGATGAAGAAGGATCATGACCAACATGAACGTCCTGGTTTTGTGGCGATGCTTTGATACATATATGCGTGCTTGAAGTAGCGTTGGCTGTAAAGTTTTTACCTTGTGTAAAGTTACTGTTTCCCCATGCATTTTCAGTTTCGTAGACAATTTGAGACATGTGCTCCAGGCCATCTTGTATCAAGCCGTCGACCGTTTTCCGAAAGTCGACAAATTTACTTCTTTTTGCGCTGTTCGTCAGCTGACTGCAATTTTCTTGTTCAACACCCATTAAAACCACGGTCCTGCGGTTCGTCTCCAACATTGTGGTGTAATTAAAGAAACACGATGAGTCCATCGTTTTCATGGCGACTTCCATCAAGTTGATTGGCATTCCAAATGTTGCAGTCGTCTGGTCGTATAACTGCCTTGTTAAGTTAAAATGACATCCGGACAACACTCGAATATTACCCACTCGGCGGGAGACAGGATTCTCACTAAACAAATTTTGTATCTGAAAATGTGAAAGTTGCATAATGCAAATAGGAAAAATGAAAAACAGCATAGCTTTGGCTGGGAGCTACACGTCGAAGAAGACACCCATGTACTGAGACAACGATGGCAAATTGACAGACTTACATGTAGCTAGCTTTACTTATATATGTGGTGTGATTAATTTCGTAATGGACAAGGATAACAAATGATGAAAGGTTTAATTGTTTCGGTTTCATGTTTAAATGTTCCGTGCATAGCTGTGTGTGAAATGACAGGATATCTCGACAGGTTCACAGGAATACATTTATGTGTGAGATAATGCAATGTCTTGGCAGAGCTGGCCTGCACAACAATTTTCAAAATCCTATATCTATTTTCTCCGTCAGGCATTATTTTATGCCAGATGTAATTGTTATGCGCAAGAGAGACAAAGCAAAAAGGTCGGCGACACAATGCCTTAAATATCAAGGCGCCCCAAATGTAAAAAATGAAAGTATAGACATCAGCTCTCACGAGATGGTGAATTACCTACCTGTAAAAATTAAGTCAAAATGGGCATTACTGTTACATGTATATCCAGGGTCGCATGCTGAGAATACACACTTAAAAGCGCTCCTTCGTCTAATTTCTGATCATAAATATTTTCCGTCCATTCCGTAAAAAGAAAAAAATAGGGAGTTTTTCTGTCGCATATAAAACTGGTTTTGAACAGGAACAGACAAAAAGAAACCTGTCAAGTGTTATGATGAAGATGAGAACTGCAGCCCAGTCTGAGGTGAAAATGTCTGCAGTAGATAACGTGTTGCAAAGGGCACTTGCGGGCCCAGAGAAATATACTGATATAAATCGGTCACTATCCCTTTCAATAATTCACTTAATGCTCTAGGGAAGTGCGCTATTCCAAGGTTGGAAGACAAGAAGTACTTGGTTTCTGATCTTCTTTTCAGTTTTCTTTCGCCTCTCACAACAACGACGACGAGGATAATGTTGCAAAATTTGCGGGAAATAATGTAACGAAATTCGGTACTATTTGTTCACGTTATGCTGTCTGAAAAAATTATGGTGGCACTTGGTTTGGTTTATAGTGGTAATGCTTTGAGATAAATCATCTTTAAGATATTTGTAAATACGGTGACTTGTATCTGCTTGCCTGCATAGTGATGCTGCGGATCTGTCAACCCAGACTTATCGGATTTCTAATGTTGAAAACTCAGATTTGCGTCAGGCAATGATTTTGAGAAAAGGGGGCTATTTGAAGACTGGCAATATATGCAAACAGAATATTTGTATCGCCTGTGATACTTATCTTCACGTTGACTGAAAGAAAACTGAGAGGCTTGTTGTCACTGAGATTAAGGGAAAGGTTGGGAAAAGGTTTAAAGATACCCAAAAAATTAATATTATAAATTATATTTCAAAAATCTTTAAGGGGACAACCCCGTGCCCTTCCCCCTCCCCTCCCCCTTTGCGATATTCACTGCCATCAATGTCTTATCAAGGTAGTTTTAGCTAATATTGTTGTCCCACCTGAAAGATGCAGATAAGAGAATTTCACGTGATCTTTGGACCTCTGGGTCTGTCCGTTAATCTTAGTCATTTTTTACTTGTCAGGCTGGAGCCATAGACTCAGTATATTCTACTTTTTCCTCGTCCATTTTTGCGATAAATTCTTATAAGTCAAAATGAGCGATCTTTAGGTGCAATATCATCCCCACCTCACCCGTGGGTGTGATGTTCATAACAATAAGTGATTAAAGCTGTAATCGGGCGAGAAAATGCTCAGAACAGTCTGTCACATTCCCTAATCATACATTACTTTTGGTCACGATCAATATGCAGTGTTAATGTTAATTCATGTCGAAAATGTTCGACGAGAGCTCTCATACACACACCGGGTTGGTAGCTTTCCAGTTATGTGAAAAAAACGTCAATGGCTCCATCGGGACATTTTCGTTGAGCTAAAAACGTCTAAGAGAATTTTTCGGTACCTAGAAAATTGGCAACCTCTAGGCAATTACAAATATCCAAGATGACCGGCAATTCCGATGACCGGCAATTCCAATAGAAATATATACCCTTGCATATGAAATGCTCTTGTTCTTGGCTGATACCACCATGTCAGCCCAACCATGCACTAGAAATGTTTGAATCGATCCCTTTACTGATTGGAATCATTTTTCAAACTTTTGACAAATACAAAATATTCTGAAACTAATTGTAGTGGAAAATGTCAAAGTCCCTTAAAGTTTTATTTGATTGGATATTCTATCACGTGTATACATGCAACAACTGCAGACAGGACTTTGGGAACCACCCAAGTATGATATGTACAGTGTACATGTAATGGATATAATATTCTAGATAAATTACTGCAAAGAAGACTCACAGGAATTGCCTATAAGGAAATATTCAATGAATCATTGGCAAATTATAATGGGAAATTCCTTTGATCACGCAGAAGATGCAGAGAAAACGCCAATGTTTGATCTGTGTGGAGATATGGGGTTTAATACTCTTGTATTTGTATAAAAAAAGTGAGTCGATTAATAAATTTTTGAAAGCTCCAACTCGGCGTCGTCGTCAGAAATTAGCCATAAATAAGTGTTATTCACTTATTTTTATTTCAACTAGTTATGATAATGATGAGTCTAAACACCTAAACATAAATAAACTTTTTCCAAAAATTTATAAAAATATCACTCTCCATTTATAATGAGAACATGAGACCCTGTACACATGCATTACTTAATCATGAATATTTTTACTGCGTTATAAATTATTTTAATTTCCATTGTAATTTTTTACATCAAATCCTCTGTGATAGAGATATTGTCATTATTTTCATGACACATCTAATATAGCATAAAGAGCCAGCAAATGTACCAATTAGATAATTTCGTTCTCAGGAAACATCATCATTATAAAAGCAGTATACCTCCTGTACGAATGAAATGGAACGTATGATGAGATCAGATATTACCATTTTATAAAGATATGAAGAAGAATTAGAAATATTCATCATAATTCGAATTGACTACCAAATGCTTATTCTAAACAAAAAAAAAACCCGACGGCTGACATTTTCTGGCAAAATAAATAGTTTTTCTTCCATTACAGACCAGCTACTCCGTTTCCAACTGACCATAAGCTATCGACCTCGTCTCTTCTAAAGGAGGGCATGTTGGTAGATGCGGGTTTACATTATAATAATAATAATAATAATGAATTTATTTTGAGTCTAAAATTAATGATAACATGTTCAGAAGACTTTAAATGTACATAAAACAATTACTTAAGAATCAATTATTAGGAATAGATAATTTAAAAATTACAGAGCTTAACGACAAAAAATTAAGAATATTCTAGATGAAACATACGTATTCTCACATAAAAGCACTTACAGTACATAACATGTTTGTTAAGAAAAAATAATCAATTCTAGGTAAAAAAAAAAACAGCCTTATTTGCACATAGAACAATTATAAGTAGAACATCCTTATTTCTTACAGTGCAAAAATGCAATTACTATAAATTTTTTAAAATCAATTTAAAAAGTCGATTATTAAAAAAAAATTCCTGAATAAGTATGTCTTCAATTTTTTTTTTTTTTTAATGCTTGGAAGACTCAATTGATCGGATTTCCAGTGGTAATAAATTCCATTCCTTTGGACCTGCTGATTTAAAAGGTGATTTTTTAAATGCTTGGTAGACTCAATTGATCGGATTTCCAGTGGTAATAAATTCCATTCCTTTGGACCTTCTGATTTAAAAGGTGATTTAATAGGTGATTCCGAATTGCGCCTATGTCCTATGTACTTAATGTTATATAGTGCTGACTTGCATATGCTAGCAATTTGCTTATTCATAGAAAGTGTTCTATCTAAAAAACATCAAGATTTTTTTAGCATTGCTGATAGACTTATTTGCTTATTCATAGAAAGTGTTATATCTAATAAAAAAAACACCAAGATTTTTTTAGCATTCCTGATATACTAGTAAATTAGGCGCCTAGCTTCAATTTGAAAAATAATGAAGTTGATCAATGAACATAAAAATTACCCTCGACTCCTGTGGCAACGTCTCTCTCCAAGTTAAAGAATCGTTTTACATGATAAATGGTTCGTGATTTGAGACGTGTGATCCTATTGGTCAGACAAATGCTCTTTTCGCCACTTCGTGACTCGAGAGTTTCTTGGTTAGGCTATCATGATAAGAGGGGGGTTAAAAAGAAACAAATAGAGCGATCCAAATGTAAACAATATGTTTATTTTTATTCCCTCACATAAATTATACAATGACTATGTGGTATAACATACACATTTATATTTTGATAAAGGCGTGTGCACCCATGTTGGTTCCGTTTTGCATAAATGAAGCAATAAAAAACTTTAAGCCTTAAAATTGTTTTAATGTTTAGACCAAATTTAAGTTAAATTTCACCTAACCTAAGACATAAGAAAAAAAGCAAAATTTTATTTTTTTTTCTTAGGTTAGGTCAAGTTTAACTTAAATTTAAAAATTTAAAAATCAATGAAGTTTAATTACAAGAACAACATTGCTAATAGTCAGAACAAATTTGATTTAAATGGAATTCTATGAATTTTCTTTTTAACTGAAATTTTCAGGAAACACTTTTTATTCCTTCCCCACACCAAATTAAAAAGATTTGTTAAGAAAATACTGTGATCTAAGTTAATGTTCATGATTACATATAATGATGACTTAAACTCTCCATGGAAATCATCAGAGATACAGTAAAACGAGACTGTGTTACTTCATACAAGACGAGAAAACGTGCGGCCAGAAAGCGTGAGGTAGCTATAGGGCTTACTTTTTATCAATGAGTGAAAGTCACAGGGAGCATTACGAAATAACACTCAAAACAAACATGATATGTCCTTAAAGTTGTGCAGAAATCTGTAGTTCCACAGAAAACAAGCAGAATGTATATATCATCTGCCATTACTTCTGACCCGGTGTGAAAGGAATGCATGTCTTGTGGACATACGTTCCCTGGGATGTACTATCCTAGCTGGACCTAGATTCCCAGCTGTATTTATAAGAAGCCAGGACATATTTTCTTGTCGGACATAATTTCTTTTCGCACTGAACAATCATACATAACAAACGCCAGTACAAGTAATATTTTAATGTTGAAATATTACATGCCCATACAATTATTATAAACACGAAGGGATAAATATCTGAATTTTTCGAACGGTCTCCCGCAGCGCCCACACAGGCTGACTGGTAAGGCGTCTGGATGAAAAAGTGACTTTATATAAGAAAAGTACGTGCTTTCCACTTTAACATGACAATAAAAAGGAATGGCGCTAATTTGAAATTACATGTACAGTGATATGATTTTATTTAACAAAATTAAAAACACGAAAGTAATTAAATGAAATTTGAAAATAATTAAGTAATTTTTGGTTCTTCTTTTCTTTCTCTATCATTTATTTAATTTAGGTGGGTTGGGAGTTTTATTTGAAATAATTTAATTATACATATAGCATAATCTCGTCTAAACTTAATAAATTGCATAACTTCAACAAAAATGAACACACAATGCTACGTATGGAAACATCAATTCCCAGTTTAGTTGGGAAAATATGTCCGACAAAGGACATCGATTCGTGTCTGCAAAACTTAGAATTCTAAGTAACAGTTGTCCCGCGGAAATGCATTACGGCAGATTTTGGGCTAACTTGGATGATTTCCACTCATTCGCAGTATTTGGCATTTTACATGCATTTATGAAACCCTTCATTGTGGATAGCATGCACTGATAGGCGAAAGTTATTCAGTTGTCTTATCCCATAACTGCGACTGATTTTGCCTAATTTACTAACTAGTACGAATCTTAGATAAAGATGAACGTGAATCTGAGAATTATTTTAATCCATTAATGAAAAAAGCGTTCGGTAAAATATTTGAAATCAAATCAATATTCGAAATCAAAACGTTAGATTAAAAAGCCAGTTTTGTTAAAAAGTGTATGTTTCCAGTTAATGTCATGATAAAGCAAATAAACTATCCTTACTGTGTACAGACTTCTAACCGAGGTTGAGTATTGCCAAAAAGATGTCGTATGGGCCTCCCTAAATTCGTGCACTGGCGGTGTTTCTTGTTAACAACTCCATTAACTGTGCTCGAAATTCCGATCCACTGATTAGAAAAACCAGTAAATTGAACGCATGGTATAACAACTCGCCAACTCTACCAACATAAAAAATATACCCTACAAACAAACTTATTCCGTCAAGAGGCACATATGTTATGAAAACCATACTTATAACAGATGTCGTACACAGAATAAGGAAAAAAAGAGACGAAACCAACAGAGACACGGTGCTAATTATTTCTTTAATCTTTTTCTTATTTCTCCCGCCAGATGTGAGTTCTTTTCGGGCTTTTCTTTGAGCCCAGATAAAATGTATTATCTTGATGTTCATCCCGGTAATGCCGAACAACATCATGATTCTACCGATGATGCGTATTGCTGCTACAATTCCTAAGCGTCTCTGCCATCCATAGTATTTCTCAACAGCTAACGCACAGGGGGCGTCAGTGTACAGTAGGCTTGCGAAGGCCACGGTTCCAGATGTTGCTGCCCCGGCATAAACCATCTGCAAAAATGAAAGAAATGACAGTTTTGGAGACTGGTTCGTGGTATAAGATTATGGTGGCTGATAAACGTCAGATGCTGTTAGTAACTGCTTATCCGTGGCGGATCTACGTGCATGGCGGGGCAGGTATCATTACCTTCGGTCCTTCCCTACCCCCTACCCCTCCCCCCCAAAAAAAAAAAAGTATGACAAACGAAACAAACCCAAATGACTTTTGATCCCTGTGGCGTTCACATCATGGTAAAATTAAGTTTTACCATAGAGGGTATATCGAGCGTACTTACGTAAACGATTATGGATAATTCGGGTATATTTAAAAAAAAGAAAATACAAAGAGAATTAAACTATGCTACTGGGTATGTTAAGGTTAGAGCCCTTTGAATTCCATACACTGATAAGAAATCATTCACTGCAAATTGCATGTTTAACTATTATATCTGTTGAGAATCACTGCATCATGAAAAATGACAACAGAGGTGGTTTTAATACAAATGGGGATTTTTTATGTAGCTTCAAACTTCCTCTTAATGTCTATTTTAATAAAGAAAGGTACACGCTGATGATATAGATAAAGTTCAACTATGCTCTGAATTTTTGGAATCTTACCCTGAATCTCACTTCATAATTCCCAGTTGGTTTGCAAAATATGGAATGAACTTACAGCATATTTGCCATGTCTTAAAATTTAAGCTCAGTCGTTTGAAAGAAAATAAAAACAACAAAAAGCATCTAAATTGTTAAGAACTGTCTTTTCTTTACTTCAAAATTAACACTTACCGATCTGAAGAGAGTTTTTCTGGCGCATATGAAACTGGTTTTGAACGGGAAACAGACAAAAAGAAATCTGTCAAGTGTTATGATGAAGATGAGAACTGCAGCCCAGTCTGAGGTGAAAATGTCTGCAGTGAATAACGTGCTGCAAAGGGCACTTGTGAACCCAGTGAAATGTCCTTTCTGATCTACATCAGTCATTATCCCTACCAATAATTCACTCACTGCTCTAAGAAAGTGCGCTATTCCAAGGGTGCAAGACAAGAAGGACTTGGTTTCTGATCTTCCTTTCAGTTTTCGTTCGCCGCGCACAACAACGACCACTAGGATAATGTTGCACAAAAAAGACAACGGGCAGAGAATATACACAGTATATATGTATACTTTTAACACCGCGATAAAGTCTTTTATCTTCGCAGTGGAACTGCTGGACAACCAGATCAGGCATTCAGATGGATCATTTTTTACCACCATTTCCAGGACACGTGGTTTGATTTTTTCTACGTCCATTGCACACGCGCGCTTTGCTAATTCCCGCGTGTTATTTAAAACTGCCGCCGGAAGTACACTGGGTCGAAATGGACAGGATATACCTGGTTCGTTAGTTGTCCATAACTGCTTTGATACGTCTTGTCGAAGGCAAAGGTACAACTTCTGACTGATTCCTTGAGTATTTTCGGCCAGGCACTCTTCTTTGTTCATCCCGTACAGCACCGTGGCTGTGAAAACTTCCTCTGACAACTCGACGACCCCACAATACTGAGCATATGTGCTGTTAGAGAACCAAGAGTCAGTCATTCGAAAACTGTCCGTCAGTCCGCTTGCAACCCTCGGTAAACAATAAAAATATCTATCTTTCAAAACAGTTTTCAAATCTGATGACGAAGGATCATGATTAACATGAATGTCCTGGTTTTGTGGCGATGCTTTGATACATATATGCGTGCTTAAAGTAGCGTTGGCTGTAAAGTTTTTACCTTGTGTAAGGTTACGGTTTCCCCATGCATTATCAGTTTCGTTTACAATTTGAGCCATGTGCTCCAGGCCATCTTGTGTCAAGCCGTCGACCGTTTTCTTAAAGTCAACAAAAGTACTTCTTTTTGCGCTGTTCGTCAGCTGACTGCAATTTTTTTGTTCAACGCCCATTAAAACAAATATCCCGCTCCTCGTGTCCAACATTGTGGTGTAATTAAAGAAACACGATGAGTCCATCGTGTTCATGGCGACTTCCACTGAGTTGATTTGCATTCCAAATGTTGAAGTTATCTGGTCGTATAATTGCCTTGTTAAGTTAAAATGACATCCGGACAACACTTGAATTATACCCACTCGGCGGGAGACAGGATTCTCACTGAACAAATTTTTTACCTGAAAATGTGAAAGTTGCATAATGCAAATAGGAAAAATGAAAAACAGCATAGCTTTGGCTGGGAGCTACACGTCGAAGAAGTCACCAATGTATTGAGACAACGATGGCAAATAGACAGACTTACATGTAGCTAGCTTTGCTTATATATGTGGTGTGATTAATTTCGTGATGGACAAGGATAAGAATTGATGAAAGGTTTAATTATTTCGGTTTCATGTTTAAATGTTCTGTGCAGAGCTGTGTGTGAAATGACAGGAGATCTCGACAGTTACACACGTATACATTTATGTAAGAAGAAAAACAATGTCTTGACAGAGCTAGCCTGCACAAGAATTTTCAAAATCCTATATCTATTTTCTCCGTCAGGCATTATTTTATGCCAGCTGTAATTGTTATGAGCAAGAGAGACAAAGCAAAAAGATCGACAACACAATGTCTTAAATATCAAGGCGCCCAAAATGACATGTCTAAATGAAAATATAGACATCAGTTCTCATGAGATGGTGAATTACCTACCAGTAAAAATTAAAGCCAGTAAAAATCAAAATGGACATTACTGTTACATGTATATCCAGGGTCGCATACTGAGAATATTCACTTAAAAGAGCACCTTCGTCTAATTTCTGATCATAAATATTCTCTTTTATTTTCCGTTCATTCCGTAAAGATCAAAAAGTAAGGAGTTTTTCTGTAGCATATGAAACTGGTTTTGAACGGGAAACAGACAAAAAGAAGCACGTCAAGTGTTATTACAAAGATGAGAAATGAGGTGAAAATGTCTGCAGTGAATAAAGTGTTGCAAAGGGCACTTGTGAGCCCAGAGCCCTATATTATTGAAATCGCCCATTGCCCCTTCTAATAATACACTCAATGCTGTAAGTAAGTGCGCTATCCCAAGGTTGGAAGACAAAAAGGACTTGGTTTCTGATCCTCCTTTCAGATTTCTTTTGCCGCTTACAACAACGAGGATAACGTTGCAAAAAGTACGGTAAATAATGTAACGAAATTCGGTGCTATTTCTTCACGTTATGATATCTGAAACATCTGGCTGGTTTTATAATGATATGCTTTGAGATGAGTAATCTTTAAGATATTTGTAAAATACTGTGACTTGTATTTTCTTGCCTCCCTGTCAACCCAGACATTCCGGATTTCTAATGCTGAAAACTTACATCAGGCAATGAGGGAAGAGGGCAATTGAAGACTGGCAATATATGAAAACAGGATATTTGTATCGCCTGTGATATTAATTTTCTCGCTGACTGAAAGAAAAATAAGAGTCTTCTGGTCACTGAGATAAAAGAAAAGGTTGAGTAAGGGTTTAAAAATACCCTAAAAATTAATAACATTACAAAAAACTATAAGGGGGAAACCCCCCCCCCCCCCCAGCAGCCTACCATCCTGACTGCCATCAATGTCTTATCAAGGCAATTTCAGCAAACATTGTTGTCCAACCTTAAAAATGCAGATAGAGAATTTCCCATGTTCTTTGAACCTCTGGGTCTGTCCGTTAATCTTAGTCATTTTTTACCTTGTCAGGCTTGTGCCATGGACTCAGTATATTCTGCTTTTTCCTCGTCCATTTTTGCGATAAATTCTTATAAGTCAAAATGAGCGATCTTTAGGTGCAATATCGTCCCCACCCAACACGTGGGTGTGATGTTCATAACATTAAGTGATTAAAGCTGTAATCGGGCGAGAAAAGGCTTAGAACAGTCTGTCACATTCCCTAATCATACATTACTTTTGGTCACGATCAACATGCACTGTATTGGTGTTAATTCATGCCTAAACTGTTGGACGAGAGCTACATGTACATGTATCATAGGTATACCGGGTAGATACCTGTCGAGTTATGTGGAAATGTGTCGGAACATTTTCGTTGAGCTAAAAAGTAAGAGGCTTTTGGAGGCTTAAAGTCGAAGTGAAATTTTCGGAACGTAGAAAATTTTTGTTCCTATGAAGTATTTTTCTAGATTCGGGTATAGATAGCTTTCGAGTTATTATCCCGAGCGACGCCAGTCCCCATACTTGATCTCTGCACCATCAATGCTGAAGTCCGTCATGTGCCCAAGGCTTTGTTTGATTTTGCAATGAATTTCTTGGTTTGATAAGCCTACAAGTTACGTTATGGAGAAAAATAACGTTGCATTTTTTATCTATCATTTAGTTTTACACTGACATTTACTCCACCCATGATGGAAATTGCATGATGGGATTCGAGGCAGTTCACACCTGGACGGTTATAGTTTTACTTGAGTTTTCTCTGCTATTTCAAAAAGTTATTTATATTTTTGATATATAATAGATAGAAGAAGCTTAGTTAACGAACAATATTAATGTGTAACATTTAAAGCTGAATAATGTTATTATTATTATTATTATTATTATTATTATTATTATTATTATTATTGTTGTTGTTGTTAAAAGTCGGACGTTGATCATGAGTTACTCCGGGCATATGATTTCATAATATTAGCAGGGTCCCAATTGAAAAGGATATATCTTGGTGATCATGGGAAATCGTTGAAGTTTCCAGAAAAATGTATATAATTGTATCTTTTTGCTTTATTTATTCATTTAATAACCTGTATCCTATTTCTTTATTATTTTTGCTATATAAAGGTCTAGCGAACCACGCTGTTGACTTAATTAAGTTTGTCCAAAATTTTATCCCGGTATCTGGAGCTTTTCTAGTGCAATGCATACACTGTTCTACGTATAGCTGTACCTTTTGTCGTTTATTTGACTGGACACCTCGGGTAAAGTTGCCCAATGGCTTATATGGAGATTAACTTGACCAAACCTTGCTATTGATCGGGGGTACCAATACAATAACTTTCATTTTAACCCTCCCCCCCCCCCCCCATGCCTGATTCTTTCTGTTAACATTCCTTTGCAATTCACATCGAAAGTGTCTACTTAATCTATTTTCCTTTTTTAAAATTGCACAACATGTACATATACCAATTATTTAGTGGAACATATTACTTCTAAAAGGAAATTCCACGATTGTGTGGCAACAAGATTATGTCGCAACACGTTATACCGTAACCAGTGCTGTAGTGAAGGGTACCAACCCAGGAAATTTAAAAACCGGCTATTATTCTTTATAAATTTAGATATAAACTATAATTGAAAGCCATAACATATATGTAGCATTAATCCCCAATGGCACGATAGGAAAGCTATGGATATAAAAGTTTTTGGGCCCGAGGTAAGACCATGCGCATGTACTGAAAAAGTCACACCACATTTTATTCAATAAATTGAAATTTAAGCCCGGTTCTCATAATCATCCATCATTGGACTGTCGTAAAAAAGGGATGTAGATTAAATGTGCATATTCTCTCATGGAAGGATTGAGATGCATGGCAGCTAGGGGCGGATGGAGACCGTCTTCTATGTCCTCTGGAAGACGGTCAGATTTTAAAGTTTACATTGACAGGTATCTATTTTTTTCTGTTGGAAGACTGTCAAAAATGGAGGATGCATCAACAAAGATAATTTGGAAGACTGTCAGAAAACATCTCTGGATCCGCCCCTGATCATGGTGAAGTTATAATTAGCGTTACCGATAACCTACCTACTCCATCTTTCACCTTGTATCATATCAAGGGGCTGCGCTTAAGTAATTAACTCTCCAGAGGTATTACACGGGTATCTAAGTGGTTCACATATTACACAGGTATCCAAGTGGTCCACATATTTTGACAAAGCAATCAGCTGGCGGGGGTAAGGTAACTTTAGGATGTTTATCATGCATCGGCATATCGACTTCTGAGGTGACGCAAGCCTATATCTTGACAGCCGGATATCTAGCTTCTTGTAGGCCCGGGGAGAGGGGCAACTCAGGACATTCAGCGAGAGAGGGTGGGGGTGGCGTTAAGGGTCGGCTGTGAATCCGCGGACCCCCTCCCCCCCCCCCCTTCAAATAATCCTGGATCCGCCCCTGCTTATATATTTAACCCCTTTCACTCACACCCCCCCTTCCATAGATATCTCCGTGTACCTTGCCATCTGTTGGGGAGAAAAACGCATGCTCTTTTTTTTTTTATTCAGAGGGGGTATGTCTATACAGATTCAATCAAAATAATCGTTTTATCGATGGATATTTTAAAGGAAAGTAGGAAAATGAGTCATGGTGCTCAGCACATGTCATACACAAATGGTTGATTGAACGCTGAGTCAAGATAAATTTGTTGACCCACTAATTACGCAAGTCCCACACGTGAAGGTTGAGTGGCTCCGCTCTCTCTCTCCCTTCGACGACGACATATTTATCAGGCGCGCTGTGCAAATATGACTGTCGTGTACGGACCCACTTCCGACCATGAGTGTTTGACCCAAGATCGTATCTATAAAAACAGCTTCTAGTTCTGGCTACTTGTCAAAGAGGCACAGCCGAAAAACCAGCACGCCTCTTTACAACACCCCCTACGAAGAAAGATGCCGACTAAAAAAGGATTCAATGTTTCTGTCCCAGTGGATGAGGTGAGATATTAATATTCATATCAATGAGAATATTTAGGAATTGTTGAGAGTTGGACTTGACTCTCTTGTGTAGACTATTTTTTTCAAGTGGGCATCTAGACGTTGGTGAATCTAAAGCGTTGGCGATAACCTACTTAAAGTCTATCAACCCGGCGTGTTGCTCGTATAGTGCATAGTAACTGTAGAATTTAAGTAGAGATATAATTGTTTTTCATAAATTTAAAGTGGGAATGAGTGAAGATAGTATGACATAGAACAGTCCCGATGTAGAAAAAAAACAGAAGGAGTAATTGTGTTTTCATTAAACTTAGTGTTTCAAAAAGCATAGTGTACTTGATCCGTAAAATGAGCTTGTGGGATTGCACATGAAATTGAAAGAACAATATGTGTTTTTGATTTAATGTATACGTGTTCTGGAATATTCTTTTGTGCGCAATCATTCGTCCACGTGTTCTTGCACTGATGTGTGTGTGTGTCAGTAGTGTTTAAAGTGTGTGCAAGCATTTCTTGATCATAAGTGAAAGGAGTGATTAAATTAAGCCATAGTGACGTAATGTGTGAAGAAGTATTAAACCATTCATATTTGTTAAAGGTGATCTCTTCAACAAAGCATCAGCGCCCATATCATATTCTATAATTCACATAAACAATGACAGATCTAGGATTTTGCTAGGGTGGGGCAGGAGGATAAGTCAATATAAAACCGTAGACAAGGAATCTTAACTGTAACATGTAGGACAGAATGATGGGAAAATCGCATTTTTTTCCTCGTCTTTTGCTCCTTAGACTTTTTCTAGCGGGAGAATTGGTTATCTGAGAAGCGAAGGGAGGGGCAGGTATCGGCTCTGCCCTTTCACCCCCCTCCCCCCTTCACACACACACACACACACACACACACACACACATTCCGCCGTTGCATCAATCGTGCCAGACAATAGGCTACACTTGTACATCTTGATACCCCTGCTCTTTGTAATCTCAAACTACATTAGTAAAACATCTTTCACGGCCGAATGAGTGGAGGTATTGCTAGTATGTGATAATCACAGTTGACCATGTCATCACCTTGCTTTTCTTGTCTCCTCACCCTGTGTTAACTGTTCTGCACTGATAAAGCAACAAAAAGTCTGTATTCACTGTTTATGTAACAAACGGAAGATTGGACTGTGTCAGGTGGATTATATGTCGATGTTTTCGGTTAAGTTTCAAACTCTCTACACGACCAAAAGCCAGAATAAAGACACCTTTGTTCCCCTCTTTTAAGACTGGACAGATGTCATGCACGAGAGACCTCCCTGTGAAAAGCGGTCGGGTATAGGTAAGCCCTGTCTTAGTTTTTTTTTTTTTTTCACCCCCTGACCACCACTGACCACTTTGAATAAATCTAATGCAGGGTGGACAATCTTTTACAGCTACAAATAAACCTTAACTTGCTTAACCCCACTGTATTTTTTAGCCATTTGTGTATACATTTCAAATGATTATAATTTGTATCGTAGATCACTTGGCGCGATTAAACTCCCATCAAACAAGGGGTGCGTCACGTGGTTTGGTTGTTTCTATTCATATCGCTAAATATCGAAGACATTACTTTTATAGCAAAAACGGTCCATTATATTGCCTCAAAGAGCAAGCACACCTTTTGAGTAATTTTCTTGCCCATCACTTACACCTGCAAATGATACATGTGCATTGTTAATATGAAACCTGATTTCTTCAGTTTATCTGTCTTAGCAATCCTAAAATATGTAAAGTAAACACCACTTATAATTACCATTTAAGTTTGGTAACGATAGCACACAACAAACGCTGATCAAAGATATTATATCTTTTCAGGTCAAACACATGCCATTAATAACTGGGAACAGTTGGCGCCTTATTCATGAAACGAGATTAGCTAGTTATTTGTGCACAAAAACCATTTCATTTTGTAAAATACTACTTCAAAAAAATTTGTTTCTATGTATGACACAGTAGTGTTATAGCCTACAACTTGTCTCTGCCTTTAAATCACATTTTCAATCACGAAAGAGAAACCAAAATTAGAAACAAAAATCTCGGTAGAGTAATTAATTTAAATAATTGAAGATACACCCCTTTCAGATGACAGGAAAGGGAAACCAGATGACGACTATAAAATTGTAGAAATTTACTTGGCCTCATTATAGTCATTTCGCTCTTTTGATCTCTTCCACCAGAAACAGTCACTACACCTGGGGAAATTTCAGTTGAGGCCAATCCCAGGTCCGAGCGTTATGTAGCCTTCCTACTTGGAGAATAAATCTATGTTCAGGGCTACCATGACAAATGACATAGTCCCTGTATTCAGTTTTATTTGTCTTCTTTTTAAATCATGTACGTTTACTAATAGTTTTTGGGCACGCAGGAATCAGTGCGATTCCCTATAAATTCTGGGCCTCTCAGATACAGAGAGAGAGACCCCGACTGTCTCTGCCTGCGTGCCAGCCTGTAGCCCGTGTGTGAAGAATAAAAATCTACTAGAAGTTGTTCTGCGTTTCCAAGCCACCGTTCTCTTAAAAATTAGTAACCAACCAAGGTTACATGTGTGTGTGTGTTTTTTTATAGTTCCTTCCACAGGGATTTGTCAATTTTTTCTCTTGTGCACTCCGAAATAGGCAATGCTCTGTCATGTACAAAAAATTAAATACTTGACAAATTAGATAATAAATGATATGTTAAAGCTGATCGGATGGCCTTGGGGTCAGAGTGTCCGCCTCCGGGGGACGTGGTATCAGAGCCAAAAATTGACCAGGCGTCTTAGACTGGGTTCCCATCCCTAGATCGATCTAACAGGATCGGTCCTTTTCCACAGGGTTTCTCGCTAAATTGCTTTCAGGTTAAGTGGCTTAGATGACTGGGACGCCTACTAAAGCTGCTATCTGCTTCAGTAGGATTGACAGACATCTAAGCTGCTTTAGTTAATTGCAATTAAGTGAGAATCCCCTTGGAGATAGTTCGATCCAAAATTAGTATGATAGCGTCTGGAAATGGTCTCTAATTTAAACCTCGCAGGGACGCATGTGGAGTGCGGTATACAGGATGTCAGCTTTACTTTTATTTTGTAGCGGTAAACGCTAGTAACCATTTGACTGTATCTTACTGGACACATATATTTTAGTAATTACATGGAAGCAACTTTGTTAATTTAACTTTGGAAGTAACTTTGTTAATATACACCACGGTTCTATCAAATGTATATATCAAACAATAATGTTTGTCTAAAATTGATGCCGGAGACTGTGTCAGGCATGTGGTCAAATGAGCCGAATGAGTTTTCTTTTCTTATCAACATTTCCACCTCTTTTTCAATCATATTAAAATTCAATCATTCTAAAACAATTGTCTTATCTTCATATTTTATGCGCCGTGGATACATAACATCCACAGGAAACAAACACTTCTTATGTTCTAATTCGTTACACTCAAGCGAATTTAAAATAATAATAGTATAAACATAGACGAAGTGTTAGGGGTAGAAGCCCTCATTTCGTTCTGTGTGAGTTATTTCCGGTTTAGCGTTTAACATTGCGTATTGTCATAAAGACAGTCATTAGTGATAATTGAAGCCATAATATTATATACTTTCTATTTAATTTTTTATCTAAAAAAAACTTTGAACAAAACAATAAAAACAAATATTAATAAAAACGAAGCCGTTATAAAAAAAAACTAATAAAACAATAATAATAAGTTCTTGAATGTAATTTTTTTCACGAAAGAAAACTCGATCTTGCTTTATCTTCTACCGTCCTTTAGAACCGTGATCCAAACCGAAAAATCAAAACATTCTATAAGACAATCAAAAAACTCAAAAGCTTGAAATACGAGTAAAACTTATTTCACTATTCTTTATAAGTAACCTAACCATTTTATTTCATGATAATCACAAATCTCTGTGTTATTCTAAAGGGGAAGGGACGCGATATTTTTATATGAAGAGAAAAAATGTCAATGTTTCATTAGCATAATTTGACTATCATGTGCTGTGGTAGAAAGGAATTAGCCAACTTTTCCTTCACATTATTTTGATTGCGATAAATGCTCATATAGTTTGACCAAAGAAATATTTGACACCGCCAGGGTCCTGAAACCCAAGGTGATTTTATGATAACGTATCAAAAAGGTCCCAGGTACTAGTAGGCATATTAATCTTACCCTTGCCTGGATAACAGCAGATTTAACATGTTTATTTATATCTTTCATTAAAACACGGCGACAAGGAAGATTGTTCAGTAGGAAGAATATGAAATGAACACGGGAGAAAAGTGTGCATTACTTAACGGAGATGTAAGGTTCATTTTCATAACTGTTAAAATAATCAACATGCGCTTTGGACAACAAACGATTCGTAACATTGTGTAATTGGTTGATTATTAGTAGAGATAGAGGGGAAGATTGAGTGATGCTACAAGTAGGAGACTAGGAGAGAGACGTGAACTTGTTTTGAAAAGAGGGAACTTAAGTTTTCGAATACATTTTACACTACAAACTGATTCCTTGTCAGATTCTTTGTGACAAATGACATTAACAGCAAAAGTAACGTTACACTTTTTAAAGTTAAAACATACCAAACTGAAACCTGAAATCTGTACAGGTAAACGTGGCCTCGGATCGGCGAAAAGGGGACTCGCCCCACCCCTTGGAGGGGGTGAAGTGACGGGGGTATTTCCTCAGTTTTCGGCCTTATATGCTCGGTAATAGCCGCAGTTACTACTGTAGTACATGTTCGCCTGCCTGCCTAGCACGTAAAGGCAGAAATGTGAAGCAAGATGGGGGTACAGTTTAGAGGGCGTAGGGACGAGACGCGGCTGTGAAGGGTAGCAAACAAACAAAAAAAAAAAAACTCCCACACCCTCCTCCCCCTAGCTGGGGAGGTTAACAATCAATTCAAGTTGTATTTAACTTGTGGATCGTGCTCTGTTTGCTTATATCTGAACACTTGATATCAGTTCACGCAATTCAGATAACACGATCGGCTAGACATGGATAACGTCTGGCATTAACTTACCGTATGGTTTATGATTCACTTGACTTGGGCTTATTAAGGTTTCGAATACATTTACTCTATAAATTGTTTCTATGTCAGATTCTTTGTGAACAATGACATTAACAGCAAAAGTGACGTTACACCAAATTCAAACCTAAATTGTGTTCAAGTAAACATGGTGGCGAATTGGCGAAAAGGGGACACGACCCAACCCCCTTTACTTGGGGGTGGGGTGAAGTTTTCGGCCTTACGGGCTCGATTCTAACCGCAGTAGCTACAGCAGTACATGTGCGCATGCCTGCATAGCACTTAAAGGCAGAAACCTGAGGCAAGATGGGGTACAGTTTAGAGGGCGTATAGGACGAGACGCGGCTGTGATGGGTAGCATACAAAAAAACTCCCATCACCCTCCCACCTCCCTCGAGCTGGGGACGTTAACAATCAATTCAAGCGTATATAACTTGTGGATCGTGCTCTGTTTGCTTATTTCTAAACACTTGACGATATCAGTTCACGCAATTCAGATAAAACGACGGCTAGACATGGGTAAAGTCTGGGATTAACTTAATGTACGATATGGTGTCTGAAACACTTGTTTTGGGCTTATGATCGGTAGCTTTTATCTTCAGCTTATTTCTCTATTGATTTTTTTCTAACTGGAGTATTGATAGACTGATTTCCGTAATTTTTAAAAATATTTTCTGGTTACAAACCTTTATTTAGGGCACATTGGTGAAGAACGTAACTCATCACCTCTATTATCGGATGAATGTGTACACTGTCAAATTGTAACTGATAGTAGACTAGTAACTCCAACATCTGCGTGGCCGTGAAGAACTCTGGAGTATCAATGTATCAGTAACACATGTTGTTTGTTCCATATTTGAATCATTTTTAATATATGAAAAATTTTATTCCCAAAGGCAAATTCAATGATAGTTATCATAAGCATAGAGGCAAAAGTGAAGCATATCTGAAATTTTCCCTGATAAATGTGTAGGGCTCTTTTATCTCAAAAGTACCAAACGTAAGCTCGTTTAATTAAAGCGGTTTCGCATGTAATAACAGGTTATCCACTTTAAAATAAGTAGGTCATTAGGATGTTGCCCCATTTGTGAAATTAGAAAAATTGTATCAGTGTCAAGGGCAGGACTTATAATGTATCGTGAAAATGTTAAATTGTTTTAAACGATTAATGAATGGATAAAATCCCTTCCACTTTTAGTAAGCATCAACTTAAATTATCTTATGTTACTTGCTGGTAGAACCTGTCTGCCTGAGTTTAATTGGTTTTCATAAGTCAACAGAATCCTAGCAACATTCTTGCGCATCACCGTGTCATATCCATATGCACGCAAGTACTATTGTACCATCCATGTATCAAAGTAGGCTACATTGAGCATTCATGTGTTGTTGTTTACCTTTTTCATGATGCAAACATATTAAAATATATATATTGAAACTATTGTTACATGTACAGTAGTACATGAATGCGCTTTCTCTGCTCTGTTGGTTTTCATATAACTCGAAAAAATTGGTATTTATCACGCAAGTCCCTAGTCCAATGGCGAAGTATATCAACAATGGAGTAGCAGCATTTTCTGTCTAAGAGAAAGCTAAAGGGACTGTTCACGATGTATTTTGTCGGCCTAGCTAATGCATACTAACTCTACGGTGACTGTCTTTGATTGCAGTCATGTTAACAGACTTGTTTTAAACCCACTCGTATAATCACCAGCTTTTATAAATTGTACTCAACGCCAAAAAGAGGCGTGTTAATCTGTTCATCTGATTGCATTAAGCGGGAGTCCCCTTGGAGTTAGTGGGCATAAGCTAGTTCAACAAAATACATTGTGGACGGTCCTTTAGTACGGAGCTTTGTTAGTATCATATTAACTTTTTTCTATTTTCATTTAAGTTTTATTTTATGGAATTTTCACCACGGTGAAAATAATTTACACCGCGGTGGGAATTAATTTTCACCGTGGTGGAAAATAATTTTCACCGCGGTGGAAAATAATTTTCACCGCGGTGGTAATTCCTGGCCATCTCGGCCCGGGTGATGAATAGGTAATGAGAACCTTACATTTGCCAGATTCCGTCACTGTGCATGCTATTGTTACATACACACAAGGTTGGTGGATCTGTTCGTGGGGCCACTGCCGTTAACTTAAGTTTCCCATCTATATTTACCACCTATATAATTTTAAAAAGTCCCGCTTGCAGTTTTATGCAAAGGGAATCCCATTGTTATTACTAAATACTTAACGTTATTTTTGGACAATGTATTTTTAAATATTTTTGTGATGTGTTTCTTAGATCTTATCTTAATAGATGTAATCTCAGTTTCTTCGTAAAGATTTCTTTCTACCAATATTCCCAATAATACGCAAGTTATTATAAAGGGAAAAGCCACGTACAACATTGCAGCATTTCGGTGATTTTTAATCTATTCGAATACTGCCCGCTTCCTCCAGATTCCTGGGATGATTGGCACATAGACCGGTTAAACCGCGTGCATGTGCATGTGCTTGTCTTTATCAACGTCCTTTCCAGACATCTGGTTAATGTTGGATTCGTATAACCTACATGTATGCATTACCCGGGCCGAGATGGCCAGGAATTACCACCGCGGTGAAGAGTATTTCCACCGCGGTGTAAATTATTTTTCACCGCGGTGAAAATTCCATAACATAAAACTTAAATGAAAATAAAAAAAGTTAATATGATACTAAAAAAGCTCCGTACTTTAGACATTTAACACCCCTCTTATTCTTAGCACACCAAAACTCTATTTCAGAATCATACTGCGTCCCCAGCAGACTATGGCAGTGGTCAGACCGGCGAGTCCCAGGTCGACCTCACGACGGCTGAGGGCATGGAACACCAGGATGAGGAACCGTTTGACCCCTGGGCTCTGCCCGAACTCAAGGACTCTGGTCCCCCCTGGTCAGGTAGGGCGTGACCTGAGGTCAAATATCATTATCACCTAGAAACTTTGAAATGGACCTTGTTCCATAATTGATTTCGCCGGCAAATTATGTAAGCGGTGGAAGTTGATACAGAGAGACCAAAAGATAGCCAGGGTCACCTTGACCTTAGTAAATATAATAAAGTGACTCGATGAGCCGGTGGTGCTCTTTATTTCGTCTGTACTAACTCAAGTGTATAACTGATGACGTGAACTCTACACATAAGATATAACACGCGCATACAGTCAAATTACTACATTACATCCATCCCCACCTTGAATTACTTTTACCTGGGGTTGAAAAGTAAATTAAAAATAATATTTATACATGCACGGTGTCTGACACAAAAGTCACAAAAGTCCACATGTGAATCGTATGTAAGCCTTTTAAAATGTGACACATTAGCAGTTACTGGTCCAATGGTAACTGATTCTTGAATAAAATCACTTAAATTATACAACTGTTCTGTATTTCTCTCTCATTTTTTAAATACAAACTTGAAACTTTAAATGTTGTTATAACAAATCAATATCTCTTAAAACAAATGATAAAAGTCCTGCACTTTGCAGTATTTTGTGATCTTAGTGTTCACTGTCACAGTTTGAATTACTTTGAGAAAGAAGTAAAATTAAGTCCTAAAAGAGAGGAGCGGTTGCCAGTACATCACTCTCTAAGCCAGGTCTTTACCACTTGGTAGCTAACTTAACATTTTTATAACACAAACTCCTTGAATCTTTCAGGGATTTTCCTTGCTCTTTGGGATCTCCTTAAATCTGTTGATTTTGGTTGTTCTTTCGCTGAGAACTGTCCACTTTGTTCGCTTGCTGAAATGTCTGTTTTCACATTTTCTATTTCGTTTTCTTCTTCTTCTTCCTCTTTATCTGGGGAAATAAACACATTGCCTGGAATATTTACCTTTTTAAAATGTGAAGCATATCTGGTGATCTTCTGATTTGCATGTTTTGTAGTGAGTACTAATAGAATGACATCTGAAGGTAGTAGACAGGACCGTCGGTTGCTGAAACAAAACAGTTAAAGGCAGAGATAGCGTATTATTTTATCGTGTTAAAGTGAACTTTGTTGAATGCTGAACTTAATATCAACTAAATACACGTTTAAAATATTTAAATTCCCTTACTTGCAGGCTTTTAATGACGGTATTAGTAGATTAAGTGATATTATAAAGAAAAAACTTCAAATTAATATATAACATTTTCGAGACGTTAGCCATTTTTAGTCTCATTTAAAATTATCTTCTGCCTAACTTATTATTTTAAAGGCAAGGTTCCGTTTTACTCGAAAATAAGAATTACATATAAAATATCGAAATGAAATTTATTTAAACAAATTGATATTTAAGATTTGTAAAGTTACTTTCTAATTTCATTTTCCCTTACATTTATTCCAGAATTAACAGGAGCCCAGAAAATACAGCGAGTACTGATCAGCCTGTTGAAGGCGATAGGGCTGGTCGCCCTCCTGCTATTGTTCATTTGTTCTTTGGACCTCCTAGGATCGTCTTTCCAACTCATTGGGGGTAAATTGCCGAAAAGCTTTGATGTCATTTTTTAATTCAATGTAGCCTTTGAGTCTGCCGCCCATTAAAACACAAAAATAACTTTATCATAATATGCATGTATCTGTATGTTAATGTGTTCTTTTTAAGAGAAGCTTTCTATTTATAAAGCTAAATGCATTTTTCTTACTTCCCTCTTTAACTCCCACACTAATAATATGCGCCACATTTTCACTCACCAGGTCGCGCTGCCGGCACTGTGTTTTCCGAGGACAGTATCCTTGGTAACGACGTGGCTGGCCTGATGATTGGTGTCTTAGGCACCGTACTGGTCCAAAGTTCCTCAACTTCTACCTCAATTATTGTCACAATGGTGGCGTCGAATAGTGAGTAGCTTTAAATACTGCTTAAAATATTCACTAGTTCGTAAATTTTGTTTGTTTTTCGTTTGTCAATTGACAATTTTGAGTCGTTTTTTTTTTTTTTTTTTTTTTTTTTTTTACTGTTGTGGTGAAATTTTACAGTTATCTGAGGGATGTGGATTGGTTGGATTGGTCATTTTGCTCCTTTTCACACTACATGATTTCGAAGAACATGTCAGTTATATGTTATTAATAAATATTTATAGTCATCAGCGTTCCTACCGCTATCCCAATGATAATGGGCGCCAATATCGGCACGTCCGTCACCAACACCATAGTCGCCATGGGGCAGTCGGCAGACAGGAACGAATTTCGGCGCGCGTTTGCGGGAGCCACTGTCCACGACATGTTCAACTGGCTGTGCGTCCTCGTGCTTCTCCCGGTGGAAGCTGTTTCCGGTTACATGTACCGTCTAACCGACCTCCTTATCAACAGTATGCCTCTGATTACAACAGGTGCCAAGATTGATTTCTTCAAGCTGGTCACTTCACCTTTCACAGGGCTCCTCATAAAAGTGAGTATTCTGTGGACATAAATACGTGTGTTGGGCCTACTGTACGCATGTGTACTGATAATTTGATTCAACCTTGTAATCATGCTAATTCCTACAACCCCACGTATTTAAAATTACACTACTTCAAAAAAAAAAAAGATATAAGATATAATGTTTTAAGAGGGTTTTATATATTCTTGTACATTTAATTTAAATTCACAGGAGACTTCAAACTACAGTCTACTTTTGCTTCCTTTCATAGGCCTACTGAAGCTTATCTAAAGCTAATTACTTTTAAAAACTGAAAGACAGTAGCAAGCTGGTAAAATGACACTATCATTAACAGCATTGTGAATTATACACAGCACATTCTCATTTATTAGCTTGACAAGAACGTGATTATTGCTATTGCTGCCGGAGACACTGAAAAAGCGTCAGAACCTCTACAGTTGGAATGGTGTAAAACTAAGACCGTCCTTTACAACGAAACGACGCACATGAATTTTACTATTCCATTGGGTAAGAAAACGCAATGTTAAACACACACACCCCCCTTTAACACAAAGGCCTGGCCCCGCTAGTGATAAACTACAGTATAACGTTGCGTAGCGTTGCATGGCCTGCCAGTATGATTAAACGGCACGAGTAAATAAGCCTCGACTTTTTCTGTTTAGAAATTATTTTGTCTGTGGGTCCAAGTTATTGATATTGACTTAATCGAATCAATTGACTTCAAATTGAATATATTCCTTTACGTTTCAGCACAATCAGATAATGCCACGTGGCTTAACTACGTGAAAGGGTTAATTGGAAATAACACATTCTACAATGAATCCTCCCCTGCTGGAGTGTCGTATAAGTGGAACCAAACGACATTGGAAGAAAAATCAGTCGGGGTCAGCAGGTGTAAGTAGATGAACTAAAAGCAGCAGGTAGCTGATGCACCTTGGTGACAATGCAATGTAATAAATATGTTGCTGCAAACCAGCACCCCCCCCCCCCTCTCCCGGGCCCCATACCCACACACATACGCAGCCTCGCGCATTTTCACCAACAAGCGCCATAAGATTTAATGAATTTTCACCAGTCATAACGCAAATGAAAATGTTCTTGGACCCAAACTTTAATGTGCATTTTAACACTAATTATATTTTCACAGCGATTATTTGTGCTAAATTTGAGGCGTGCATGAACATACATGTACATGCATTTTGCACCTTGTTTCAATCGTCATTTAGGTTCTCAGTTATTCTATATACGCTTTTATTTCTTCGGCGGGTAAATTTACAAATTTAAATGAAGGCCTATAACTAGTTTTATGGATGGATTGGTTTATTTACGTTTACATAAATATTATTTTCAGGCACGTATCTCTTCTCCTACTTTAATTTGGACGAGACTGTTGCAGGTATTGTATTGTTAATCATTGCCATCCTCATTCTGTGCGTGTGTCTGGCCTTGATAGTGAAACTTTTACATTCTGTCCTGAAGGGAAGCATAGCCAGAATCATAAAGAAGGTCCTGAACGCCGACTTTCCGGGAAAATTGGCATTTTTAACCGGGTACGTCGCACTGTTGGTCGGCGCGGGAATGACAATTGCGGTGCAAAGCAGTTCCATCTTTACGTCGGCCATGACACCCCTCGTTGGAATAGGCGTCATCAGCATAGAACGTATGTACCCTCTCACGCTTGGCGCCAACATCGGCACCACATGTACGGGCCTCATCGCCGCTCTGGCCTCCAGCGGGTCCAAGTTTGAAAGCGGGCTACAAATCGCCTTCGTTCACCTCTTCTTCAACATCAGCGGCATTCTCATTTTTTATCCCATTCCATTTATGAGGGTGCCGATAAAGATGGCCAAAACCCTGGGGAACACCACAGCTAAGTACCGCTGGTTTGCCTTGTTTTACTTAATAACCATGTACTTTATCCTGCCGCTGGCAGTGTTTGGACTCTCGCTGGCTGGTCTGTGGGTCATGGTGGGAGTGGGGGGAACTTTCCTGCTGCTGTTCTTACTTATCATTCTCATAAATGTGTGTCAACGAAAATGTTCCCGGTGTTTGCCGAGAAAGCTGAGAACTTGGGACTGGCTGCCTTTGTGGCTACACTCTCTGCAGCCTTATGACAGGGCGATTAGTAAGCTGCTTTGTTGTAAGCGTTGTAAATCAAAAGAGCCCAAACCTACAGAGAAACAAAATGGTCACGCGAACAAGGCCTTTGAAGAAGAACACAAACTTTAAATTGATATTTACTCACTAGAAATAACATTCTCCCGCAGGCTTTGTGTAAAAAAATCCTCCACTGTGACTTTTATTTTTGCATATAATTTTGCTTTTTAGGTGTTTAAATCTCTTAAATATTTTATTGTCCCCCTAAGGCAATATTCGAAACTGAATTGAATATTCAGTTGAGTTTGAACAAAATATCATTTTGATTAAAGGTCTACGACGATCATTGAACCATTCCACGTCTCAGTTAAGAACTCTGTGATATGTAAGCTGTTTAGTATAACGCTTACACTCCTTTAACCTACATGTATAAACTTTCTCTTTGTTTGAACATTCCAATTTCAACTTTGGATTTCCAATTTTAACTTAAGAATTATAAACAACCCACTCGAAAAGACAAACACTTTTCAAATTTTGCACCACATTCATTCATATCTATATCGGTGGAGGGTGTATATACTGTATATAACTAAATGTATCTTTGTCGAATTTCCTCGGGAGCTTCGTTAGATATTTTGCACAAACATGTAGCAAATCGGACTGACGAATGCACACCGTATTAGATAAAGACCAACATTCCCACTTTTATGATTTTTATAGCAGAGTTTATGTATATTAATTTTTGAGTATTTCACATAAAAAAGTAATATTTTAATACGTGCACGTGTAAAATAATGCCAATGTCAATAAATGAAGAACATCAATTGTGGAAAGATATTATGTTCTGATTGTGATCTAACAATTATATCAAATTATACAAGCAGGCGTCAGTTTATTGTATACAAGTGCAGGTGTATGTAACGCTAATCTGATATTAGCTACACGTAACATTAGCCACAAAAAAAGAGCACCAGCTGCTGGTTATGAGTATCAAGGCAAAATTTTAGCTCAAATTTTCACAAATTTATTCAGCTTTTAAATTTGATGCTTTTATGACCTGTACATGTCCATATCACCGCCGTTACTGCAGACACAACGATACTTCAAACCTTCGGTCAAGCTCGTTGGAATACAGACTGTTTTTATCTAATAATAATTGTTTCAACCACTCTTATTTTTATTATTAAGATATCTTTGTCAAAAAAGAGATTTATGTGCGCCTCCGTTAGGTTGAAATATGGTTGACCAATTCATTAAAAATTCTATCAAATTGGAACTGAATTTCATGCTATAACTTGATTGATTTTGTTTGCAAACAGTGTTACAGACAATATAACCAGAAAAAAATCCCCACTACCTGCAAGCATTTGTTTTCTGGAACCACTGGACAGATTTAACTTTGGGAATTCAGCTGTTTAACTTTTGAGTATTAAATATGCCAAAACTTGGTCACACGTGCACCGTGCGTTTTATAATATTTTGTGAATGTTTCCGTTTTAACACGGTTGTAAATTAAAAGAAATTTATAAATCTGTCTTTCAAACTATACTGCGGAAAAAAAGCATTATAATGATAATAACGCTAAACTAAAAAAAGCGTATTCCAGCTTTGATTGGCATCTCAGAATAAAAAAAAAAACAATTGCAATCCTCGGTACGGTAATGTATAAAACGCTTTAATAGCACTTTGATAAAGAACGCTTTCAATATACAACACGTTTGGTTCTAATGCATTGCATTTGCCTCATAGAAAATGTGCATAGGTGTTATTGCATTAATGGTGTTTCAAACGTTCATATTACGAAAGATAAGTCATTTGATTATCGAATGAAAAATTTCAGAAAGGTAGCCAACAGTTTAAGTATCGAAATGTGAAACCTTCTGTCTACATCTAGTTTCGAGCGGATATATATATAATATGGAGATGTAACGGTATGATTGGTCAGTATTTGAATTGAAAACCACAACTTTCCGTAATTGAAATAAGAGTTGATTCCATGTTTCAAAGCAGTAACTCTATTGAATGAATAAACCAAATGATTGCAATATTGCACCTCCACTGTTGATCAGTTTCCATATCTGATACGCTGGTTTATTGATAAACAAAAATAAATGCTAAAAGAACTATGTAAGTGGCTGAGGAAGCCATGGAAGATAGGCTTTAATATTTTATAGGCCCAATTATATCCTTTGGCTAAACGTGCCATCTCATATATAACGCTTGCATCGTAAAACGGCCTGCATGAAAAATCAAACAAATTACGCATTTTCTATAAAATTTTATTAAAGCAACGGGATACATTAAAGGAGTCGCACTGTCCAACCTTAAATCCTTCATAGTACCGATTCAGTATTCACGCGTCTCGACTTTCAAAAGTCCTTAATAATACGCATTCACGTTACAAGGTAATATAATACTAGTGGCTTATATACGGCAGTTTATAACTATGAACGTCCTTGCCCTGTGAGTCGAAGAGTCTACATGCACAGCACCCTATTGGGTCTACACTAACATTAACAAGACAGCCTCGGGAGTGGGATCCAGAGGGAGGAACACAGTACATTTCAGTCCACAGTCGTATGCGTCTCCACGTTGTCGTCTGCTGAGAAAACGTAATCGACATGTTCGTCTGCGGTGTGAATGCCGTTGGCAGTGTTTGTAACTTTTGGCTAACTTCCCTTTCTGTGCATCCGTTGTTTTCGTGGTGGGAAAATAAGGCAGAGTAGCGTTAGGATGCGCGCCATCTTTTTTTGTCCGTTTGTTTGTCGTTTTCCCTGTTGGTTGATTGGGTTTCGAAGCTTTATTGAGTCCGAGTCCGTTCCACTACTCTGCCTCAGTTCCCCTCTTTATATCTGCTGACGATCTAGTTGACTTAATGACTAAGTTCCGAACGAACTCTGACCTTCCACGTTAGCTTCAATTTATCACGTTACTTAGGTACGGCGTCATTATGAGATAATATGAGATAATAGATATGAGAAAATAACATGAGTGTACTCAGCTGATGGCTCGATGAGATTTGAAAAATGAATACGAAATAAGCTAGCTTTTTGTAAATAATTTTCTATTTTTAGTTCCGTTGCTTTCTTCCGTCTAAACCTTTTAAACTCGTTCTTTTCAAGTGACCAAGACGTTGGAGCGTCTTGTTTCAGCATGAACCTTTCAGTCGGCGGCAGTCAACTGCATCAAAAACTTGGCAAAACTCCATAAAGCATTCGAGCAGATGACAAACCGTTCAAAGCTTCAGGCCGTTTGATTACGAAATGAGCTGAAGTCGCATAACAAGTGTTAGATAATAATGCCAGAATAAATTGCAACTGTCTCCACCGGCAGCTCGCGGAGAATATTCAGCTTAAAGTTTCTTATTCTTTGTTTGTTTGGATGAGTGTTCACTCATTTTCGGCGGTAAAGTGGGTAATTTTCAATTGTGGTATCGTCTGCTACTAGCTCATCGTTCTACTGCTGAAAATAGAAAAAAAAACTTATATTCTGATATTTAGGATTTCGTTTTCTAACTTGGAAAGCCAGTACCTTTACAATTCAAATGCAATTACGAGGTATATTTGAAACACAAAACAAATAAGTTGACTAAAACAGTATGTTCCCCATTCTACAAAAAGAAATACCTCATGCTATACCAACATAAACGTATATGTATGTGCCGATATTGGCGTGTATGGTTATAGCCACGCATCACAGCAATCAAGTTAAGTGCATGATAAATAGTGGTATGTTTGAAGATTGAGGGGTATTGTTGAAAATAGCCCATATACAGATTGGTGACAAGCTGGTGCAACAATGATAGGGCGTGGAAACGGTGGGGGAAGCATACAGCAAGGTCAGGAATATTCATAATTAGAGAAAGGTTAAAAATGGTACCATGCGTTCTTGGTTACTGCTGGGCGATTGATTTTACCAATTTTATCTAAATTAATATGAATATTGTCAAAATGGTTTTAATGTTGTCTAAAAAAATAGAGACAAAACTAATATATAATTTTTAAAAGGGGCAATCTAAGTAGAATTTGTATTTCATTCGACGAAATCTAACCACTACGTTTACTCACCGTCCATCACTCGCAAAAATTCACAAAAGAGGTCGCAGTTAGGTTGAGAAGTAATGGGGGTCGTTCTTGCCCCTGCAGATCAGTTCTCGCAACTTTTGTCTGGTATCAGAGACGGGGGGTACACCATTGTTTTGAGGCGGCCCAGACTGTGCAAAGCAAGGGAAGGTAGTGAGGTCACAGGCTCATGCATTTGGTTAAAAAGATCGCCAGTACCGCTCATATACACGTATTACCTAGGATGTAGCTGCAGAACAGTCGATATACTGTTAGTTACAGGACTGCAGCTCACAGAACGATAAGGGGCGTGGTAAGCCCCACGTCAATATGTGCTTGCTAAACACTAATCCGCCACAACTGCGTAATAATGCGTATTTTCTCACACAAGTCGCATTGTGCAAAAAGTCTACAAAACTGTCCCCTGATTTATGCTTTTTTTATTTAATCTTTTGGCAAAAAGTGTCCAGCCTGTGATCAAGTACATGGCAGACGGTTTCTTAACGAACCATGGTTTTATATATATATATATATATATATATATATATATATATATATATATATATATATATATATATATATATCGGCACAGTATATATGAATGAGCAATTAGTTTTGAAATCGTCTTCTATGAGCGGTACTGACGGGGTCTCGACATTGCCAAGCAGTTGTGCGTGAGTATAATACAATATATGTGTTACGTGGTGTTACACATGTAATAGCACACTTAACAGTGACGTTGAAAGAATCCACACTCGTTTGCTTTACACCATTAACAGTAAAACAAGTAAACGGTCACATCGTATATCTCATATATAAAAATGCTTTACCCAGGTTATCATTGCTTAATAGCAAAAATCATAACTACAAATTCTTTGTTTTAAAACACAGTGGCAGAAAAGTGGTAGAAAAGAGTAAAATGTAGAAGCAAAAATGAAGAAACAGAAAGAAATGGAGAGACTGGGAGACTTCAGAGCAAAGATATGGCCAAAAAAAAGGGTGGTTATCAGCGGTTCGAAAGGCGCGTCAAGATTTGGATCGGCATGTTTGTCAAAATGCCTTGACCCCCAACCCACGCTGCAAAAAGCAATATGGCCGACAGACGCAGCTAGTAAGAAGATGTCACTACGTTACTACTGCATAGATTTTTGATTCTAAAAAAATGGGAACTTCCTACAAGATTATAGTACATTACCCAGTCCATAAACTACACTGTTTATTTGAAATTATTCGCATGCTAAATCTATAAAATAAAACGCTTTGAAATATAACGAACGCCAAGAGAACGGACGATGCATAATAAAAATGCTCAAAGAAACGAAATTAGAATATAAGATAAAGCAGAAAAAATGAATTGCTATAAGATGAATAAAGAACGTGTTTACACAACAGAAACTGCATAGAAAGTGGCCCCGTCTTCCCACAAAATAACAAAAAACAACTTCCAATAAATAGTCTGAGTACTCTGAATGCCATTACATAAAGAGTGAACGAGTAGCAAAAAATGAAAATAAAACAATGTTAAACATAAGTAAGAACGGCTTGAACATTGCAAATGTATTCAGAACCAAGCGAGGCCCTCCAACTCACCGAGCTGCCTTGGCTTTCGCTGAAATGGAAGATCGTAGTTTGTCAAATACCACAACTGGACAGCTGTGACAAAGATGTGTGTGTGTGTGTGTGTGTGTGTGTGTGTGTGAAGTAGATGGGGCAGTGTTTGTGCGTATGAGTGTTGTTTCTTGAGGGGTTTTCGTATATTGAACTTTAAAATGTCAGTAATTACTAGTTGTTACAGTACTAAGAAAATTCCTCAATTTAGATTACGCTCGTAGCTTACCGAAACAAGTTTTTTAAAACTCCGACACGCTTAAAATCTAAAGATAAAAGATAATTTATTTGGTGGACAAATCGAAAAGAAAAAACATTTAGCTGAAACTGAAGTTCAAGCGGTAATCATTCCCATCATCAAGGCGACTGTTAATTTATCTTTTCCCCAAGTCCATTATGTGACATATGTAGTAAACGATAGCATTGCCGAACATTAACGATGTTAGAATTAAGACTCCACGACGTACAGCTCACATCAGTAGCTGACAGCTATCTGATATGGCTCAACAACACGAGTGTGAGAGTGACCAGTATAGGGGTGGGGTCTAACGTGGCTACAGTTACTTTTACACTACACATACTCCACTGTGCATTCTTCAAAAGCTTTCACATTAAGCCAAGCAAATATAAGCGTACCATATGAACACACCATATAACTATTTTAAATTTCTACCTAAGTAGTAATTTCAATTGGAAAGTCAAATTTATACACGCGTTTTATCTTACCGAGTGAGACCATGGTTCGAGCCCACCCGTTGGAACCGCTAAATGGCGTATCTATAATCGCCTGAGCATCACTTCTCATTGACTACGAATAAAAAGAAAAACGTGCCTGAAAATTTGTCTTTTCAAAGTTGCAAAAAACACTTTGATTCTTTTTTTAACAAAGCAGGTAGATTATTTCGTTTTTGCATTGTTTTTCGCCATAATTTGGTTCCAACAGTTAGACCTTGGCTTAGTATTTGGGAAAGTCTCACTCAGTGAATAATTCATTACAATAGTTTCGCCTTCAGTTTTAAACAAAGACATGCCAACTCACTCCATGAATGTTAACTCAAACAATCATCAGTCGTTTGGTTGTAAACATTTTTTCTCAAACGTCAAAATAATGGCGACTCCAAACTGATTTTAAGACTTTTAAGACAAACAAAGGGCGCAAGTTGGCATCTCTGCTGTATCATGATGAGCTGGTTCCGTTAGCTATCGCTCTTAAAGATTGGTTTGTCATTCAGCTGTTCAGTAAAAGTGCAACCACCCTTAAAGTCGATCATCATAGACGCGTTTGTTTCGTTCTGCGAAAAAACCACGTGTCTAAAATAATATATATAATTTGTAGCAATTACGGCGTATAAAACAAATGTGTTCCATCGCGTATCGCTTTTGATACTGTAGCTATACAAATGTTTTCTAGGCAGTTTTGAACATTTGTAAACGTTATAGCTGACACTATAGTCTAAAGTGTAAAACTGCGATATCGTCACCAGCTCCTCATGCTGAAGTGTCAGTGTTTCCTTAAAGGTCTACTTGCCATGGCTCAACCATAATGTGGGGGTCTTTGGGGTGAACTTTATATACTGGAATAATTCGCGGACCGTCGAAAGCCTACGAAACGAAAACCTAGTGATGACTAAGCAATTTATACAGGTTATCTCAGAGACAGAGAGAGAGAGAAAGGGGGAATAGAGACAGACAGACATAGGGGAGAGGGAATGGAGTAGGATGTTGAAATTTGGAGAGGAAAACGTTTGCGAACTAAAATTTGCTACGCTACAAAAGGCAGAACAGCTGATGAAAAATCTTTAAATTTCAGTCGATAGATAAATTTTGATCTTGCTTATCCAGAAAGTGAAAACATAGAATGTAAATGTGCAGAAAATGATATTTTTTCTCTTTTTTGAAGTTTTTTTAAACGATACAATGAGGAACCAGGTCATCGAATTATGACAAGCTGCTACATGTCTCTAAGCAGGCAAGAGGCTCGCACGCCACGTGAGGCACACCATGCCTTCTATTACCTGGAAGACACCGATTTCATTGTCTTTTGACTAGTTGTCTCGGGTCCCAAGTCTTCCTTTAAGTATCTGTCAATCAGCATACGCTCCTTATCCATTGTGTTGTGTAATTCACCCAACATCGTTCGTAAATGTCGAAAGTGGGATGGGGGAGGGAAATCGGGCTCGGTCATGGTCAAGAGCCTTTTCTGTGAAACATGGCAAGAGAGAACAATTGAAATGCCAACAACAACAAGCCGAGCGCTTAGTCTTGATTAACTGAATGCACAAATAAAATAATGCGCTAGAGAACTTCTTGGGATTAGCTTGTGCAGGTGACAACCATATTCGAGCCAGCAAAATAAAAGAAAAGTCTAAATATGAATGTAATGAAAAAAGAACCAATTTCAAGAAATAAATCATAATAATAATAAATATGGGACCAAGCTGGTGAACACAAATATGGCTGCCGGAAGGAGAAGTGCTGCGCATGTCACAAGTCGTAGCTGATAAATACCACCTGAATTCCGCACCTTTAGAACACACGTCGGTGTGACGTGTAAGAGCTGTAGAGGGAGGTACGGGGAGACAAAAAAGAGTGGGGCAGCTCGTAGCTCCGCTGAAATGGGTACAGATAGGGGACATGGTAATTAGGAATAGGACTAATGCCACGTGATCGTACCCCTTGCGTAAATGAAGTTCAACCTGCACCATATAATGTTACCGTTCACAATCTCTCGAAAAGTATCAGTATATTCAGATCCTCCTTTGAGTGTTTAAGTATCATTTTTTACAAGCATTTCACTTGGCAGCTTTGAGATACATTTAACAAATATACAAATCGACATGTGTAAATATAGATCTACGATAAGCTTCGTGAGGCAATTTCGGAACTGGTAGCACAGGTAAACTTAATTCCAAGGGATACTGCCTGTCTCTTGCAGGAAGAAACAACGTGGTGGTCATTCGTGTGCTGTCTACGTTCTATGGTAGTTACAAAATGCACGGAAAATAATAGAAGGTAATCAAAGCAAAGAATGTTTTTCTGACTAAATACATATCCATTTATCCATTTGCTTGAAAATGTTTAAAGAAGATGCTGTAGTGACTTATTACAAATGTTTTCTGATTCAGTTTACATGAGAAATATTCTGCAAAACTACATGTATAACATTTTCTAACACTTTTAGTTGCAAAACTTTATATGCTGTATATCTGATCACAATTAGTTTACCCAAAGCACAATCATTCTCATCTGAATATTAAATGATGTCACAAAATCCAATCGATAAATTCTAAACTAATTACCAATCATAGCGTACGCCCTCCCATTTAAGAGATCATAGTCTATATATAAGCGTCCCATACTGGGATTCAGGTACTCAGTTACAGAACGATAGTGGGCGTGATATAAATAAAAACCAAAACACACTTACCTCGATGTGCAAGGGGCTACGTTTCGGAGCTGAAGTTACAAGTGAGTGTCTCCAAGGCTAAAGATAGAAAAACAGACATAAGTTAGTATATTGACAAATATACAGCTACTGTAGCCCCGCCAAAGCCCCATTCACATGTAATTTAATGCAATTTTATTTCAATGTCGCCTCATTTTTTCTGAGGCATGGCATCATGTGAAACGGATGAATATGACTGACTTACGTTCTGGATCAAGGAAGGACGTATACTTCATGTTCAAATGTCGTAGTGGAAATTTGCGAAACGTGTCAAAATGTCCCAAATTAAAGTGAAAAATACAGTACACTTGTAGCAAACAGTTTTGATTTCCCAGTCTCCACATACATGTATATGTACTTAAATCATTAAGGTGTGGTGCAAAAATGTGTGTCCAATTTTCCATGGGAGTTTTGTAAATGAAGGACGTGATGACAGGGGATATGGCAGTGATGAAGTGAGTCTCAACTACCAAACAGTTGTCTGGTTGACATTTTCTTGCTTTCTCAATATATACCAAACACTCTTGGACGTCTTGTTCAGAGTATCCTTCAATCGTTTCCAACCTCACAAACTCGCTGCTTCTTTTTGAGAAATGCGAGCGAATAAACACTTAATACACAAAAACGAATTCAGGAGATCTCAGTTGATCATTTTTATCCAAGAATCATTTTCGGTTCATACAGAACTGAACTGCTTTTACTTACTACAGCTCTGTTTGATAACTGACTTTTTCCCTTTGCGTTACCCCAAAAACAAGGGTGGCGTTGGTGTAAATCAGAACCAGAAAGCGAGGCTTTGTAACAGAAAGGATACCCTGAACTTCGTGTAGTTTCGACTCACCCTATCAGAAACATCCGATATTTTCAGAACCTTTGCCCAGGGACTTGATATTATGGACGGCATATGCTAACAAGATCAAAATAGAAAGAGGAAGGGAAAATAAGATTCTGCGGGCGAGGATGGAAGGATGACGCTGATGACAATGCCGATGAGTGTTGTGGAAAAGGAGGTGATACTATGTGTAGTTTTCTACGTATGTGGTAATTCGTTCCCCTTGCGGTCGCCTCCCGTTTATGAGGTTTGTCACAGTTGAGATTCAAATCCAGGCAGATTGGCAATTCGCCTTGTCAAAATATCAATTGGCATCTCATTAAAGCAGATTTGCAGTTCGCCTAGGCGGCATTCAAACACAATGTTCATGCATTTGACTGCCTTAGTGTGCTTGGGATTGTTAAAAACTGCAGTTTATCCATGTTCAAATATGTTTTCACTTTCGGAGATGTTGCCGGACCCCTTGGTGTTTTTGTTATAAAGCATAGAGGAAAATACCTCACTTGAGCTTTACAAGGCAAGAGTGAATATGAATTAGTAAAACAAAAAATATATATTGTGCTGCACGTTTGACAAAACTAAATACAACATATTACTAACTTATATAATAAACTTTCTTTATGGAACATTAATTTGTAATATATTCTTCCTTCTTCCAAAAGGTAACTTCCCATTTCTTTGAACAAAATATTTGTAAAAATAAAAATGGTGACACAATAAGTGGCCCTGAAAAGGCCTTGGCGCAGCAGCAAGTTTTACATTTTTGTTTAATTGATTCATTTTCCTGCCATGCAAAGGACATGTGTGACATATTTTGCGTTTGTTCTGGGGGTTATGCAACTACTGATAGAAAGATCAACGTTGGTTCGTATTTCAGATTCTAGATCGCTTTTTATTGGAGAAAAAATTGAGCTGAAAAAAGCCCCCTAGTATCATACTCGCAACAGTGGAGTGCACATTATTAGACTTCCTGTACAGAATACCTGCCTTTCATGTCACGTTCAGATACAGAAAATGGAAATAAAGGGAAAACGGAAGCGATAGATCCCGTACTAAAGTCATAAGTATAAAACATACTTATGAAGGTTACTTCCCCTAGCTGAGGTTTCACTGGGATAGTTTGTCATTCTGTTATGTGGATTAAGCCAAGGTCCAAATAGTAAATTTTGAATTTAATAGATGAATAACAAAAAAGGTTTACAAAAATTGCTTTCGACACTAATAAAACAAAAGACCCAGCAAACAAAGAGTTTTATGACGTTCCCTAACGTTACCATAATGTTTTTATGTTATTTAACGTTATAGTAGCGTTATAATAACGTTATGTGTTCGCTAGGAATGGTCTCTGGTACATTTAAATCTTTTAACCCCTGAAAAGTGAAAAAGCATGTGTTTTATTTTATTTGTTTATATCATTAATTTCTTTTATTTTCATTATTGACTTAATTTCGAATTGCATTTAGAGTTTATTTAAGGTAATTATTTATAAATCAAGGTTCGACAAATAATGAAGAAGCAATATGGTCTGAAGTATAATATTTCTAATCTCATGTATCCAAAAAACAGTACATAAGCCTCCAGTTTTGAACAATCTCACACTGACAGTCAAACAGCGAGGTGCCCTGTATGATACTATTCAAATTGTGCCCAGGCACCACTTCATTTGACAGTTAGCCTAGGCAAATTGCAATCCGGTAGTTGAATATCAGTATCTTAATTAACTTAAGGTCAAGCGTAAACTTGCAGTCGGAGCATGAATAAAATAATGTCCTATTTGCCAAGCATTAAAGCTGAATGAAAGAACGTGATGATAATGAATGCATAATTGAAGTGCTCTTGTATTATAAAATAACAGTAAATTGTGTTATCAACAGCACGTACGTCATGAATCAGCAAACTTACTGTGCTATATTGAAAAAAACAGCCCTTGTAACAAGACATATTTCTTTAAAAATATAACAATAAAAACAAAGCACCATAACAAAAGTTTGATGTGCATGTTCCCACTCATTCTTTAACATAATTTATTTATATACGTGAAACTGATCAGTTTCAAAAATTAATCTAGTCATTACAAATTTAAGCAAATCTGAAAGTTTCACATTCACGCCTTTACCTTTTCCAGTTTTGGAATTGTCCCTTTCGTCGTTGGAACTTAGTCGGTTTTGGATTATATTCACCTAACTTCAAAGCAGCCTAAACATAATTAGTAATAAATGTAAAGCAGAACGAAAGAAATAAATGAGTGAAAATGCAAACTTTGCACACGGCATGAAATGTTACTACAAGATGAGCGAGCTCTCAGAGTCCGTGAATACGCAGTGTGTGCCCACGTGACCATCACGTGGCCGCCAGAAGTCCTCCAAAAGTGGAAGATTTCACACGCTACAAAAAAAACTAACGCTACAAAAAGCTAACGCTGGCAAAAATTCACGCGACTAGTGATGGCAACAATGCGCAATGTTATAGATGTTTATGTCAGAAACTTGTCTCAGAGAAGAATCTTGGAGACAAAGAAAAGAAGATGGTCACTGACAACATATACATGCATGAACGCATTGGCTATACTATTGAGGTTAAAAGCAAGTAAGTGTGAGATCAAAAACGCAGATGAGTGCAAAATACAAAACGCAAAAGTTTATTGGATAAGAAATAACTATCCGTCAACGTCAGTTAATGCCTCTTGTTAAGATAAGCACTAGTATTATAATTCAAAGAGAAATCACAAATCAAACACGTGAGTCAGAATTGTCTTTAATACTGTTATCTAAAACTTACCATTTTGCGCGGCTCTTCTTTTCCGAAATAGGTGATTTCGTGTACTGTCTCAGAAAGAGAAATAGTGGGTAATACAGAACAAAAAGTTGTCGTGGCACAAAAAATTTCTCACCTGATAAAACCTGACATCAGGTTCGCCTCCTCTACCACTCAGATCCACCTTAATTCTGGTCGTGCCTGACGGGACCGGGTGGCTCCTCCCGTACGAGTAGCTAAACCGATCCCCGCTTTGCCCAAGTCCGTATGATGAGTACGACCGGTAGGGTGAGACGTGCCCAACAAGGCTCCTGAAGCTCGGGTAGTGGCTCCCTGGGTACACGTACTCTTGCTCCTTGTCCTCTCCTCCACCTCTGCGCACGGACCTGCTGTACAAGCTACTATACACCGGCAGAGGAGGCACGGAGGACGCACGGCGAGAGCGGGAGACGCTCGAGTAGTAGGACGAGACGCCGTAAGGTGTGAACGACGGGGACAGGATGGAGTGCCTTCCGGTCTGTGGGTGCAAGGATATGAAACAAAAGGTAAGGGTAGGCTATGGTTCACACAAGTTTGATTGGAGGAAATTGCAAGGCACATTCCAATGATCTTTAGGTTTATTGAAAATAGGTCGCTGTGATTATCATAGACACGTTAACAGACGACATTCCGAAAAACAAGAGAAGGTGACAGAAGAAATTCTCCTTGATAGACCAAGAGATTAAGGGAACAAGAGGTACAATGTTATTAAATTAGTCAAAACATCTAAAATGTGTCAACATTTTTATAGCTTAAGAAGACAAGGACACTACGTTGGGATAAGAAGAACGCGCTGTCCCCGTTCGAGTGAATTATCTTCATCTAAATAACCGATAATATCATCACTACAGCCCCCATTGGTGCCCCGGCAATAGTTGCCTTTAAATGACTGACAATAAGGCAAAAAGTAGGATTGCCATACGTCCCAATCCAAGCCCCTGGTGCTGTCTGCAATGCCAGAAGCGGCGGCATAGGCTCTGTCCAAGTACAATCGGTCTGTGATCAAAGAGTCCTGCATGGGTCTCCTGTGTGCTCTTAAAGAGTAGTCCACGCTGATTGGGATGGGCTCCACGGACTTGGCGCGCTGTAAAATGAGGGGGTAAGGGTGAGGTGATAGAACAGCACGCACAAACAAGAGTTTGGGGAAACAAGAAAAGACTACAGAGTGTTCCAACAGCAAATGTTGGACAATCTTAGGGCTCTTTCTCAGTGAAAGCGTCGTGCTACGTAGAGCGATCCAATTGCAAGGAGACTTTCGCTGAATGCAATTAGATTATCTTATTAACCGCCTTGGATCGATCTACGTAAACCGACAGTTTCATTGGGAATGAGCTATACATTGATGACTTTCTCAAAGCCCGAAGTAACAAAAATGATAACAGTGTTTCACTTATAACAAGAAATTCTCACAAATATGCAGTGGCTACTATTTGCTGGGAATAAAGAATTACACCACTGTTGCTAAAGGTACACGCACAGCAAAAAATAAATGGATAAAATGCATTTGCTCTTTTGAATTGATTGTTTTCGATTTGTACTTTTCGTTTTGTTTTAAGTACACCTTATCCACCCATTATTGCTTACTCTTGGTGCCTGTCACAAAACGACTAAAGTCAAAATCGGCCTTAGTATAGACTGCTACCTGTATAGTTGACAGTCGCCTAAATTCCGTATTTAGCTCGTATTTTCGCCCCTTAAAATTGTGCCCATTAAAAAAACCAGATGCTCTTGACAATGATTTTTATTCACTGTGACAACTTTGGTTTATTCAGGCATGTCAACATCATGCTTGCCAATATCACCAAGTCGACTTTACGATTCCTGATATTCAAATTTAGCAGTCTATGCTGAGCCCCATAACTTAAAGACTTTTTGTGAAACAGGACCTGAATTCCAATTGTCTTTAGGCACTAAAGGTCATCAAATACCCACTAGCTCCACTTGAGAAACGCTTCCTCATCTTAAGGATGCGCATGTTTTGTATATATCGAATTCTTAATATATTAACAATGTTTTCTATAAAATACCCTTTTGGTCAAACAAAAGACTTAAATTAGACGCATTCTACTATCACCATTACAAATGTGTTAACATAAAAAGTTCAAGTTTCTGTAAATTGTAAATTTTGTTACGACTCTCCAGGCTTTTTAAACTTGTCATAAAACTATTGGAGCTAGTGCATCACACAACGCAGGAAATATCAGAGTTGCCAACACTGGGTACTGAAGCAAATTTTTGACAATAGGTTGTCGTCAACGCTCTTTTATCATAAATAGCACAATGGATTGCGAGATTTTCAAAAAGTTCTCTGTTGGCAACTCTGGCGAAAAGGAAAATAATCTTGCCGCACCCTTCTAGCCACACTGGAGGCCCTGTAGCTGACTCCCATGGGGGGAACGCTGGGGGCGCGTCCAACACTCCTGGAGCGATAGCTGTGAGAAGAGAATTGTACCTTGGGGGAGGCGGCAGCCTAGCAGGAGAGAAACGCAAACAGAGCACAGTTTAGATAGTGGGTTTACTAGTACTATAACTACGCTATAGAGAAAAGATAGGCCGGTTCTGGAAATCTACGCTGAAAATGAAACAAAAACCAATAAACGAAGACATAGAATGCATGTGTGATAGATAGGTTCTGGATTTAGATAGCGGAAAGGGATGGATTGAAAATAAGGGTAAACTAACATAATATATGACACATCCTGAAAGCAAACTCAGCTGTTGTTAGTGTGAAAACTGAACTCAGTAGAAATCACATACATCACTGCACCACTTCTTGCCCGTCTGCCATGAACTGCCTTCATATACCAACTGTAACCCACAACACTGCTGGGGATTGGCCGCTGCAACCTACTTGATGAGGGGTATTTTCATCATGCATATGCATCCTAAAACGTGTTCAGATACTGAATGGTTGTATGGACATGCTTTATGTAGATGTGTCACTGGTATTCAAAGGATGCACACAGGACTGAACCATTGCACGCCAAATGAAAAAGATCTACATACACAGACGAGGCGCAGAAAAGATGATTCGCCTATAGCGCTAGTTTTTCCTGGACACATAGTCGCGACCCATGCAGTGCTTGTATGAGCAAAACCAATACGCACTCACGGAACGACCACTCACTAACGGAATGCGTTTGTGGCTTGCGACGTCTCCCCAGGCAATGCTTCATTCCCAAGATTTCCTTCGCCCAGCTGATTGCCACGTAACACATGGTTTGTTCCCATGAAGAGTACAGTTTTGCACGCGTAGACTGACTCTGAGAGCTCCTTCAAGTTGCACTTTTCCTTTTGATGGGGAAGGTTCTCAAGTTAATTTATAGTTCTAAAGGAAAGCAAAACTGTCATTTTACTTAAATTCATAACATACAAAATCTGTAAAATTCAAATACAAAATTGAATGAAACCATTATATCTTAGTAAAAGAAAAGTAAAATTAAATTGGGCATAAAGATATTAAATGTTATCTCCTAGATGGACGATGACATGGTAGTAGAGATTGGTCGGTGAGGGAAACAGGATGTGGTCCTCTTGAGATTGTTACCTTGATATTGATACGCTGTGCGATGGGGGTCTCGTACACTTCATCGGGATCCACGTACACACTTTTCTCCACCAATTCATCCACCAGCTTGTCCGATATGTCTGTCTGAGATGTGATGGGAGTGCCAGAGATGAAAACGACGTTCTTTCGAGGCTGTTGAACGTAGGAGCCCCAGTTCCAGTAGCGCTCATCCACGGTGGTGTCAAGGCGCTTAGGCTTCTCGTACATGGCGCCAGATGTAGTGACGCCCACGCGACGATGGGACACTATATCGTCATCGTCATCGGTAGAGGGCGGGAGGTTGAGGCGGCGAGGCTCTGTGGCTGGTTGAGAAAGGGAACGCGGGTAGGAGCCGTAAAGGATGTCGTCTACGTCTCTGTTTAATGGGTTGTGCAGGTTTTCATAGGTGCTCATCAAGGTTTCATATAAACGCCCCAACACTGTCTTGGGATAATCTGTGATCGACTTTATTGACTTGGCAGCAACAACATCTCCTTCTTCTGCCACCTTGGTACCTACATCAAGGGCCGTTCTGGGGAGGCTCCTCGCCCTCCGTTTCTCCTCCTGTTCGTAACGGTAGCTCTTTGTCAGGATTCGCTGCTTCACTGTTTCTTTGGGGTCTTCCCAGTTCTCAACACGGCGGCGCATTTCTCTGCGTTTGGCTTTAAGTGGTTGGAAGAGGAAGTCGATGTAGTCGTCTGAGGTTGGGTGGTTGTGACTGTAGATTTTCTTACGGAAACCTCGTTTTGAGCGAACCTCTGAGGACGGTTTCACACTCTCAAGATCCAACCAACGCTGAGTTACACAAAAACTAGCGTCAAGGTAAACATTATAATCTTCTGGCAAGAATTAATTAAGCGATCACGTGTATTTCATCTTTTATAATTAAGAAATTATAGTTTTAATTGCAATGTTGAGAAGCAGAGCACCTACAAAACAGTCAAGCATTAAAATAAATGTGCAATAACAATGACAAGCAGAAAAGTGCTATTGGAAATTATTTTTTCATCTGTTTACCTGAAATTTGAAGTTAAATATTAAGCCGTTTACCGATAAGATAGGTGCTGCACAAGAAGTTAGTATTAATAGCTGAGTCGGCATTGACATAAAGACGAAATACTAAATATTTGAAAACGTGTTTACCATACACCAAATAGTCCTCTTTTTCCAAATATACTTGACATATATACAACAATAAAACGTTGTGAATTTAGACGCAACAACATCATAAACATAAATTACGTTTATTTCAAGTCGACGACATTTGATGCATCATGATAAAATTGCTCTCAAAATCTAGAAAACCGCCATTCTCCACCCACCAAAGTTATGTCTTATTATCTCTTTTAAATATATTCGATTGTCGTTATATCTCTTTATCGACCATTTCTTACCATTCTGTGGTTTATGTCCCGCAGCAGACGGTCGTCCTTGATTTTTGAGCGGTTCACCACGTCGTCCTGTTCTCCCAGTGCGTCTTCAGCAAGGAAAACGGCCCTGTTGGCACTATGTGCTAAGAAGTCAGACTCCACGCCTGGGAAAGGGAAAACATAAATCACTGGCACTTAACCAAGGACTGGCTATGTACTGGGCCCAGATTCATTATCGTTGGATAGTGCTATCCAGTGGTTTAAAAGACTGTTATCCTCTGCCACATTTACATTCAACTAGAGGTCCTTCTTGCTGTTTCAAAATTCGTTTAAGTTCCGTCTGGTAGAGAGTAATCCTCTGGAGAGCTTATCCAGAGATACCAACGTGTCATTAACAGTGGACAGTGTTATATATAGGATAGCGCTATCCAACGTTGATGAAAGTTATGCCACTTTGACAAACTGCGTCCACTTAATCGGTGTTTGTCTAGGTTTGTTAGAAAAAATGTATCGCTTTGAGAATTTGGTAAATGAATGATGACTGATATTGAGCAAATTTGGCGCAACCTACTGTAAATTGGGCTCTTTGTGTATAAAAAATCCGAAAATATTAGTGACACTGTAAATCTTCCATGTCCTATAATATGTTTGTAAACTAAAATGATACAGCCGTAAAAGAATACCAATAATTAGCACCCAATACTATAGCTTTGGTCTGTGCAGTTAAAATAATTAAGTGTATTGAACTTGGACCCAGAGTGCAAATGTCGTTTCACAGGAAAATACGTTGAAAATCGTGTCGAACGTCAGCATTGACTGAAAGTCTACCATAGTTTAACAAAGAATATGTGAGGCAAAGGCAAAGAAATCTATAATTATTCACATGCTGCAGAGTACCAATGGCAATAGAATAACAACCAAATACCCAGCTGATACCCATAAGAGTATAGTATTACAACAAAACCGATTAGAGCACAGCGTTACATATGGGTGTTATTATATTGATGTGCAACAATTAACACGTTAGAACAATGGTAGTGGCATTAAATGTGAGCCATACTGTACAAAGCCTGAAGGTTATCACAGTGAATATATTTTAGGTATGGAACATACTACATGAATATTAAGCATCTTCATAAGGTATATGTTAGTGATAAACCTTTGAATCAGCGCATGCAAAAATATAATTCTAATTATATGAGCAGACAATGAGATAAAAATATATGTGGACAAGTGGCAAGGATAAGAATCCATTCGGGAGTCTAAAGAGGAGGTGGAAAGGGAAAATAAAGTTAAATTCCAATCACATCGTCGGTGTTCTTCGTAGTTTGTTACATGTTGGTAATGAATAAATCTGTGTATTTGTGTATTTATAGATTATTTGAAAGCTAAAGTTGAAGGCTTGACAGAAAACCTATTGACAGGAAATCCATGTATAACGAGAGACGAAAAAAGGAAATGGGTCGTAGCTGTTGTTGGCGCAACCACGGGTTTTGGGTGTTTTCCTTGCTTTGGGGAAGGCAGTGGAAGGTGAAGAGATATACAATTTGGGGGCTTAATGATGAAGAAAGTGACAGACAAGAGTGGTATTTACTTCACATCGTTGGAGGTCAACAATGAATGGTGAAAATAAGAAGAAACCTATTTGGCTAAAACGTTCTAGAAGTTGATTGGATAAAAAGTGAAAAAGATATATTTATCAGTGAGTTCAACCTCATGTGGGCCTAACATGCTTTGAAGGGACCTAACAACATATAGGAATGTGTGCACGGTATCTACATATATTTGCAGCTTCCTAGGGACTTACCGTCAATGTGCAGTGTCATTTGTGTCAATTCAACTGTGATTTATTCAACGATAACAATAAAGCAATGCAAAAAATTGTTTTCTCGTTATTAAAGCAACAATTGTGCTTAAAGTGACCAACAGAAAGCAACAAAATTTGCAATGAATAAAGCATCAGTATTCATGTATCTGTTATTTTGTATATCCGCCATTATATGCGGTAACGAAATTAGCAACGCATACACTTCTTAGCTTACAATAGCAGCCTGCGTACCTTCTCAAACGCATTCATTTATTTTTCTGTTTTCTGCAGAATTGACAACTTTCACTTATTTTAATGAAAAGCTTTAGGCAGAAAACGCAAATTTTGGAGTAGATTTATAATTGTGTAACAGCACGAGCATTAACATACTCAGCTGTTTGCCAATCCAATGCTTTTCTTATAATAAATAAAGATTCGGCGTAATTTTGGACCATATTTTAGAGTGCACTTACGGGAGTAATCATCTGGCGTGTAGTGGGAAAAGTACACCATCGTGGGGGAGTGTCCGTCCGCGAAACCACGAAGAACGAAAGAAGCTCACTATTTTCAGCCCTTGGAACACAACGAGCGGACCCTATGCAAAAGAAGAGAGATACAGTGTGGCGTATCGTTTGAATTGCACGTGGCGTGATCTAAAGGGGTTGACTGCATACGGGTACTTTGCCGTCATGAACGTTTTGTTATGAGAAGAAAGTAGCTGTGCGAAGAGTTTTGCACTTTTTTATTACTTGGGTAGATCTTGTTAAAAAGCAAAAGAGATGACCATTTAGATAGCAATTAATTTAGGGGCATAAAGCAAATAACGTATTCGCATCATCTGTAAGTAAAATAAGATATTAGTATCACCTGAAATGTAAAAACAGTTTGTACAGTTAAAAGCTTAACAATAGCCTACATTTATATGATTTTTCTAAAAACACAGTTAGTATGCAAGGCTACTGATTCTCATCAATAAAGATATAATCAAAACATGAATCACTATGAATTCCTAAGATAAAAGCACACATTCTATGGTAGCGTTTCATATAATTGTTAGTACTTAACGAAACCCGGGATAGCACAAAGTTAAAGCAAATTTTTAAATGACTGTATGATAGTGTAAGCAAAACCCGACCTAACTTGTTTTTAAACGCTTGGTATTTCTATAGCGTCCAAAAATACTGAACACTCTTAGCAGCCTGTCATCAGTAAACAAAAGTTACCTTTTATCCATCGGTCAAATCTATTTTGAAATAATTGAAAACACCTTCCCTGCGATGCACACGGCGTCTTATTTCTATAAAACCTTTTATATTTAAAGGCTGCACAGGTGCAGTATCCATTTTACTATCGGCTTTGATGACCGCCCGGTGTGGAATATATAATATATAGCGTCCCATGGATCTTCTATATAAACCGATTCATACTCTCAGGATGAAAAGATAAATCCAAGATCTAACGTTACACACTTATTCGCCTATAGTAGTGTGCATTCAGGTAGTACAAGGAAAGACAGATATCAGAACCGTCACCTTTCCCCACCAAAACTATTACGCCTTCAGAAATTCCCCAGTGCTGACTCAAAAAAATCATGTGGTTTAAAAATGATCTTACAGTTACAGGCATCCATTATGTAGTCTTAACAGAAATATCTGACTACTGCATTGTAGGAACGTTAATGTACCTAACGTTCATCTGTCTACCTAGCTATCTACAATGTATCTATCTATCTATCCCTTCGTCTATCGGTGTATCTATCTGAAAATGTATATTGTTGTTGCTTGCGTATATTTTTTCGCAAAACCTGTAACTATTGACACAAATTCCATTTACCTTCATTATTCTAGATTATTCATACAATATGATGTAACACTCATATTAAATTGTTTTTCGCTTAAAAATCTTACTCAAAAACAATTTGTGGGATAAGAATATCTGACTGCAAACATTTAACTTGCTTTTCAGTTGATATTGCTTTGGCTTTTATAGGCTTAAGCTTACTAGAAGCTAATTTAACCAAAATATATATGAAGATTTTTTAAATTGCAAATTACATGAACACTGCTTTACGTTGACTTGAAAGTATATTTCCCCACTGCGCTATGGCGTAAACTATAAGATTATAACATGCATGTTATCTTCAACAAGAACACGCAGTTTCTGCCCTATGAATATGTCCTAAACTCGATACCTTACTTCCCGTTCTCTCCAGCTACCTTCCCCCGAGGCAAGTTTGTGCTCTCGGAAATTTGTTGATTCCTAAATGAGCAACACTACAACTATGCACGTCTCGGTCTCGCGGCTCCTGTAGCACTAAAATTGGACACGAGGTGCTCAGTTTTTCCCAGGCAACAGGGAGAATCTAGGTAGGCGATCCGCTTGGGGGCGCTCCGTGCTGTCTGTCTGGCATGTCGGCTTGGGGAGTTCAATGGGGGTTTACAATTTATTTGAAAATAATACAGAAATTTTCCTTATTTAATTTTTTAACCAAAACCAAAAAATAATGGTTTTTGCTGCCCACCAAAAATGGCATTTGCTGCCCATTGTCGGTGTGGTTTATGACTAATTTCTTATACTGATCACCTGAAAGATGTCCTTTTCCTGTGAAGATTACACCCCTGACGGGCCTCCGTGAACACAGGTATTACTTCGGTTAATTTATCGGGTCATTTTTCATGTTAATCCTGCATTACCAGAAGGTCGATCCGTCATGGCAGAAATAGAGGCATTTCCTAGAACGTGTCGACCTTGCTTGGGCCATTATTACTGCTACTGCTTTTTTTGTATTTTTGTGTTTTTTGTTTTGAAACAACAGATGAACATTTTCATGTGCATTATTTCTCACTGCACTCCTCTCACCCTTCCAGTCAATACAGTGCATGAGATCTAAATTTAAAATGATGCTACGGCGCTTTGCAAAATACTATTCTTCTGATGATACTGAATGTATCTTGTTCAGTATTTGCAGCACGAACAGGTGCGATGACTTAAATATTGCTTTGATTGGCATGTAGTTTCCCCTACGATTTCTTAGTTTAAAAACAATACAACAAAAAAGCATGACATTAAGTTATTTGGGGTACAATTTCGATGTTTCTATTTGCATTTTAATGAATGCATCTTTATCAATGACTCACTTATTTATGATTCGTTTATGGCATTTATTGCATGCTACTACTGTCAAGGTCGTTCGCGTGCCCGTTTGTGCACGTGCATTTTTTTGTTTGATGCGTGGAAAAGTACGTCTTTATGGAACTCACATCACATGGAAATTCTTCAGTTCTTTTAAGTTAAGGTAATGAAATGTATATCACCAATGGCCTTGCTGTTCCACAAACCATAGACCCACCTGCCATATATAGCCTGACGAACAGTCGAACACATAGCCCGCAGTTCAGAGCTGCAATTACAGATAATACGAAGTCCTTCAAAGCTACTCTCCAGGTATATAGTCTACATATCACCTAGCTCTCTCACACTCACTCACTCTCTCTATATTTCTCCTGTCTGGCCTGTTTCCAGTTTACATGTTTCAGCTATAACTGTCAAATGAGGTCTTAAAAGGTCAGAACGGTCCACAACATCACAAACTATCTCCGGTGGGTTCAAGAGAGGTCTTTATCCCTTTATCCGCCAGACTCACAAATAAATGATCTAGTGATATACTGCCTTACCCCCCCCCTCCATTCTCCCCTCCCCCCTTCCCCCTAGCCCGGAGCACTCCACATAGTTAACATTCATAAACGACTTTAAGGCATTGAAACCTGTTTGGAGCTTGGTCGTTTGGTATTTTACACCTTAAGTTTGGACTAATTTTCGGTGATCGTTGATTTTTTGTGTCTAATTTATGGAATCCAAATATCTCTATCAAACATATCCCACTAACTCATTTTTCTATGTATTAGTCTTCAAATTTCATTTATATTTTTTTAATTTTTTGTATGAAATGCAACACGTATTTAAATAGAATGAAAACATTCAGATTTTTTAATGTTAAAGCTACGATCCCTTAAAAAGATGACAATATCGTCTCGATAAAACTATTATGTTTACTCTAAGAAATGCAATTTCAGAATTAAACCAAAGGTTGAAGTTAACCAGCTTTGTAAAGAGACTAGTCCTTATCTAAAAGTTCCAGATGTGCTTCAATCTCTTTGAGTGTTGATATAGAGACAGTGCTATACTTAGGTGTTGAGAGCAGTCTGGATCACGGAAAGATTGTATCAACAAGAGGGCGTGAGGAATTTACAGATGAACTCAATGGAAGTTTTGGTGAGCCAGTAATAAAAAAATGATGATAATAAGATCAGGGGAAATAACCCAACTTCTGATTTTAATGCAAAGCTGCCCAGCTGTATTCTTTATAGACATTTACCAGTATGGATTTATAGTTATATAGTTTAGTTATTAGTTTAGTTATTAGTCACGCTTTGAACCATACATTCTTGAGAGAAATTCCGTTCAGATTATATCATCTTTTCAATAGGATATATAACCATAATTGAACTTGAAAGTTTGGTGGGATATACATTTCGCGATTTGCAAATCTCAGGTAAGATATACCTCTGAAATATCCAGATTAAGCCATCAGGCTTAGTAAAATGCGTAAATGTCACACATTACCTTTGTATGCAAGCTAATTGCTGTAGAATAATATTCTCCTAGAAGTAAGCTGCAGAAACATACGCCCAGGAGCACAAGTAGTTACTTTAAATGCCAACAAGGTCGACTGGGATAAAAACTACGTACCAAACTGCGCCCTTACGTGAAACTATTGCAATAGCTTCTCTCTATCGCCTGCGAATGTGAATCCGTGTCAAGATAAATACGCTGTGAGTCGAACTGAACGGAGAATTGAGGAATTTAATACCAAAATCAAACATACTTTGCTATGTGAGTGTATTTAACAATGCGATTAAGCGTCTCCATTAAAGTGCGAATATAAACTGAAGTACCTTCTCTCCTAACATTTTTATGGGGGAGATTAAGGTAAAAAGCAATGCCCTATAAATAACGAGCGCTTGAATTTGACCTTACAGCGGAGAGGCAATGAAAAGTAAAATGTGTACCTCATCCAACTGACGCGTGATAGTTTACATTTTGTTACTATGATTAAGAACCCCCTCCCCCTTACCCCCACCCCCACCCCTACCTAAGGTTTTACCTGGACAAGTTCCCAAAATAGAATCCCCGTGTGTGATCACAATAATGTATTTCTTTTAGCTAGGTGTATCTTCCAAGTGAATGTTGCGCTTTCAAATACGAAGCCACTACCCTGCAGGTTCCCTAATACCTATCCATCTATCTGAAAGCCGGAGAGCTGTCTATAAATAAATTGTAGATGGACCAGTGACAGTGAGCTCTCCTGATTGTACAAACAACTTAATGGACGAAATAAATCGTGAGTTTGGCACAATTTACTCCAATCAATACATCTTGTTAAAATGTGTAAGCTTTCCCCCTCATTGCTGGTTTATCCAATTATTATTATTATTATTATTATTATTATTATTATTATTATTTTCAATAGAACAACATCACACCCAAATGCAGAAACTCGAGAAAAACCACCAATGACATCATGAGAAAAAAATGTGTGCGCTCTTCTCGGTAGTAGCTTGGCTCTTAAATCAAATAAATAGCTGTCTAAGGTGTGCTAACTGTAAATTACCGCACTCACCTTGGGCTCCTAACCTGTATACTCTTTTGGCTCTTTACACGGAAGTGTGTGTCTGTGCAGATTACCTAGATTTTGTCTCTTAGATCAAATGCAGTAAGATAGATATAAAGCATAACAGAATTATCAAGTCTATTTACGTCTTTATCTACCAAGATCCTTTCTGGTGTATGCATATTGTGACTTCACAATTTTACGCTCTTTTATTAATAACACAAAAACAAATCTAAAAAAAAGTAAAAAAAAGAAAGAAATCACAATTTAAACGCTTACTCGGAAGAAAAGCATGTCTAAGAAAAAACATCGCTCGAGGCAAGAGACCTAAAGAAAGCAAAACACAAGTACACAAGTGATTCCAGAAATAAAATGATCTCAAGTTTCATCCTGAGTGTATAAAATTGAGCTCGACTAAGAATCAATGAGAGATAAACACCGCCAGTAAGGCAGGCAGTCAGTCAGCTAGTTCTATATGACTTCCCTGTGGGTAACTTAATTATCCCCCACCTAATTAACTCGTCTCAGATACTCAGTGTAAAATAGAAATACAACCCAAGTACGTTTAAAATGAAAATGCCACTATATATCATAACCACTAAGGCCTCCCCGGTGATATAAATAAAAACTCTACATCTGTCCCTGTGCCTCTTTGTAATACATCTCCCCCCGTGGCGGCTGAACTGATTGTCACAGCTGCGTCTGGAACTGTTAGTATCACTGTCGTTATTGTCAAAAATACTGGCGGTTCCAGTGTTGCTGACAAGATGTACGTACCCTGTAGCTGTTTGAAGCTGCTCCCCACTACTCCAGCATGGACGGTAAGGAAACGGAGGAAGGACCCAGTTATCAGCAGCCGGCAAACCAAACACCAAGCCTTTTGAGGTACAGGCGGGAAACCAAGCAGTTGAAAGGGGGAGTCAGCTAGCTGTGTTCTCAAACCAACAAAAACGGTACAACACAACCCAAAACGGGCGTAAAAATAGGTTACACTTGGAAAAAATAAAACACAGATATCGTGGTTTCAGATAACATAAAAACAAACGAAAGGAAAGCAAGTTGTGGGATTTATTTTGTCAAAAGTTTCATCCTGTCTCCCCTCTCGCTCATCTCTCCTACCTGCCCATTAGCTAGGTTTCACGAGCCCTGCCTAAAATGGAGCTGATCCCCAGCGCGAGGTATGCATGCTGGTTCCTCTCCAGCTATCTTTACCTCGCTTACCCAGCCCACAACCTAGATGTATGCTGCCGCTGCGGCCTACGTAGCGTCACCATGGCAACCAGCGTGACGTCAAAGGATCGGAGCATTTCGGAGTACACGGTCTCGTAGCTTGTTTTCTGTTTGTTTATACACAGATGTATAAATAAACTTGCCCATGACTGAGCCTTACTGCCCGCTTTTCTCATTATTTTGATACAAGGGAGAAGTTTGATAATTCATTTATCTATAAGAACAATTCCAACAAGCGAGGAACCGTTGTCTGTCTTTATTTGTTAGTGATATTTCTAAGATAATGCAAAACCCAGACCTGTGCTCTTCATATTCAGACAAATATGAGAATATAATTATGATAGATGGATAAAGAGATATATGGTAGGGTATCTTTTTGATTGATGTGTGGATTAGCCGCCCTGAAAGTGAAAAGTCAGACAGTTCTCGTGCGCGATACAACTGTTGTAACAAGAGAATTCTTGTAGGCCTACTTAATTGTCAAAATAATTATACTGGTTTGAGCTGAAAGTTTGAAAATGCTATTTCATAGCTAAACGTTTTCTCTGTTGACAATTTTCTAAGTAATTTCTTGCTTTAAAAAAATCTCTGTAAGCCTTTATTTTATCACCCAGTTCTATATTGTCTGGAGCAATTGTAGGCGTACAACCCTGAATCAGGCTGTAAAAATTAATAGGCTAGAACTTAAAACTAACATTATTTATTTGAATATTTAAACAGGTTTACATGCGAATGCTACCTACTTGTATGTACTAATCCTAAAGAAAATATATGCGTTGCGCAATGCACAGAGCAAAGCAAAACATAAATTGAAAGTTAAATTTACCATAGTTTCGATGAAAAGCTTCTTTAAAAGTAACCTACAGAAAATTGTTATATTTCTCCTAGCTATCTGAGTAAAAATGCAGATGTTAAACACAGCCATCACAGATAACAGGTGTTAGGGTGTTAGAGATGTTACATCTTGGCAAACACTTATATTGACTTGTACAGCATAAACGGTACGCAAATTTTTGCTAGGTGGGAGAGTTCACGGCCGTGGAATGTTTAGCAAAGAAATCCCGTGTCACGGTCTTAGCTCATGTTGCGTTTAACCTCCCCCCCCCCTCCTTTTTTCGATTTATCTAGACAATATGGACACTTATTGGTAAGGTTAATAGTGATTATAAACTTTTGAACGCATATATGATTTTAGTAGTATTAGATATTCAGTAGTTTTTACGGCTGGCAACCCTGCGCCGTAGCCCAATTTTTTAAAAACTTTTTAAAGCTTTGTTTTCGGTTAGATGTAAGGACCTTCCCTAAAAATCATGTTTACTATGTATCTATTTTAATTTTCAGGTGACATGTAAAATGAATAAATAAGCGATAAGATATGTAATTAAAACGAAATGAGCAGTCTAGACTGGTTCGGTAAGTTGGTTTGTTATCGTGGTCGCGCACAGGTCAGTGAATGCAGTAGTTGAGATATCTTTGAATGCAGTAGCAGAGACGTCAGAGCCAAGAATGCGAGCCCTTGGGAGCCCACGATGTAGCCTAACAAGACACGATGTAAATGACGAAGATTTAATAAAATATTTAATGATAATTTGATAAAAATTTGCACTTTAGCATTAGATTACACAGTCAAAACAAGCTACAACTCAAAAATCCACAACCCTATCACGAGAAGGATATGGGATGGGGATTGGGGAGGCGCAAAAAAAAAAAATAATAATAAATAATAATAATAATAAAATAAATAAATAAATAATGATAATAATCAGCACATTTTTAATAACAATAGTACAATTTATTGAATTTTCTTCAGACATAGGGTGATTTATTACAATGTATGTATTCATTCACAATGTATGGTGAAAACACTCCTTGAAAAGAAAAATGAAAGTGTCTCATGCATGCTGGTTTCATTTGCCAATTTTATCCTAACACATCAACTTTTCTTACAAAATGCATTTTCAATGTTCAAAAGTGATGTACTTTTTGCTTTCACACATGAAAATATGAATTAAAAATGATTCCTAAAATGTATTTTGTGACCATCATTTGACTGTGAGGGGAGGGTCACTATTGCTACAATGGGACACAGGAATGAACGAAGCATATAAAGTTATATATGTCACAACAGAACATAAAAAATACCATTTATTCTGGCATGCCAGAATGCTAAGTCTTAACTTATGTATCCTGTAGGCTAAAAGACAGGAACCAGCCCCGAGATGTTTAAGTCAGTCCTTCAATTCGGTAACATTTCAGAGCAAATCTATAAATACTTAAAATAGAAAAACTTTGATGATAAAAATTTTCTGTATGAAGAACATTGGATTCAATAAGTATAACTTGCTAAAAAACATCAACTCTGTTATTTTTTCTGGCTAAAAAATGTTAAACATCACCTTGATTTAATATATAAAAGTGATCTATTTCATAGTAAAGATGGTGACATACAAATGGAAGGGGTCTCCTCTCTTTCCTTTCTATCTATGATATCAGAAAAAATATTTTAGAATTTAATACTGCTTTATAATAATGAGATTCAAACATTAAAACCCTATCTCATGGCATGATTTTTTAAAAAATGGTATTTCTTGAATACTGTAAAAAGGAAAGCATATGGTCCAATTAATGCATAAACATGAAAACTAAAAAGGGTGCAATTCCTTGTGAATTTTATCTGGCATGCGTACTTCCCATGCACTCTGTTTTAAACCAATTTTCTGTATTTTCTCATAATTGTGACTGATATTTAAACAAAAACAATCATGACTGCTTTTTTCACAAGGACAAGTATATGTCATGGTAGGAGCTCACACAGCCATCCCAAACTGTCACATGTATGTACTTGAAATTTTTCCATAAAATCTGTTGATAAATCAATTTTATCAATGGCACCTGCTTATGTATTCTTTGAGGTTATTGCTGGCATGGCTTTTGTTTTACACTAATAGCTCCAAAAATCAAAAATTAAACAGTATGGATGTTATAACTGTTACATTTGAAACAAATTTCAGCATAAATGCTAACGGTATGAAAGATTTTCAGCTTGTGTTTAATAATTTTCATTTATGATTAAGTTTCAGCATGTTTCAAACTTATTTTACTACAGCTAGTGGCACCAGTGTAACATGCTGGAATGAGTGCAGTTACTGTTTTCATATCAATGGTTAAACCACAAAGAGAAGATCATGTATTTCTTTTCTGTTTAGTTTTTTTTCCCATTTTAAAGTGTGTTTCTGCAGTCAATGTCTGGGCCAGCTCCCCTCCATCACATGCATCAAACCTGTGTGGATGCATCATCGTAATCCGATTCATCGTCACTGTAGCCCATTTCTGCCCTCTCTCTGGCGATCCTTTCATCCTCCAAGGCCTGTTTTCCGTCCTCGTGAGCATTCATGAGTTTCTCTAAAGTTTTGACCATGTACTCTGCACGCGTGTCGCCCCCAAATTCCTCCTTCCATTTTAAAAGTTTCTTTTCATTAGCTGTGAGGCGAGGCTGCGCAGCCAGGATTTGTCTTCTCCTTGTTTCTGCAGCCTCTCGTCTTTTTGCATCCTAAGATAGAATAAGAACATAATACTATTAGAACGGAAAAATATTGCTCTCAGTTACAGCTCTTTTATGATATTTTTTTTCTTTTAAGATTTTCTTTTTATATACCAGTACAGGTTAAATAAAATTAGTTTTTGAACTTGTAAGGTGCAATGACAGTGTTCTTGATATCACTCAACATACATGTATGGAGCATTAAAAGAATGGTGTTTAACTACAATGGGGTTGAACTCCCAAGACAGAAGTACATTGAGTATATTGATAATTTTGACATTTTGCCTCTGTTACACACAGTACACTCAAAATAATATTTAAAGGTGCATCAAAATGTTCACCAAATTTGGGCATACACTGTATATGTATTGGGTAAGTCTGATAAGTCAGCATCTGTGCTATATTTAATAGGCACTTTTTGTACCCCCCCCCCCAAAAAAAAAAAAAAAAAAAGCCAAGATAATAAAAGTTACTCAGTGAACGTATCATTTTAAAACACTGTGTTTAAAAGAGACAAAATACAAGAATTATGAATATACTCAATGTACCTTGTTCTTTGGTGTCCAACCTCCTTAAACTACATACCTTACATATAAGAATGATATAACATGTATGAAAAACTGTGAACCCTATTCTCATAGCACTCAGGGCCAAATTTAGGTCTCTGGGTGCAATAGCTAAGCACTCCCAGCTCCAAATATCTTTTTTTTTTAATTATTGTTCACCCTTTTTACCCCATTTTATATACACAACTGTACTATGGGGCCTTAGTGCCCCCATAGCTAGGGTGTCCATAGCATGTGCTTAGTCTGCTTAATCCTAGATTCAGCCCTGACTACACCAGACATAGCAAAGATGCTGTGCTTTTGCAACCTACAAGATCATAATCATGAAGACAAAAGAACCAAAACAGCAGCAACATCAACAACAACAAACACAAAGAGAAAAACAAGAACTACTAGTACAATACAATTTTACCTTCTGGTAAGATGTGATCAGCACAAGAAAGAAAAGGTAAACCAAGCGGGCAGTCTAACCATTTTTGTAATTTTGGGCATACATGTAAGATGGTTTTCACTGAACACAGGGTGATTGTGACATTCTCTTTTCTTCCAGATATTTCCACATTCATTGCAATGCTTGTAAATTACTAAAAGCAGTGCAATTCCAAAATGAAGTCAACAATTATGGTATAATGCAAAACTAAAACTGATTTTTAGAATAATCACTCTCGCATTAAAGGATAAGAAAAAAGACTAATGCAATTCTAAAAGTATTGTACTATATTAACTTGATTAAACCATGGGCACTAGTGCACAGTGGAGTACTAGTATTTGCTGGGCCTATGGCTAACTGATACAGATAAAGATATGGGAAAAAGGTCAAGCAATTGAAAAGTCTTACAAACGTATTGGCAAAGTATTGTGTCTTACCAAAGCAGCCGACTGGATTTAAAAATGCAAAATGTTAATATTTAATAAAAACATGGTTATGAATTAGATCCAATAATGATGTTTGTGATGCTATATATATATAGTAAGTAATTATTAATTAATAAATATGTAACTCTAACTTGTGCCTCTATTCATGCTAATAAGGTGCTCCTGGTGAATAACCATGCAGTTAGTATATATTAAACTGTGTGCAAAAACTGTCCACAAAATTAACAATTAAAATATATAAATATGTTATATCTGTGCCAAAATATGACCTTGCAGCTGTAAAGTAAATATTCATGGCCTGCCAGGCCTAAAGTTTTGAAGATAAAGAGTATACAATAAGTCCATGCCGAAAACTTTTAGGCTCATCAGGCCCTTCCAGCCACCAGCCTAGGAATCTACTGGGCCCGAAGAGACAATTTACAAAATTTAATTGATCCTGCTTTGTTTTGAATGGCATTTGGCAGGGACCAATTTAAATGTCACAGACTGTAATTGTAATATGAAAAGGTTCTGTAATTTTGGCACAGAAAATAACTTATGTTGTCTTACAATATTGTCATGCAGTGTATGAAATATGCAGTTTTTTTCTATAATAATAATAATAGGTGTACTCCAGTATACCTACCCTGACTGTGATGTCATTAGGATCAAATATGATCCGTTTAGCAGCTCGTCTTCTGGCAAGTAATTTAGGGTCTGTTACACCATACCGTGAGGATTCCTCTGCTTTGATCCGTTCTGCTTCTAATTCTCTGAATATTTTAATTTAAAAATGAATGTTTAATTACCACATAGGAGCAATACAGTTCTATTATAGTTTCTTTATTATTCTGAAGATTTGACTTCAAAGTGAAAGTAAGATATAAGGAAATCTTTTTGTTGTTACTGCATGTCAGTGATCATCACTGACAAATATAATATTCATGTTGAGTTTAATATACAAAAAATTAACAATATATATATATAGTAAAATCAGTACCAAATATCAAACATCTCTGAAGCAAGAAACTATTCAACCATATAAAAACTGAATGAAATAAAGAGAAATACAGATCTTCTTACTTCTACTCATCTAATGGCCACCTTGTCTTCATCAATGAACATATATTTCTCATTTAAACACTGTATAACTCTTCCAGTTTCTCCAAAGCTTGGAAAGCAATAAACAACTGACTTTTTTTTTAACTTCCTACTTTTTTAACCTCTTCATAGTTTGGAGAACATTTAACAACTCACCTTTCTTTTTTTAACTTCCTACTTTTTTTAACCTCTTCATAGCTTGGAAACATGTCATTGCCAGTGACAGGGGGGCGTGGCTCGGGGCCCTGGATAGGGCGGCAGTCACCATAGGGAACAAAGGCACCATGTCCCCGCGGGCAGTGGAAATACCGCTTGCCATCATATACCCCATTGTGAACTGAGCCAACTGGAAATAATTGATAAAGTTAAGTTTATTTATTTTTACACTATTAAGATGTAAGTTTATTAAGTTTAATTAATGAAAAATTAATAAACTACCCCTGTAATACCTGATTTTTCTAATACACTTGTAGTGAAAAGAAATGGTGGTCAAGGCATCATTTTCCATTCAAGCATCACAATGATAAGGGGAGTTATAAAAAAAATGTCACATATGGAAAATTACTGTTTCTTAAATTAAAACATTTCTTTGAATAGAAATGACACTTACTGTGGTCATCTAAATGCACCCCTACATACGTCTCTGGAGCTATGGCATTTACATCAAGAAGACCGATAAATTTTACTACACCTGGAATAAATAATTTTTGTCTGATAAGTGGCTATGACTCCAAAAAATCATTTGTACAGAAATAATGTGAGGCATGTTATTACTCTCACTGTATTTCATCAACATTTTGAATGATAAGACCTATGAATTTAAAGTTGAAGGCAGCAACAATATTAACACTGTCAATGTACCTTCATGATAAACATAGTGATGACATTCAGAACTTAACCCCACTCCCACAACCCAACCCCACTCCAGTCAGTCAGTTTAACTGCAGAAGAGATAATCCAGAATATTTTCAAAACAATAAATCATGTCCACAATTTTCAAAAAAAAAAAAAAAAAAAAAAAAAATCTGCAAGTACTAGTAAATATGCTTACCAACTAGCAAAACTAAATATAACATTTGCCATGTATAAACATGTAAATCAAGCATAAACATCCTGAGCTAGCCAGTCATGAAAATAAAAATAACCCCAACATTAAAGCTTATTTTGGGAAATATGAGACACCACCATCAATGAATAGATCTCTACAGCGAAAGGCACATACTTTCAAACACTCCCCGACCAACTGGATATTGAAAATAAACAATAGGACAATTAAATACCTACCTCTATATTTCCCCCATACAATAACCCTGTCTCCTATATTGAATAAGTTATTTTCATGATATTGTTTGTACAATGTTGACGTATCTGTAGCTCTGCAGGGCACTGGCTGCTGCAGCAATATGGCCCCATTTTTATCAAAGTTGTCCTTCCAGAAGCGCTTACAGGGGCCACACGTGCACAGAAAGGGGTCAACTTCAAACTGGAAGATGAAGCAAATGTTAACTAAAAAACTGCATTTACAGGGGTATAAAATAAAATCAAATATTGATGAAAAAATGCAATTTTATGTTTAAAACTTGCCCTTTTAGATTATTTGAAATGTTTGCAGGGACCATAGGTTTTAAGATGCAAATCATCTCTAATAACATGTACATGCATGTAACTTCCTACTCTGATTCATTTAAAAAGACTTGCTAAATCAACATATTCTGATGGTTATACAAAGAAAAAAAGATTCCTATGTAACATATTTCTTTTAAACTGGCTGATACAATTTATTATACATATTTATCTTATTCATAGTTTTATTATAAACCAGTTGATGAAGAACTACATTGTACCATAACTTTGCTTACATCTCCTGGTCTTGGTAAACTAAACTTGGATCTAAGTGAAATATCCTAAAAGCATTATTTTTTTATTTTTTATTAATTTATTTATTTTCAATTTAAATTGCTTGTTTGGCATTGATCATAACTCCAAATGTTCATCACTTTACCACGGCAATACTGAAATTTGGTCACTCCAGTGTACTAATACAGACACTGGCGTATGGAGGTCTTAGATTTACAGTGTGTACTGTACATGATACATGTTATTGTAATACTAATAGATTTTCATATACCAGTACATGTACTGTTACAGGGTAGAAATGAAGCTTAATTCGACACTGGTTCATTTCGAAAGATTGTTTTATGACTGGCAAGAGTTCGGAGTAACAGACATTGGGGGCATAGCTCTTTGAAGTAATGACATGTCGGAATAACACCATTCTAAACCAATTTGACAAGACGTACATCAATAATATACTGAGTACTGGAGTACCAAAATATCAATATCAGGAACATTCCATTTGTAAAACACTCTCAAATATAAATAAACAATAATTTAAGGCAATAAAAGTCATCAAGTAACTAACACCTACCTTATCTTTAGTAGCGTTCATCTTTAGTAGCGTATCCAGCCCATTTACCCCCAATCAATCGATACTATTGAATTAGTTACAGTGGTGTGTACACAATAATCACCTGTCTCCAAGACCTTGTGTACACTACTCCAATCCCAGAATGCATAGCAACCTGCCCCATATGCTTTAATAAAATGAACTAAATGCTGTAAGCGGCCTTTGATTCTGGCTGAGGACTTCCGGCTGACTCACATTTTTATGTCACCTGTGTATAACAATTGAAGTGTTGCCGCAATAGCTTAGTCTTACTGTGTAGTTATATATCAGCCAGAGTTTGAACAAGACATTTTTAAAACTGAAGTAAGTAGGGCTTTATTTATAGAAAAGAGAACCTGAATATGGTTACAGATTCCTACGACGTCGGGTAATTTCATGTTTGTTTCACTTTACATCTGTGAACCAAATGATATCAAATCTTTTGGGTGGGTTTCGATTCAATTTTTGTATGTTTGTGTAGTGCCAGCTTGAAATTGCTTGTGTTGTGATCTGTTTTACTCAGTCCTCCGCTATGGCACCAATGCACCAGCGATTCTAGGGCTACTGCAGGACTAAATCACTGGTGAACCTAACCCATATGACTGTCAGTTATCAAAAGTAGAATTTTAAAGAAACACTTTTGCAGTACCCCAACACCCCCATAAGTCTTTGATTTTCAAATTATTTTCTAAATTATGTCATGTGGTGACTTTGGGCTTTGCCTTAGCTAGTCAAATAAGTTTTGCAATTCATTGAACAATTTTTCATTTTTTTTTTTTTCAGAAAAGCTTCATGCTCTTTCAAATGGCCAAGGCCTTTGCATGGGTGAAAATTTGCTGTAGTCTTATTTGTCAAAGAAGTTGAGAAAACATAGAAATTAGTTATATTTTCAAACTAATTTATTTGAATAGCAGAGACATTGATCAAAGTCACCACATTGTTTTGAATATTAGAACTCAGAGAGTTATAGGATGGGGAAAATACTGCAAAAGTACCATGAAAACAGCCTTACGCCATATAATGTACAGCGTGTTACATTTGGTATCAAATGAAATAACACTCCATATTGTTTTATCCAGGACCCAATATGTACTAGTATACAGACTATACAGTATTTGAGTTCACAGCTTTGCTTTCTCATGTGTTGCATGAATAGTTTACTAATAGGCTGTAAAACTACTTTTTTTTTCTGTGTACGTTGAATTTTCTATCTGTTTGATGTAGAAGTCATTCAATTAAAGAATGAAATTTTGATAACACAGTAATGATATGTCACTTTCATTTAAAAAATTTTGATGAAACTAGTAGTATTTTGGTGCAACTGCAAGACTAGTGGCAACAATGTCTAAATGCTTGCTTGTGTCTTTTTCTAAAAATGCTCAAATAATTAGATTTATATATGCCACCTGTAGTTAAATCATATGAAAAACAAAAAAGTATTTTTAAAACAATTGAAACAAAATAATAAAAAAGCACTTAATCTACCACTAGATTTCCACAATTTTAGGAATTTTCTTTCTTTCCCCCAGCATGGCCTGATAATTGTGGTGCCTCCACTAATCCTCCTCTCTCCTTCCCGTTGATGTGCACACAGCAGTAGAGTTGCTTAGATGGATGCGTGATTGTATTTAACCACCTGAGTGATGTCCAGACTAACAGTAAGGTAGGTGGCACTGCTGATGGTGATGGTGGTGGTTAAACCGTGGTCACATTTAAGAGCTAGTGTTGCTTTTGCTTTGAAGTTTGTGAAATAGCTTTTAGAATTTGGCTTGTGTATTGAATTATTTTTCTTTTTTAAATTTGATTTTTTTCTTACTAATTTATTATTTTGTTGTTGTTGTTGTTATTATTATTATTATTATTATTATTATTATTATTATTATTATTATTATTATTAATTTTAGTTTTATTTATTTATTTATTTATTTATTTATTTATTCTTGTTGTTGTCATTGAGTAAAACTACTTAAATTGATATTAATACCAGTAATTTTCTTAGGAAAGCTAGCATGCTTTCAGGTTGATATTGAAATTTGAATGAATGAATGTAGGAATGTTACATGGAGATAGAGGTTTCTTATTGTTGTGATAAACAGCACACTGCAGTATGTAGACTCACCGCACATGACTTGATAAAACTTCTCACTAATGAACAGTGAAATGGGATGTAAGGCCTAATTATTGCTACATACACGCCTCATTTACTAACAGTAGGATGACAACTTGACCTTTTCAGTGTGGGAAATTATGAATTTTACAGTTACAACTTACTGTATTTCTTACGTCAGAATTTCTTAAAATCCCTATTGAGTGGAAGAAACAAAATTGAAAAGCAGGCCACCTATAGGTCTGTTCTTTGTAGTAAAAGCACCACAGATGCTATATGTAAATATAAGTCTAAAGTTATGTATCTGGAAGACTGATTAGTTTTACCCATTGAAAAGATAGTCATTGCCATACATTCACTTATAGTGGTGTCCTTCCAATGTAAACATATACTTCCCCCCCCCCCCCCCCCCAATTTAATTATAAAGATTTTAAAAAAGTATTTGTTTACTTTAATCTTCCTAGATTTTTTTCTTCTGGTTGAAACCCAACAGATAATGGCCATTACTGTAAAAATAAAGTGTTTTTTCACTACTCAAAAATGTATCAATCAATTAACAAAACCTTCAAATAAAGATGAACAAATATAAAGTTATTAAGTATTTTGATCAAATGAAATTGAAAATCAGACAACATCATTAATACTTACCTGAGAAAGAAATCCTTAGTCCTCTTTTCTCACATTTATATAATTTGTAGTGCAATTTATCACAGAAAGGACTGCTGTGGGCTGTATTCCATCAACCAGTTTCATTGCCATCCATTCCCGTCTGTTCAAATTCCATCTCTCTACTGAATGATTTACTTGCTTGGATGGTTGTTAATTCATTGGTGCCCTGTTAATGCTAACTGTCAGTTTGATATAATATGTTCATGACAGTGTTAAATTATACAGATCTGTTAAAAGTAATTGACCCTCTTCTTATATTGAAAAGTGTTTCTTACCTAACCCATCTTGTCCAGACTGCTTTCTTTTGTTGTATCTGTAAAATAAATAATGACAAAAATTGTCAGTCAGTGCTTTTGAGCCATAACTTGTCAACTAAGTACAATGGGCAAACCACTCATCATTGCTGGTTATTTAGAAATCACAAGTTGAATGGTACTCAGACAGTTGATATGCATGATGAATAATTTCACCAGCAGGAAATTACATTTGAGCAATATAAAGATACACAGTTGATTATGGTGTGTGCCCCAAAAGTCCACCCAGCTATAAAGAAGGTGCTTCAAATAAGGTATTACATACACACCACAACAGGACTTAATCTGATATTATTTAGAACCACTATAACCAAGTTACATGATCGCTTTAATGCATTATTGATGGCTTGAATGTATCAAATGGAGGCAGGTCAGTCTGATGCATTTCTGGCTGTGGTATATCACCATTTGATCGCATGTGAACTGTATTGACTGTGTCTAGTGTAGAACGCCTACCAGAGGATTTGGGATTTAATGACCTCGGTGTTAATTCGTTGTCGTAGACTTTTTCGAAGGGTGAGGCATGTGAAGTAAGTGGAAAATTTCACAGTCGCATGAGATGTGTGATGCTGTGAAGACTGTAATATAATGATAGTGTAGAGCTATGTGTTATATGTGTATCTTAAATATATAGCATCCACATATGCGCAAATGAAGATTGAATTAGTATGAACAATGGGATGTACAATATAGTTCATCTCCTCCCACACTGGAATATATACATTGTGCATGGTCTTGTACATATAGATCTCAAGTAGAACAGATCACAGTGATATATATGAGCATGAGGTCAGCTGTGTTGGATCCACTGGGCGAGGAATTAGCAGTTAGTACTTGTAGTATATTGACAATGAAATTTAACAGATTGATGAAATATTCGATACAACCAATCGAAGTCAACAAGGTGATTATGCTGGCAATTGTTAATTATATGAAAGATATTTTGCACTGGTCACAATAGGATCAATACTTGTAGCTTAGGTGAAATTAAGCATGTTTTAGCCAGCTTATTCAGTGTTTTTCCAGACATTTGACAGCAGTTTGGTTTGCTGTTTAACTTGGTTTTATAATCTTGGGATCTTCCCAACCTCAATATTCATGTATTTTTGGTCAAATTACTTGTAAATTGGCTCAGGAGAATGAGATACTTATATTATCCTGTTCCTGAGCTACTTATCATAAGCATGAAAATTAACACTGATGCTTGATAGTAACAAAATTTTACTCTTTTGGCAGAGGTTCATTCTGTCAGAGACTCAAAGTCTAACTCCCAACTGGGACAGCATTTAAGGGCTAAAATTTAATTATAGGGACATTAGGTAAAGAGTGCACGTCTCTCATCTATGTAGATGCTTGTGACCTTTCTCCTTGCCTAGATATCAGCCAGTTAGACACCAGACAAGCATCAGTGACATTGACCTTGATGATGTGCCATTGATGATGGGTGAACACTTTGAGATCGACGAATCGGACTTGCTAGTACCAAAGAAGAAGAAGGGACTGAAGTACTACCTTACAGAGGGGTGGAGTGATGCCCTGAACAGGTATCATTGTAGATTTTTCTCGTAAAAGAACAGATGGACATTTTTAGGAAAAAATTTAATTTTTACATTACCTGTGACCAATTTGTAGTCTATGGGAATATAATAAGCCATAACTTGTAAACTAAGTTTCAAAAGTAAAGTAATTAAGTGTTCTCAACTCTGACTTCTGTCAGTTATTGTCTCAGTTTTGTCATGGAAAACATTTGATAATTTATAATACTTCTTTTAATTTAGCACATTATTGTGTTATTGAAATGAATCTGAAGTATTTTTTCCTAGAACTCCTACTATGTTTCTACTTCTCGTGGTCATGTCAGTTATCTATCACACAATCATTGTTGTATTTCTTGCAGATGCTGGGATGCATTGGTAGAGAAATGTCGCAGAAAGGTGGAATACAAGCCCAGGACGATATGGGTTGGAAAGAGAGCAAAGACAGACATAGGAGATGGGGTGGTCTACCCTCCAAATGTGATCAGAAATCAGAAATACAGTATTTTCTCTTTTATACCACTGGTATGTTTACTTGGGTGCTGAATTACATATAATCTTAACATATAAAATGATCTATTATTCAAACTTAACATGAAACAAAAAAAAATACATTTATTTTATTTTTATTGTACAGTTGGAAATATGTACCTGGCTGTGTAATAACAACAATATATTTTTCATCATGAAGTGGTCATCATCAAATAAGTGATTCACTGCTTAAAATGAGTATTGAAATATCAATCTGATTGGAATTAATTTCATATTTTCTGTAGGACATATTGATAATATTTTCATCTTGAAGGATAGAGCAAATTTTACATATGATTTCTATTTTTTCCAGGTGTTATTTGAACAGTTCAAGTTTTTCCTAAATCTCTATTTTCTTGTCATGGCATGTTCTCAGTTCATCCCAGAAATCAGAATTGGTTATCTTTATACATATTGGGGCCCACTGGTAGGTAAACTCTGGCCCTCAATGCATTTTGATGAATGTTCTTAAGTACATAAGCTGATTTTTTCCATGTCATTTCTAAATTTAACAAAATTAGATATAATTATTGAATATATCATCATAAGCTATTGACCTTTTTTTTTTTTTACCAGAAATGACATAAATTGAAAACATAAATAATAATTCTCAAAATTTAGTAAAATATACATCTACCCTAAGTTAATGTATGTTAAGTTATAAAAATATTCATCCAAAAATATGGTTATTAAGATTTGAACACTGTATTAAATTTTAAATGTAATAATTTCATGTTTATTTCTTTTTCTGCAGGGTTTTGTGATATTTGTCACCATGGCACGTGAAGCTGTGGATGATTTCAGGAGGTTCAGACGAGACCAGGAAATGAACTCCCAAAAGTACCAAAGACTCACCCGCTCTGGGATTGAGAGTGCACCAAGCTCTGACATCAGAGTTGGGGACATTATCATAGTGGAAAAGGTAACAGAAAAGTTGGCATCGGTTGGATATGCTAGTTATAATAAACAATACCATCAGCTGTAATATATCTCAGTAAATAGTAATAAAGTTTATTCAGTCATTGTGTATGTAAATATGTCCATGTAATCTTTAAAAAACATTCCATATTTTATCATATTTGATTCCGCCATGTTCTGAGCTAAGTGCCCAGGTCAATACTGCTAGAATTATGTGAGTTTCTATAATTGTAGAACCAGCGTGTGCCTGCTGACCTCATCCTGCTGAGGACGACAGAGAAAACAGGTGCTTGTTTTATCAGGACAGACCAGCTGGATGGGGAGACAGACTGGAAACTGAGGCTGGCCGTGCCCGGGACACAGAAACTCCCCAGTGATGAGGTGGGTGTATGTTACCATCTGATATCAGGGACCTCTAAAATAATAGTGATGAGGTGGGTGTATGTTACCTTCTGATATCAGGGACCTCTAAAATAATAGTGATGAGGTGGGTGTATGTTACCATCTGATATCAGGGACCTCTAAAATAATAGTGATGAGGTGGGTGTATGTTACCATCTGATATCAGGGACCTCTAAAATAATAGTGATGAGGTGGGTGTATGTTACCATCTGATATCAGGGATCTCTAAAATAATAGTGATGAGGTGGGTGTATGTTACCTTCTGATATCAGGGACCTCTAAAATAATAGTGATGAGGTGGGTGTATGTTACCATCTGATATCAGGGACCTCTAAAATAATAGTGATGAGGTGGGTGTATGTTACCATCTGATATCAGGGACCTCTAAAATAATAGTGATGAGGTGGGTGTATGTTACCATCTGATATCAGAGGCCTGTAAAATAATAGTGATGAGGTGGGTGTATGTTACCATCTGATATCAGGGACCTCTAAAATAATAGTGATGAAGTGGGGCTGCCAATGTTTTAACACATATTTCACATGGTACTATTACATGTTATCATTGGAACATAACAGAGAGTGGTAGAAAGGAAGTTTTATAGCCACATATTACCTCATAGTGATGCGCTGTAGTTTACCAGGACATACCTGTACCTCATATTAACTTTTGATACACTGTATTAGTCAAAGATCATTTTGTTTCATTGTTGTTTACCCTGTAGGATCTACATGAAATAACAGGTCAGGCCTATGCTGAGAAACCACAGAAAGATATCCATAGTTTTGTGGGAACCTTTCAGAGGGTAAGTGAAAAAAAATGACTTAAAAACCACAACCATTAACAGCAGTAATGTTATTAGTACCTTCCTTCTGGTAAATACAGAATTCTTGTGCAGATTGAGCATTTGTAGATCCTGTTTGATGTTGTTGGATATTAAGTTGAGACTATTTGCCTAATTTGAAGAATATAATTAGTGTTTCAGAACATCGCGCCTTATCTACAACATTTGCAAATATTGTCTTATTCTTTATCAAAGTATTGCGCTGGACTATACATATATGTAAACTCCAAATATTATTGTACACATATGTCAATAAATCAGGTGACCAGTCCATCCAGGTCATTACCTAGTGAAAGAGAGGTCTCAAGTTAAGATCCCAACTTGGGTCTTTTGCAAATGTAGGTTCCAGTAGCATAGTTACATACACTTTCTCACTATTGTACACAATTGTGTGTAGCTGGGTTTCTATCAGTCAAGTTTGTATTCTATCAGATGGATGATGGAGGAAAGTGTGAGGATCCCCTGTCTATAGAGAACACACTGTGGGCTAACACTGTGGTAGCCTCAGGCACTGCCCTGGGGCTGGTGGTCTACACAGGCTCTGAAACCAGGAGTGTCATGAATACATCAGCTCCTAAGAGCAAGGTAAATGATATGTGGTCTGTCATGAAAATGTCAGCTTCTGATAGAAAACGTTACATGTGGAATGTCATGAATGAATATGTCAACTCCTAAAAGCAACATAATAGTTATACTTTATTGAGCACTAAAATGTGCACAAATTACCCTACATAATGTGAAAAGTCAGCTCCTAAAAACAGTGTTTTATATGTGGTTTGTCACTAATGCCTCAGCTCCTAAAAGCAGTTAAGGTAACTTGTGGTCTGTCATGAACATGTCCACTACTAAAACCAAAGTAAAATGTGGTGTGTCATGAATATTTAAGTATGAAATTTGTCATGATAAATACACCAATGACCTCCCCATATATTTCAGGTAGGACTGTTAGACCTGGAGGTGAATACACTGACCAAAGTGCTGTTTCTCTCAGTACTGGTGCTCTCTATTGTGATATATATATATATATTTCAGGTAGGACTGTTGGACCTGGAGGTAAATACACTGACCAAGGTGTTGTTTCTCTCAGTACTGGTGCTCTCTATTGTCATGATGGTGATAAAGGTAGGTTGCTTGATGATTGCTGACAAATAATCAACTTTTTTTGGCTTAGATAAGCATGTAAAATTTATCTTGTTTAACCTAAAAAGCTTTAACTTGAAGAAATATGAAAAGATGTAATTTCAGCTAAATTACCGTACTGACAAAATTGTGATGGTACAGATATTTACATGCACAGCTTTGTCAGTGATACAATTGATATGAAATTTTGTGGAGGAAAAGAAAAATGGTGCTAGAGTTCACTATTTTGAGGTATGACAAGTTTGTCATACCTCAAAGAATAAATTACAACTTTAAAATTTGTATAATTCCTATTGTAATGACATTAGAGTGCTTTAAGTACTGTTTTGTATTAAAAATGTATGATTCTCATTCCAGGGATTCCAAGGTCCATGGTACAGATATATGTTCAGATTTGTTCTTCTGTTCTCTTACATCATCCCAATCAGGTGAGGCTAGTAGTGAAAAAAAAACATTCATTTCATCTTTTCAGAAAATTGTAGAACTTTTAGATGTTATTTCATGTATGTAAAGATGCTCTGTGTACAAAGATTGTTTATCACACCCTCATAATAATCAACAATGAAAGTGAATGGTTCATGACAGAATTTTCTTTTGACAGAGTATAATCAAACAAATCATAATATTATATTTATGAAGCTGTCTTAGATATTGATAAGATTTATTTTACACTTACTGGTATATGTTATATCAAATTGCACCTTAGCCTTATAATAATAAGGTTCTCTTGTATAATTTGACAACAGAGATTTGACTGTCTAAAAATGCACACAATGTGCGCTTAATATGCAATAATAATAACAAATGAAATGGAAGGTTAAATAATAATATTGCCCAATCTCTCCCCCTCAGCTTGCGGGTCAACCTGGACATGGGCAAGGTGGCCTACTCATGGTTCATACAGCGAGACAAAGACGTTCCCGGGACTGTGGTACGCAGCACAACTATACCAGAGGAACTAGGGAGGATCACCTATCTCTTGTCTGACAAGACTGGAACTCTCACACAGAATGAAATGGTGATTAAATTTTAATAATTAGAAGTCTTCTGTATAAGAAAGTGTTTGAAATTGATATGGACTTACGTGCTTGGTCTGAAATTTCAGTAATGTTTCAGTAAGTTTAGGGATTGTGCAACTGCAAATTGCCTTTGAGTCAGACTCTTTTTTCATGTCAGTCTCTTGACATTTATATCACTAAGCACTGAAACAGAAGCCCAGGATAGTAAAGACTGGCACAGGCATTTAGATACAGATACTTTAGATAAAGCAATGATCATTGTTAGGTGACAAAGTAAACAAATCATATTGTTTATTTCAGGTATTCAAGAGGTTACATTTGGGCACAGTGTCTTTCAGTCCAGAGACCATGGATGAGGTGAGGAGTTTGACTTTAACAGTTAAACTGTGTATTAAGATATTAGTTGCATTGAGTAATGATACTTAAGAATGTGCTTTTGGAGGAGTAATAACAATATTGTACATGTCATTCTAGTTAGTAAATAGAAATATGTCTCGTGTGAAACTCAACAGCCTAGCTTTAATGGGAACCCTATGGTTATTATATGTTCATGTATGCAGATGCATTCATTAGTAGGGAATGTGTTTGAATTCACTATCTTATTTACTATTTTATTTCTAGGTCATGGCACACCTAAAGACTGCCTTCTCTCAGCAAGCTCCTCTGACGTCAAAGTCCTCCACTCTTCCCAAAGTAAGACGCACAGTCGTAACGCGTGTGTACGAGGCCGTGAAAGCGCTGGCGCTGTGTCATAACGTCACACCAGTCTATGAAGAGACGGACACAGAAAACCAAGACACAGAAGCAGACCAGCAGTCAACACAGAAAGCTGTGTACCAGGCCTCTAGTCCAGATGAGGTGATTTTTTACATTTTTTTTATTGGGAGTTGTTCTCTTTGTTGTCTTGCTATTGGGGGCAAGCAGGTTAGGTTCTTTCAGAAGTTGCCCAACCACCCACAAAGACATATTTGCTAGCATGGATTAGATGTGGAAAGGGTACAAAAGGATGGAGTAAGAGAAGGTCATGAAAGGATTCTGTGTGGGAAGGGTACAGGAAAGCGATTTGAGGCAGTGGGTTAAAGCAATGGTGTGGAAGGACAAGATTAGGAAAGAGTTTATGAGTTTGAGGTGAGGAAAGCAGGGGCCGGTTTCACAAAGCAGTAGTTAGTTAGAACAACTAACTACTGAACTACCTCGCTAACGAGCAAACTTAGCGATTTTCGAAGGGTGTTTCACGAAGCAGTCGTTAACTCATCGCTAAGTTCAGTCGTAAAGTTCGGTCGTTAGTTCTCTCGTTACTCACCGTAGTCTCGAAACCGTCTGCCGGAAGTGGAACTCTTGCGTAAAAGTGTCACGAAAGCACTAACTCTCCAATTTGTGGTGGCTGGAAATGCATAAGAACGTCTGCTTTGAGGTCGTCGTAAAGGATCTCCACCACCTTTTTGCCGCTCTTTTCGTCACAGCTAGGCGGAACCACTCGTAAATTGCATCATCGTGTGTATATTCTAATTGATTCTGCCTTTCATGAAAACGTCGTAGTCTACGTTGCCGTCTGGCGGTACGGATAGCAAGAAAAGTAGCCGCCATATTGGATACAAAGACAAACGACAGACAACGGTAACTAAGCAACCTTTTTATTTCACTCATTACGCATGCGTACGATGAAACTCTAGAGTTAGCGACTGGTCTGACCAGTCGTTAAATATCCAAGGCAACAACGAGACAATAACGAGCGAGAGAACTAGCGACTGCTTCGTGAAACGGCACTCTAGCTAGCGAGAGGCTAACTACCGATCGCTAACTAACTACTGCTTTGTGAAACCCGCCCCAGTCCTGTTGCCAGCAATTTCAAAGGGAAGGGAACCTTTTGTCTGAAAAATTGGACCTTTTACCATGAAACGTTTATGTACCTATATCAAATGTTCTCCACAGTGGACCTTTTTAAGGCTAAAAAGAAGGGAGATAAGGGTTTGAATTGGTGAGGTGAGGAAAGATTATGGGACAATAAGGATTCAAGAATTTTTTTTTTATTTTGTTCATTGCAGGTAGCACTGGTCAGCTGGACAGAAAGTGTAGGGCTGGCGCTGGTCAAGCGTGATCTGACCTCCATGCAGCTCAGTATACCAAGTGGACGTCATGTGAGATATGAGATCCTCCAAATTTTCCCCTTCACATCTGAAACCAAGAGAATGGGCATCATAGTCAGGGTGAGGATATAATAGATATATGTACAGTAGACTATAGATATAATTATGGACTATAGATATCAAAGGAACAGTTGAAATCTAAGTGTGCCTCATTGCAGTGCAAGACCTTTCAGAATTCCAAATTCTCATCTCATACATCTTATAACTTTATACCATAATTGTTAGGTTAATCTGCATTGTAGCTAGAAAGAGATATTATTTAATTATGATTAGCATGATCCTTCTTTTCTATTGCTTGATATAAATTTGAAAAAAAATACCTTAAGAATAAAATATATTTTGTAATACTCAGAGTAAAAATTAAAAAGATATTGATGTTGGTATTTCCAGGAGGAGGAGACAGGAGAGATCACCTTCTACATGAAGGGTGCTGATGTGGTCATGATCTCTATTGTTCAGTATAATGACTGGCTGGAAGAAGAGGTGGGGAGATTTTCAAGATTCTCAGAAATGCAGTATGAAGCTTAAAAGTAATTTTGTGCAACAGTTTTGAGGAATTAAGGAAAACTGGCACAACTAACTGTCAATACACCAAAATAACCATGTCACATATTTTTTCAAGATTCTCAGAAATGTAATATGAAGCTTAAAAGTATTTTCATATAACAGTTTTTAGGAATGAATAAAAACTGGCACAACTAACTATCAAAATACCAAAATAACAATGGTACATATTTGTTCTCTTCTACCCCTTGGTTATATCATCATGGTCAGATATGAAAAAACTTTTCAGAATTAAACAAATCCATAGAGAACAGGCATAAATTGTACCAATATATATATATCTCACTGTGTTTTCTGTCCTAATTCCAGTGTGGTAACATGGCCAGGGAGGGGTTGAGAACTCTGGTAGTTGTAATATGTATCTTACTGTGTTTTCTGTCCTAATTCCAGTGTGGTAACATGGCCAGGGAGGGGTTGAGAACTCTTGTGGTAGCAAAGAAGACACTGTCAGAGGACCAGTATAAGGATTTTGAAGTAAGATATTGAATGGAGTATTCCATGTTTGTTGGGATATCTTATTTCTTCACTCGGTTCTTTTTTTGATTGCTTTTAGTTTAGAGATGAACAGGCAAAACAGATTGAGAGAAAGAGAGAGAGAGAGAGAGATAGTAAGGGGGTAAGAGAAGGTGAGTTAGCTTGTGTGAGTGTTTGTGTGTCTGAGATAGAGTTTTATGAGATAAAGAGATGGGGAGGGGGAGGAGATGACTGGAGAGAGAGTTGACCATCATTTATCACATCCCTATTCATCTGTCTCCAGTCTAGATATCACCAGGCTAAGCTGAGTGTCCAGGACAGGGCGACCAAGGTGGCAGCAGTGGTGGAGAGTTTGGAGAGAGACCTGGAGCTGTTGTGTCTGACTGGAGTGGAGGACAAACTCCAGGATAATGTCAGACCCACTCTGGAACTGCTCAGGAATGCTGGGATCAGGGTGAGTGAGCTAGTGGAATGTATTAAACAAACTGTCCACAGTCCTTGGGGGGACTATGAAGAATAGTGCCTAGTGAAAGAAATGAAGTGGAGGATCCTATTTTATCTTACTGGGTTCTGTTCTTCATAGTCCCCTAGGGACCATTCACTATTGGTTCTATTATACTGAATGGCCACCAGGGTATAATAAAAGACAGTTTTCAATCTGTAGAGACCATTAAAATCTTATTAAATAATTGTACGTTAATTATTCAGTCTCCTAGAATATGATCCATTTGATTTCTCCCCCCAGATATGGATGCTGACAGGGGACAAGCTGGAGACGGCCACATGTATCGCCTCCAGCTCTCGCCTGGTGTCCAAGGTGCAGAGTATCTACGTGTTCAGGAATGTCACCAGCAGGGAGGAGGCCCACCTGGAACTGAACACCTTCAGGAAGAAAAGTGACTCTGCTCTGGTTATAAAAGGGGACTCACTAGAGGTGGGTGGGGCATGTTAGATTGTCAATCAATAGAGGTGGCTGTGGCATATTACATTGTCAATCAATAGAGGTGGCTGTGGCATTATGTTACAGTGCCAATCAGCTGAGGTTGGTGGGGCATGATGTCACAATACCACTCATTTCAGGTGGGTGGAGCAGGTTGTCACTCACTTGGCTGCTTTCACTCAAAAGCATCTGATTTATGGCAGGCTGCCAACAAGATGATTTTCTTTAAATAATTATATTAACCTAAAATAACAAAAGTAAATTTCTGTAAGTTTTACCAATGCAGTTGACAGTTTAATGTCAATTTGAAATGTCTCTTTTGTCATTGTTGATAGTAACATGAACAAGGTCATTTGGAATCAGCAAGAAGTGCAGATCCTTACAGGCATAATGCAAAGCAGTAGTAATAATAAAATGTCTATTCCATACAGATATGCCTCAAGTACTATGAGCATGAGTTTGTGGAGCTGGCATGTCAGTGCCCTGCTGTGGTGGTGTGCAGGTGCTCTCCAACACAGAAAGCAGAAATAGTCAAATTGCTCAGACTTCACACCAAGAAGAGGACATGTGCAATAGGTAGGATGATATTTGTTGTCAGTTCATTATAGAATTTTTGTATTTTATGCTTTTCACCACTTTTTACAATGAAGGAAGGATAAGTGTAAAAGCTATCTGAAATGTTTTACCTGTTGAAAAGTGATGTTTAGTATTTTTATAACTCTTTCATATTGGCCTGCAGTTATCACAGTTCCCTCACTTTTAAATCAATATTTTCTGAATTTTGGTTTTATTTTTCCTGTTTTATTTTATTGTGGTTCATATATAAAAAACAAAAGCTGTCCATGTTGTGATATATGTTGTATTATCAGGTGATGGTGGCAATGATGTTAGTATGATACAGGCAGCAGATGCTGGGATAGGTATTGTAGGGAAGGTAAGACAGCATAGACTATATGTATCCTATAGAAATATGGTAAAATCATCACACATTGCAGACACATGCTGTTTAGGCCATCTTAAACTACCTAGTTATGCATCTCACACAAATACTGGTGAGACCAATTTTAATTACCGCAGCACCAAATATTTCCAATTTATTAGCAAACATATATGCTCCACCCTAACTTATATCACTTGAACTCTAACTTATGTTACTAATTTAAAACAATATCTTAATAGAAATATGTCTCCCAGATTTTTAGGTGTAAAATGTTGAAATGAATCAATAAGGCAAGGTGGCTGTGACAGATAGATTTTCTCAAACATTTATTTCTTTATATATTTATTTATTATTTATTTTATTTTATTTTATTATTTTTTTTTTTTGTAGGAGGGTAAGCAGGCGTCGCTAGCAGCTGACTTCTCTATCACACAGTTCAGTCATGTGGCCAGGTTATTGTTGGTGCATGGCAGAAACAGGTGATCATTTTATATCATTATTACAGTGATACAGGGTACTGTGTTCCAGTACTATTATCTTTGTTAATTTGTCACCAATAAATATTTTCTATGGGTACTGAAATGGCAATGTTTCACATCTCACCTTAAACAGTGTTATAGAAAGTGGCAATTACACACCACCATATTCATTATCCAAAACTTAATTAACTGCACAATGCAGTTGCTATTTATATGAATAAAAAAAACGAAAAAATTTATTCTCAATATCCCGTATTCATGAGATCTTCAAATAGTAAATAATCAATGGATAAAACTATTCGACATGTTTCATCATTTTACTTACAATGTACCTGTAACATCTCTTCCAGCTACAAGAGGTCAGCGTCACTGAGCCAGTTTGTGATCCACAGAGGTCTTATTATCTCCACCATGCAAGCCATCTTCTCCTCAGTCTTCTACTTTGCCTCCATAGCACTCTTTCCTGGCTTCCTCATGGTTGGGTAAGCTGCTCTCTGAGTTTTTTTTTTCTGAAAACGTAGGCCTTTTTACCATGAAACTGTGTGATTTAGTTCAAATTTCACCCTTTTTCTGGCAAAAAGTGCAGTTAATTAGAACTCTCCAAAATCTCCAGCCATGCTACTAAATAGACCATGTGCCTGTTGTTCTCTTTGGTGCTGTATTAAGAGATACAAAACAAGTTTTAGATTTAAAAGTTCAACATTTTCTAATGCCACTGTATTGATGTAATAATTCATCTTTGCCACTATTAGTGCCTGGTTAAAATGCTCTAGGTTTTCTAATGCCACTGTATTTGATGTTTTGTTCCAGCTATGCCACTATCTACACCATGTACCCAGTATTCTCTCTGGTGTTAGATAAAGATGTATCTGCAGAGATAGCAATGACCTACCCTGAACTGTATAAAGATCTCACTAAGGTAAGGCTTGGGATATTTATAATAATCATAATATGAAAAACATATTTAAATGATCAATGCGAGGTATTGTTTGCGTTGATTTCGTGAGTCTTGTCTCATGTGCATAAAGTCAAATTTTAGTCGTGTTTTTTCGTCGAGCTTTTTGTATAATTGCTTTGGATAAGGTTTCACTGCTTTTTTAATGGATTATCATTTGCTGGATATTATTATAGTTCAGATTTTTCGTTTGTCCAGAATCATTCAGCTTTTTAGCGTAATAAAATTCACCCCAGCATTAGCTCAGTAACTGGCACTTGAATAATAAGATGATTCTTGCCAGAAAGAAAAAAAATGAATTAGAGTGAAGATTTTTGAGGAAAAAAATGAAAAATGAGCCTGATGCTGTTATTATTCCAGGGGAGGTCGCTTTCCTTCAAAACTTTCTTCTTATGGGTGCTGATTAGTCTGTACCAAGGTAGGTGGTATTATACAGGCTCTACAGCAGTATTTGTGATGCCTGGTTTTATTGATCAGATAGGACAATATTTAAACCTTGTGCTATCCAGCTAAATTTAATAGAATTTGAAGTTTCCTCTGTCTGATTTATTATATCAGTTTTAAGAGTGTTTGAACATTAACAATTTCACTAAAAGTGGAAGAGATAGCAGTGCATGTCCAAAAAGAAATGGGGAGCTAGAAATGGTAAAACAGTATCAACTCCCACCCCCACCCCACCCTACACCACCCCAACCCCCTCTGCTTAACACTGGATCCGACACTGGCATTCAGTTCTGACTAATGTGAAACTCCTATATTGCTCATTGACACAGAGGCTGACTTTAATAACATTCATTAGTTTTTGACTTAGAGGTTGAAAATACCAAAACACAGTAATGTCCATCATGTATGGCTTCAGTTTGTCTAACAGGTGCTTTATTTCCTATCCACTCAGGTGGTATAATCATGTATGGTGCATTCCTGCTATTTGATGAAGACTTTATCCATGTGGTCTCCATCACCTTTACATCACTCATCCTCACAGAATTACTGATGGTTGCCTTGACGATACGGACCTGGCATTGGCTGATGGCAGTGGCGGAGATCTTCAGCTTTGGCATTTACGTGGCATCTCTGGTGGTGCTCAAGAATTTCTACTTTGGTAAGTTTTTTTCTTGGTCTTCTGTTGCTTAATACGATTTTTTCCAAAAATAGATAAATACAGATATTTATCCAACACCGTATTTACTGAAGCAGGCTGGCAAGAAAATGTAAAAGTTGTAACTGCATCATTATGAATATATATTTCACAGGGCTTCATGAAATAAAACTTAATTCTACATTATTTAAATCAATTTGTTTGAGTCGATTATATACTAGCCTTTCTATATATTCATATTGTATTGTAAGGTCTACTGAACATAATTGGATTGTAGACTCTAAATAAATATTATTATTATTATTATAATTATTATTATTTCCAGATGAAGACTTTCTGAAGAGTTGGGACTTTGTCTGGAAAGTTCTTGTGATCACCTCTGTAAGCTGTATCCCACTCTACATCCTCAAATATCTCAGGAGAAAGTTTTCACCACCAAGTTACTCTAAGCTTCAGCCATAAGAGACTGCATCATCATCATCATCATCATCATCATTATTATCACCATCATGAGGAGAGTAATTTTGCTAGGATATCTCTTCGTTTTCAGAAAAGATAATAAGACTTGAATCCATAAGAATTGAATCCCAAGTCAATCCCTCCGTGTTTTCCAGATAACAGTACTGAAAGAGGAAGCAGGAAAATAAAAGCCAGAACAGGATTCTGGAAGTAGATATTTGCTTAAATATCTTTGCTGTAGTCCCACTCCATTTATGTCCCAGTTTCTCTGAAAAAATATGTAGACATGTTATCCAAAGCTAGTCATAGACAGCCAGTATATATCAGTGAAATACTGCCCTCCACTTGCTTTGCTCATTACTGGATTGACCATTTGGTACGGAGAGGAGTGGCCTCCCTATTTAGGCTGGTCAAAGAAAATTTGCTTCGTTTCTTTAGCCCCTTCTCTAAACCCCTGGTCATTTAGTTTTACCCTTTTTCCATTTTTGTTATGTCATATCCTTGGATATACACATTCAAAGCAGCTTGTGTAATAATTTATTATCATAGAGATGATGTTATATTTTGTTGATAGAATCATCATTATCCATGTAACATGCTAGTTCATGTACCACACGAAGGGATTGGTTTTCACAGAGAATATTTTTCAAATATTTCTGAATGTGGTATAGTTGCCCTTTTGAAGTTTGTTATCAGCATTAAGAGAGCTGAACTCTAGCTGCTGGTTTGGTAATACATACCACCCATACATTAGTTTTTTTATTTTATTTATTGTTAAAATTATTATTATTATTATTTATTTATTTTTATTTATTTGTTTTTTTTTAATGGGTGATTTCTGGCTTTCTGTTGTAGTGAGAGTGGCTAATTAAAAAGTTCTTTTCACATAGAGAGTGACATCTTTGTGATACAGCTGTACGCGATATGTTTTAAGAGATTGACCACTTACGATAACAGCCAGGCTATAATGTAAGGGGGTCATGAGAATGGAGCTCTCCCTCAACATGGCCATTTGAGTATCTACTAAACAGCAAGAAGTGAACTTGTGAAAGGGAGTAAAGTTCCTTTAAGCGTAATAAATTGTACGTGACAATAAGATGCGGGGCAACTGTTAAACTACCAAGCTATTGGTATGGGTGTATCACAAAGATAACATAATGCTCATTGTGAAAAGCTCTATTGAGTGGCTTGTGTGGCAACTGTTTGGGATATTTCCTGCTCTTTACCAAAGTCAGAGAGGAAAGCTTTAAAGCAGAATTTTTATATTTGATTTGTACGTAACATTTGGGTTGTGAATGCTTCCTAGCAGAGATCAGAAGAGCAGTTTTAGGGGAAATGGGTAGTGTTCATACCCAGATATTGTTATTGATGTACACACTAACAGAATTATAAAATAAAACTAGTCAGATCTGAGTTAGTTTTTTTATTCTTTTATTATTATTATTATTAAAATTTCATTAGTGTAAATCACATTGTATTTAATATTTATTTTTAAAAATTTACTGGTCATTATGAATGGGATATGATCAAAGTGAAAAGTTTTCAGAATGTTCTTAGGACTTGACTTAAGATTTGCACCATAAATTGACAATTTACAGAGACAAATTAATACTGTTAAGTTTTTTAAAAAATCCTTTGGAACCCTGACCCAGAGAGAAACAAAGCCCATCACTGATAATAATTTTTATTTTCTGTAAAGTCTGGCATACAACCCAGTAATTATTCATTTAATACAGGAACATTGAGTGTACTATGTTTAATTATATGACAATAATATGTTAAAGGTTGACTGATAATTAATCTTCACACTTCAAGAACGGGAGATCACCAATAATATATATATATATATCAAATGTCTACAATCATGTGAACGGTACTAAGTGACTATTAATTATAGATATGCAATAAAATACCGCGCATGGCCCATTCCCTGCATGAAGAAAATTGAACCTGTTTACTGACAGCCCCCTGATGAGTACACTTTTATTGTAGATTAACAACAAATGTAAATAAATAAAGAAATCAATCATTAGGGAGTTAGTTCCCCATCTTGTGTAAGTTGGGGAGCGTAATGGAACCCTGGGTGTGTCGAGTTTTCAGTCAATCTGCACCATTCTACATGGTTCACCAGAAAATAAAAGTGTAGGAAAAAAATTGCTTTTATAATACCCAAAATTTTACATGGCCCAATTCAGAATAGGGGACTAACTAGTCCGAGGGTCAAATATGGCGACCCACTACAAAGCTTGCTATCTAATACTCTAATAGACACTGAATGGACATCCTGTGGGGAATTATTCAAGTGGGTCGGCCATATTTGATCCTCAGACTAGTAAGTCCCCTATTCTAAATCAGGCCTATGTCATATGGTACTAGATACATACAGCACCCTATCCTTCCAAATCTGACCACTTTCAAAATTCCACAAGGTTGAAAATGAAGCATCCACGTTTACTTGCACACATTACCAAAATAGTTTCTCATTATTGACAGCATATTTTTATAAACAGATTTTCGTATAACAGATTTTGGTCAGAAAATATGTCAGCTCTCCTTAATACTATCAACCTATTGCTGAATTACTCGCTGCCAAATTCCTTCTAATATCTATAATCTGTGAGGTATGTCAAGCTATAAAGATATAGGGGTATTGAAAAATTCTATTTCTTTTATAAGTGAGTAAGATATTATTTTGAAAACGAACTACAACAACTGCTGTAAACCTTAATTAGGCCATTTCATGTGATTATCGCCTTAGTCAGACTAAGGGTATGATTAGGTGATTATTTGATTACATCAAGTTTTTGATTTCAACCTAGTTTTAAGAAAGTTTCAAAAGTGTCTTTTCTTTCCAAATATTATAAATATTATAAATTCCCTTTCAATACATTTAGGAAGGTGACATTTCACCCCATTACTTGACAGCATGTCCCCAATATCACATAATGCAAGAACAAATTTTTGTCTGACCACAAGTAAGATGCAACTTTGATTTAAAATCCCAACCAGTAACCTCACCAGACTTCACAACGTTCTCTATAAAAATATCCAGCCAGATTGGGTGCTCACACATGGCCTCAAGGAGTTATTTTCTGCAGATATTTTTCTGGCTTATTCTGTGCACATTTCTACCCTCCAAACAAATTTCGAAAAAGAAAAAAATGCCATCATCACCCAAAGAGAAGTGATCACACTTCATATAAAAGTGTCATTCTGTTGCAGTAGTAGTTCACGCATTCTAACAAAACCAAGGGTCTGTCAGGCAAGGAAGTTTATAAATGAGCTTCACCCCTCACAATGCCAATTTACAGAAGATATTTATAGTGTCTAATGGCCACATCAACATCACACCTGTCTGTCACATTTTTTACATGACGTCACATTTTTTTACATGACCCATTCAATACACTGCAAGCCACTCACTACTTTCCATGGAAATAAAATAAATATTTGTAAAATCCTTTAAACCTGCATGCTTTCCTTTCTATATCTCGTTTCCTTTGTCTATTCCTACAGGTATAATTATCAGAATCCAGCACCATGTACTATGATATTGTATAAATTAAATAACACCATGTTTGACCTGAATCAATCTAGCTATTTTGGGGGGTTCTTTCTTTCCCTCTGGGATTAACATCTTGTCTCTGGATGCCTGGTTATGAACTTCACAATCTTTCATTTCATAAACCTCAATTAGCTCTGCTAAAAACTCTCCTACATGCACCACATGTTTATGTGGCCACCTCAAAGTATAAAAACAAACTCTCAGGGCTCATTCCCATTGAAATAAGATCAATACAACTCCAGGAAGACTAGCTGAACGCAATCAGATTAACACACCTCCTCTTGCTTACAACATACATAATCACCAGTTTTTCTGTATTCTACTTAATGCCAGGAAGAGGTGTGTTAATTGGTTAATCTAATTGCATTCAGTTTGAGTCCCCGCGCAGTTCAATCAATATACATAGAAAGACAGTTCCATTGGATATGAGCCCTTAATTCAGTCATCTAATAAACACTTATGGTCTCGAGATGAAACATATCCCAAGTGACCACACAGTTAACACCTCGTTATTTTGCAGCAATCTTGCTTTGCGAAATTGGAATCAACTCAGTTGTCCCAAGATATTGTGACTAAATGTTCAACCAAGAGACTTTTTTGGGGGGATTTGGAGGAGAATGAGGGAAGAAATAAAGACACCAAGTATGGTGACGCAAGGAATAAGAAACTGATTTATCCAGAAATTATCTCTTGACTGTTTTATCTCAAGTTCTGAAGAATGACTGTCATTTGCACAACAGTTTTGTGTTTTGTGTGTTACTTTTGTATTGCTATCTAAGACCACATTCCTGGCACATACAGTTTCTCCCTAATGGATATAAGGTTAACCACACCTAACACCAATCCTCACACATTTTCTAGTCTCATTTATCATCCCGCCATACTGGCAGTCTGGATTGAGGCTATTTATGATGATTCCTATTGCTTGAACTACAATATCTCTACCATCCTTGCTTGTACTTCAAAACTTCTGTCTTACAAATATTTTTCTGTACAAGTCATCTTCATATGTCAGCATCAGGTTCTTTACCGTGGAGCAGCACCACCTATTATCAAGATGAGCCCTACAATATATTTACAAATTCTTATTCAAAAATTCTTTCAGTAAACACATCATAAACTGTAGTAATTCCATGTCCATCAGGCTTTATAACAATTCAGCTACCAGCCTACCTATTACATCTCTAGAATATTATATCCAGTGGCACTTTACACACTGCAGATCAATCAAACACAAATGGTGTGCTTTCTATTGCCAATCACAGCCTACATGTACAACAAGCAGCCATCTTGATGACTTGCATAATTGGAAACAAAAAACCGTAGAGTCTAAACAGAGAGAGAAAGAGTCAGTGGTCGTTCTGTGCAGTGCAATGGTAAAAACTGTCCAGCTAAATCATGCACCTAGGTTAGTGTAAGTAGTCCGTAACTGAGGCAAAAGCACAGGATCCTGCGCCCACTTTGGCCATCATCTTCATACACTCTGTGGCTTGGCCTATGATAAGCTGGAGAGGAGGGGTTTTAGGGAGGCCATGTGATTCTGGAAGGACAACAATAAATGTTTTCATCTTAACGGTTTTGTTATTAAACATTAAATTTTAGGCAGTCTTTTTTATTATTATTATTATTATTATTTTATTTTACAATTTATCTTCCAATTGATTACTTTCCAATGTTTCTTGTTTGAAAGATTTTATTTCTGCAGACAAAAGTTAAAAGAAAGTTTTGAATATGTATTTATGTTACTGTGTGTGTGTGTGTGTGTGTGTGTGTGTGTGTGTGTGTGTGTGTATGTGTGTGAGTGTGTGTGTGTGTAGTTACCTAGGATGGCACTGTTGAGGGCAGCACAGACAGGTTCTCTCTGGACAGGGTCCAGCTGAAAACCCACAGGACTGTTCCACGGGTCTGAGTAGGCCAGCAGGCTGAATGCATCCTGTACACAGAGAGATTTTATGTAGAACTAGACACAAATGCTGGTAAATACATAGAAATTTATTGATGGAACTAGACAGAAATGCTGATAAATACACAGATATATTAGAGATATAACTAGACAGCAATGCAAAGAAATAAATAACTACTGACAGCAATTTTGCAAGAATGATATTTTATATCATTCAAAAAATAAATTCTTTGAGACAGCTTAATAACTTTGATAATGGACAAGTTTCACCCACCTGCAGTGCCTTTTTATTGGCTTGGTTTTTTCCGTATTCATTGCGTAGTTGTACACTCATAGCATGAAGTTCCCTGCCGTATTGGAGCATTTTTTCAATGGCGGCTTGGTTTCCTCCACATAACTGACGCTTCTGTTGGTGTGGAAACTCACTAGTGTCTTCAAGAATGACAGAATAGGGTTACAATACACACCAACTGCAGATAATTTAACTCTTAAAATTCAAGGTTTTCTTTCAATTTTTACCCACTTGATATATTGTCCAGTAATAAAACTAGAGGATCAGAGAGGCGATACCGCCTCCGAATATTGTACCACCAGCTGGAGCAAGCGCATTCGTATAGACCCCCACATACACAAAATAAGGGACACAGCCACTAGTCTTGTGCTTGACAAGCTGTAAACATGCAATCAACAAGAATTTTCAATATTTGCAAAAAATATATGAAACTAAAAATGGTACAATCAAATTTAAGTTCATCGTAAGGTAGGTGAAAGGTCATTTTCAAGGTCACAGTAAATTGCCAGTATATGACTTCCTATTCAAGTTCAATAGTAACTATGGACCTATCTCTGCCAGGTTTGGAGTTAAAAGAGAAAGAAATTAGCAGAGTTCAGTTCATGATAATAAGTAGATCAAAGGTCAATTTCAAGGTCACACTTAGATTGCCAGTATATGACTTCCTATTCAATTTCAATAGTAACTATGGACCTATCTTGCTAGTTTTGGAGATAAAAGGGAACCAAAATTTGCAAAGTTCAATTCATGATAAAAAGTGGGTCAAAGGTCAATTTCAAGGTCACACTTAGATTGCCAGTATATGACTTCCTATTCAAGTTCAATAGTAACTATAGACCTATCTTTGCCAGTTTTAGAGATAAAAGGGAAGCAAAATTTACAAAATTCAGTTCATGGTGAAAAGTAGGTCAAAGGTCAATTTCAAGGTCACAGTAAGATTGCCAGTATTTGACTTCCTATTCAAGTTCAATAGTAACTATGGACCTATCTCTGCCAGTTTTGGAGATAAAAGGGAAGCAAAATTTGCAAAGTTCAGTTCATGGTGAAAAAAAGGGTCAAATGTCAATTTCAAGGTCACAGTAAGATTGCCAGTATATGACTTTCTATTCAAGTTCAATAGTATCTATGGACCTATCTCTGCCAGTTTTGCAGATAAAAGGGACTAAATGTTATAATTTTGGAGTTACCATAAAGTGCCATACATTTCCTACAGAAAAAATTAATTAAAATAAAGAAAAGGTCATTTTGGTCAAAATTCTTGAAATGGGAGGTGCTCTGAAGTTCCAGGTGTTCAAATTTGATGAAATAATGTCATTTTTGACCACAAGTTGTCTGCTTTGCCAAGCCTTATGTATTATTTTTCCGGAGTTCAAAATTTATTATCCATTACCGTACTGCACATTTTGCTTTCACCACCAATATGTATTTTTTGATACAGCGTAACTTTAGAGATAAAAGGGAAGCAAAATTTGCAAAATTCAGTTCATAGTGAAAAGTAGGTCAAAGGTCAATTTTAAGGTCACATTTAGATTGCCAATATATGACTTCCTATTCAAGTTCAATAGTAACTATGGACCTATCTCTGCCAGTTTTGGAGATAAAAGGGAAGCAAAATTTGCAAAGTTCAGTTCATGGTGAAAAGTAGGTCAAAGGTCAATTTTAAGGTCACATTTAGATTGCCAGTATATGACTTCCTATTCAAGTTCAATAGTAACTATGGACCTATCTCTGCCAGTTTTGGAGATACAAGGGAAGCAAAATTTGCAAAGTTCAGTTCATGGTGAAAAGTAGGTCAAAGGTCAATTTTAAGGTCACATTTAGATTGCCAGTATATGACTTCCCATTCAACTTCAATAGTAACTATGGACGTATCTCTGCCAGTTTTGGAGATATAAGGGAAGCAAAATTTGCAAAGTTCAGTTCATGGTGAAGAGTAGGTCAAAGGTCAATTTTAAGGTCACATTTAGATTGCCAGTATATGACTTCATATTCAAGTTCAACAGTACCCATGGACCTATCTCTGCCAGTTTTGGAGATATAAGGGAAGCAAAATTTGCAAAGTTCAGTTCATGGTGAAAAGTAGGTCAAAGGTCAATTTTAAGGTCACATTTAGAGTGCCAGTATATGACTTCCCATTCAAGTTCAATAAAAACTATGGACCTATCTCTGCCAGTTTTGGAGATATAAGGGAAGCAAAATTTGCAAAGTTCAGTTCATGGTGAAAAGTAGGTCAAAGGTCAATTTTAAGGTCACATTAAGATTGCCAGTATATGACTTCCCATTCAACTTCAATAGTAACTATGGACCTATCTCTGCCAGTTTTGGAGATAAAAGGGAAGCAAAATTTGCAAAGTTCAGTTCATGGTGAAAAGTAGGTCAAAGGTCAATTTCAAGGTCACATTTGGATTGCCAGTATATGACTTCCTATTCAAGTTCAATAGTAACTATGGACCTATCTCTGCCAGTTTTGGAGATAAAAGGGAAGCAAAATTTGCAAAGTTCAGTTCATGGTGAAAAGTAGGTCAAAGGTCAATTTCAAGGTCACAGTAAGATTGCCACTATATGACTTCCTATTCAACTTCAATGGTAACTATGGACCTGTCTCTGCCAGTTTTGGAGATATAAGGGACTAAATGTTATAATTTTGGAGTTACCATAATGTGCCATAAATTTCCTACAGAAAAGATTAATTAAAATAAAGAAAACATCATTTTGGTCAAAATTCTTAAAATAGGAAAAGCTCTGAAGTTCCAGAAGTTCAAATTTGATGAAATAATGTCATTTTTGACCACAAGTTGTCTGCTTTGCCAAGCCTTATGTATTATTTTTCCAGAGTTCAAAATTTATTATCCATTACCGTACTGCACATTTTGCTTTCACCACCATTATGTACTTTTTGATACAGCATAACTTGAAAACCGTATGGAATACAAAAAAATGGAGACCACCTCCAGTGTTGGGCTTTACATGCTCTACAAAATGCAAAAAAGAATGGGTCTCTAGCATTAACGGTTCCCGAATTAGAGACAGTTTTCAGTTTCGGTACTTTATGGCCGCTACTCCCGTGAAAATGCACCGATTGACCCCAAATTCACGGAGATGAAAGATGACCCGAAGGGTAACACTTTCCAATAATATTATTGGTTAAGTCTGTGTGGTGTCTGAATAACAGGGCAAAAAAAATTTTTTTCGTAAAAAATTTCATTTTTTTGAAAATTTTGGCCTGTTTGACCTTGAAATAAAGGTCAAAGGTCAAATCCAAGGGCATATTTGAAATCTACACATATGACTTTTGGAAAGCTGTCTGTAGAAATTTTTCCCATAACTCCTTCCGTAGGGTAGATAATTAGCATTTAATTTTGCCATTTTTAGACAAGGGTGCATTGCAATGAGTGCCACACCTAGACCCCAATACCGACAAAGCCCAAATTTTACGTGGAACGAGTTGAGATTATAGGTGACCTAAATCCAAGAGATGGGTACAGGGGCCCTTACCGTCTAGGAGGAGAAGCGGTAACAGTGACTTGGCGGCGGAGCCGGCGGAGCCGCAGGAGCCGCAGGAGCCGGCGGAGCCGGCGGAACATACGGGTCGGGACTAAAACCATGGGTACCGCCAGCGCCTACGCTGGTGGTACAATTACAACTTGATAGCTTTTTCCATTTTTAAAGCAATATATCAGACATTTGTGCTCTCATGAAGGCATTTTCTGGAAATTTCAAATATTTATCCCAGTACATTACATATTTTTGTTACATCCCCCCAGCATCTTATTGTGTAATTCCATCAATGCATTTTAGCTTATATGTAGTGAAGAATAGTATATAAAAGATGCATGTGTTGTATGGTATCCTTTTTTCAAAACTTTTATAACTTTTTTCTATTTGATGAAAAAAATTTCACCCAAAACATACCCATATCACACTCCAGCTCTTCTCGACTAACTCCATTTGTGTGCGAAACTCCATTCGAAACGCCATTACTGTGTGGGGAATGGTACTCCTCTTCTAGAGAGCCCATCTCCACGTCATTGTCTATAAGCCTGTTAGTGGCAGCAGCAGCAGTTGTGGTAGTAGTACAGGCAGCATTGCCATTCATAGAGTTCATATGGTTCATATCTGACTCAGATATAGTCTGTAACGGTAGCCCCATGGGATCAATCAATGTCACATTGTTGTGTGTACTTTGTTGTTGTTGTTGTTGTTGCTGTTGTGATAAGGATCCCTTAGTTGCTATAGTAATCCTATTAGGACTATTGTTCCCAGAGCTGTTGGAGGCTGACCGCTGTCCACCGTGAAATGAGGAGTGGTGGACAGGGCTCATGTTAGGACTGGACTTGCCACTGCCACTACTGTGACGCGATTTGGGGCTGCGTATGGCAGCGCCGCGCACTTCACTGTCCGTTCCATTGACCATTTCTATAAACTGGCGACATTTGAGCATGAACAGCAGGTTACTGTGGCTCTCCAGTAAGCCTGGGTACAGTTGCTGTGTGGTGTCAATAGCCTCCCCCATTCTGCCAGCTAGAACTAGCTTCTGTATTCCTGCAACCACAGAATATCGTAAACACATTACATGAGCCACTATGAACAACTAAGCTGACAGGATTTCAAAATGCCCATGATATTTACATGGTATAAACACAATGTAACCAATAAATACTGTAAGGCCTAAGATATTTTACACTTTTTATATGCTTCCCTGTCATTGAAAATAAAGCCATTTTACAAACAACCAAACTGCAAAATCACACACTTTTAATCATCAAAAAAAAAAATTAAATTCATTCTCTCTTCATTAAAAACCTCTATAAAACAGGAAGTTATGTTTTAACCATAGCACAGTTTCTCTTTTTCTCAGGGCATTTTCAGATCACTGTAGCCCATCTCTAAACCCCCCCCCCCCCAAGTTCTCTTACGCTGTCTGTTCTTTATAGACACCAACTCCTCTTCAAAAGCCTGCCCAGTGTTCCTGGCAAATGATTCTGCTGTAGCACAATAACCGTGGTGGACTAGATATGTGGACACAATCCTACAGAGGGGAAAAAACATAACAGTAATACATATGAGCTAGAACACAATCAGAAGAGACAATGCAATGAGAATGGGTGTCAGTCTGTTCATCTGATTGCACTCAGCAAGAGTCTCCATGGAGTTGGCATGCAGTAGCTAGGCCAATAAAATTCACTGTGAAAGGCCCCTCTGATCAACTTTATACCTATACAAATCCAGCATTTTCACTTTATGGGCAGAGTGTGTTAAACTGGGCTCTCTGGCTGACTTTTAGGGTATACATGTCCAGCATTTTCACGTTACAGGCACAGAGTATACAAGGGGTGAGGCATGCATCCCTAGACTTACTTCTGTAGAGCTGTTTGGAACTCTCCTCTTCTGTCTGGTACAGGGAAACGTTCAATGGTGGTCCTGGTCTTCAGACGCCACTCCTGGAACCACAAACATCAGTTTTACTTCAAAATCCCATATGGTATTAATAAAACTACCATATTCAATATAAAGAATCACTGTAGCTACAAATTACTATGCTGACTTTAGAATTCCCTAGCTTCCACAGGACTATAGGCCCATTACCTTCATGTAGTCCTCTATGTCAAATACAAATGGACTCTGTCCAAAGTTGGCCTCCACCACTTCCCCTGGGGTCTGGAGACCCACTGTGGGATACAGATTACCCTGGAAGAAGAGGTACATCATTTAATATGACATATCTAACATGGAGTTAGATAGCAGAGAGATGTAAAATATCTTCCTACGGTCCTACCAATCTGCCTATTATGGGAAAAACCTCCTCTAGCTGGAAAAGGAATTAGATGTCAAGTGTTAGTCGATTCTGGGTTGTTCAAATTTAACACACAATTTACCCACTGACATCAATTCTCATTTTTCCTTAATAGAAGATTTAACACAATTTAAATTTGAAGTATTTTCCCTTTTTATTTCTGGCATGAACGTTAAACACAGCCTTTAACAGGAGTAGTTTACAAGTTATAAATAACTACTTACTGGGAGATCTGTGAATGCCACACCTGAAAAAGAATATGAAAATCCAATTACAACCCTTTACCCACTATGAGCCTCTCTATTATAGACATTAACTTCTTATGTTACTAATTTTGCTCATAATACATGTAGTAGTACATGTAATATCACTCACTTTTAATATCTTTTTAGATCAATGAACACCCACATCTGACAGCTAATGTATCCAGAAAGAACACTAATCACTACTTTTGCCTACAGGTGACTACACACAGCCTTTCAACCAGCCATTTTCATATTTTTGCTGCTTTCCCCAACCAACACTTTAAATGCCAAGATACACACCCATCCATATACACACAAATACTCACAAACACAAGTACATGCTCTCTAACACACACACACACAGGCGATCTGTCAAAATTATATAATAAAACTGTTTCATAAATAAGATACATATTAATCAAAGACTTTTAATCTCAGCAAAGAAGCACATATGGCCACAACAATACTGAATCCACAGGCAATAAAACACTCCCAACACAAAATAAGTTACTGTTAAACAAGAAGGGTCATCTTTTAATCATAAAGACTGTCTGTAATCATTATATATGTGACAATAAACATGAACCAAGCCTTTTAAATCAAGTTTTTCAGCACCTGAAGTATCAAATAGGGTGATGGCTGATTCATCAATTAACAAAGACATTGCATTTCACCCAACAAAATTGAATAACAGGATCCAATATTTTAAAACAGTGAACATAACAAATCACCACAGGAAAATGGGCTGTCAAGCTGAAGGAGAAAACATAAGGAAATAAAGACAGCAATGTTTAATTAGCAATGACTTAACAACAGGACAAGAGGTGAAGCTGAACCCTGGGAAATTATAATGCCAAGCACTAGAAAAACATTTTGTAAAGCTTTCATTTTTGGAATACAAATTAGCTAAAATGTGGCTAAAAATAACTGTTAATGTTATGTACATAATAACATGTTTATGCAATCATGTTTTGATCTAATTTCATGATATGCTGGCAATTTGATATAAGAGCACAAGTTTTGTCCTTCCAACATTCTGCATCACAGTAAATATGAGACTTATCTCTGCAAACACAGACACAGACAACTCTGTTCTTAAGATATTATCAATATTTTTACAGCCACGTGCACTCATGTTTGAATGTAAGCAAGCCAACATACACGCCCGCATACACAAACACAAACACACATACACACACACACACCTACTGACCAAGTTCTCTCACCTACATTCACCACAGCAGGCAGGCATGCATACACAAACACACACACACGCACACACCTACTAACCAAGTTACCTCACCTAGATTCTCCATAGTATACGTGCATGCATACAACCTACGCCTACGGACCTAGTTCTCTCACCTAGATTCAACCTCGCATGCACACATGCACATACAAACACAAGCAAGCAAATACCAACTGACCAAGTTGTCTCACCTAGATTCAACCTCGCATGCAAGCCCGCATGCACAAACACACACACACACACACACACACATCAACTGCCTAAGTTATCTCACCTAGATTCACCCCATTCTTGGTATAGAAGCAGGTGTTGTCAATCAAGTTGATGCAGCACCCCACCACATCACCAGTGGTGAACGTAGGACCATACGGCTGACCGTTGCCAGAGGAACAAAATGAATGCCCATCATCTCCATGGTAACCGTACGAATGTTTGTCCCAACCTGAAATTGATTAGAAATCAATCACATTTCTTCTTGGTTCAAACATTTTATTGATCTGAGCTGGACACAGGCCGGGTCTGGCTTATAAATGGCCACTTAGTTTCAGCCATAAATATTGACTTTGGTATGGTCATCTACACTATTTACTATGATCACAAATACTAATCTGTTATCCGTCTTACAATTTTTTGCTGCGCCATCTAGATTACACAGAGCTTAAACATTTAGATTACACAATGGGCAACAGAACAAAATAAAAGGATACAGGAACAATAACTATCCATGCAATATAAAATTAACATTTCCTTTCTGTATCTATTTTACTTTCTGCCTGAAATAACCACAGGAAACTTATTCTTAAATTCATTTCATCTAAAGCTTATTATTCATGGTTTATTATGCAAGAGCAGGAAATCAATTTATTCTGAAGTTTTTTTCTTCTTTCACCATGTACATATATCACGCACTTAGATTTAGTGCTAGCATGGGTTGTGGGGGGAAAATGCGTACTTGAGGTGAAAGGAATTTCCATTATCATAAACCATTTAGTAACACTCAATAGTAGACCAGAAGTGCACTATCTCCAGTGCTGCCGTCTTACCTGGCTTAGGTTCACAACTAAAAGCTCAGTTGATGAGATAACATATGGCTTTGCTCTCCCAGACAGGTATTAAGACTATTTATATCCCGCCAAGGTAATCATGCTTTCAGAGCACAGCCATGAATAAGCTGATAGTTCACCTCCTAGTAATCTGATTACACACACTCTACTTGGCCTGGTGGTGGAGCAGGGATGTTTTTACACTACAGAGCCCCTACTAACACACACTCCCCCCTTATTACATCATGAAAGTGTGTTGCACTGGATCAGTTTGGGTCTCTTGGGTTATAACTGAAGGGTCACTGCCAGGGTCACTTTGGGTCAACTTGATATGCCTCCATGCTGGGCCTTAAATACGTTTAAATTAGAATTGGGGTGTTCAAGATTTCAGATCTTTTAAAAATCTAACTGTTGACTGCAGAAAGACAAAGTATCTTTCTAGGGAATTAGGATTTGTTGATTTTTGTGAAGGCAATAATTGCTGTGCTCCATTAGAAGTTCTGAACCTTATATTTTGGCAAGATTTCAGCTGGCAGGTGATTTTGCTCCTTTTTTTCTTTTTTTTTCTCCCTAGATTAACAGGATGAGAAGGCCTTAAGCTCCTTAAATTCTTAGAAAAAATTTCTGAGGATCAACCTTAAACTAAAACACATGGTAAACTGCAATGATGATACTCGAGACTTCTAACTGTGAACATGCCTAGGCTTTAAAGCTTAAAAGTACTTTTAGCTCTAAAAACTAGGAGCATCAAGCTCCCAACTGAGAATGCCTTGGTTACCTTATTACATAGAAATGGTGTACAAACAAGTGAACATCCTGCTTGTAGAGAGCCACATGGAATGTTGTAAAGCTATAACACCTTAACTCTAACCCACCCAGTGGACTGTCAACTATCTCATGTGGACACATCTGTCACTGTGGTCTTCTCAAGTAACACAAGTTGAGCAACATGACATTTTCAAAGACCTGAACCTTAATTCCAGAACTAAATACATCCGTCCTCCCTGCCACTAGAGAATTGTAAACAATTTACCTCAAATGAACTCTTTGTACTCTTTTGTAAGTTAAATCATTTCATTTTGTAAGTAAAATAATTTCACTAAATTTGTGCCTCTCTCTCACTTTCTTAGTCAGTCTAACTATTTATTTACATTACTATTTTATTTTGTTCTGTACTTGACTTTTATCATTTGCTTACTAGTACTAGTACTTATCTATTCAGTCATTTAACTACATATAATCATTTATCTATTGAGGCGGTGGGGGAGGGGGAGGGATGAATTGAGTTGAAATTTTTGTGTAATCTTTTATCTGAAGATTTCCATCTATTTCAACCCAGGAAAAAATCATTTCCAAAAATCCACAATGACAATCTATTATTCTGTTGTTAATCTCATTGCATTCAGTGAGAGTCCAAGCAGAAATAGTTCAAACTACCTATGACAGTTTCCTTAAAGTGTACTACCCAGTATGATGGTTACATTGTGGACACACCCTACACAACCCCCTCTCTCTCTCACCTGGCAATCTGTTCATGTTCACTCCCTGTGCTGACAAACCAATGCCCATGTACCTGGAAAAAGAGAGCACATAATATAAGAACATAATGATTAACTGTATCATAATCTTTTCTCAGGCAGTTTAAATAAACTGGAAAGAGGAATATTTATAGTAGAGACACAAGTTCCCAGTGATCTCTAAAAATCTCAGGGTGTTCCCATCCTTCATAAGGGGCCTTTCAGGATGAGTTGATTGGGATAGCTACTGATCACCAACTCCATGGGAACTCTCGCTGAATATAATCAGACTAACAGGCCAACACACATCCTCCAGGGCTTGAGGAGAATATAGAGGAGGTGGTGATCTACGACTACTTTAGACACAAAAAGAGGCATGCAAGTCTGTTAATCTGACTGCATTCAGTGAGTGTTCACGTGGAGTTAGGTTGCACTAGCTAGGTCATCCCAACTCATTCTTAATGTCTCCTAAGTCCCATTTCAAACAGAGAATGGTCAACCTATCACAGTATGCACTTTTTCAAATTTCTAACCACATGGAACCAAGCCAATCTAATCCTGCCCTGCCCACAGCCATACTGTAATTATCGTGTCCTTTGTTTGGCTTTCCAATGGTTATCTGATCACAACTTATGTCTTCTACTTGAGGTTAATATATAGATTGCTGCTATGTTTTATGGTATATCTTGAAGGCAATCATCAAAATGTCTTATAAAACTGATGTTTATACCCATAGGGAAAAGGGAAGTTTACACCAGAGAACAGGCACACGGAAAATTTGATGAAACAAATAAAAGAGTTGAAATATTTCAATATGTCTAATTTTAAGGATACATTAATCAAATATTTATCATTCACTCTAAGTCTTTTAAATATAGATACGAAAGTTCAACAGTCTTACAAAGTCCAAAGGAAAAGACATAAAATGTATTACTCAATTCTGCATTTTGGATAAAGCTATATCAAATCAAACTTAGCATTTTTTTCAGAGACCCAATTTTTTGGTCTTTCTTCTATATGTTTGTCAGACAATAGGTACAGCAGCTATGACAGTCACCGTATGTGAGGACATCTGTTGGGACTAGAACTAAGGACAAGGGAATAGTGCTGGTTTAACTGCACCTGACTGACATGACATAGATTCACACCTGACAAGAGCCACTAAGGGAATATAAATGTGGTCAATCCATCTCAGCCCAAATCAGAAGACAATGCATTAATATTAAGAGTCAGTGAAAGGGGGGGGGGGGGGGGGGGGGGGGGGGGGGGGGGGTTTGAGTCAGGCATGGCGTGCAACATTTGTGTACAATATCAAAACAAAACAGAGGAGAATTTTGGGTTAAGGTCACATGATGGAGTTTTTAGTGGTTTGAAGTCTAGTGAAAAACCCAAATAACCTGAAAAAAACTTAGGTCTGACATGTCAAAGATCAAATATCTTGGTTGAACAAGGCAAGAAAGCTGTCAAAAGACAGACATATTTAATAAAAACACCACCATAAATGAAATATATGGGCTCAAAACAGGGTAGTTAAAAATTTTCTTGAAATAGGGTAGTTTTTAATTTTTGAAATATTTTTTCCTTTATACTATACTGTTTTAGAACAGACAATATAGTGCTAAATATATCTTATTAAAGCGTGCAGTTTTTTGAGCTGAAGTATTGTATCATAGCATATCAATATATAAAATTAAAGATCTTTGTCACACAAAAAAAAGCCATGCCCTGGGATGACAGAAGTTTCGACCATAAAGATTCAAAGATATGGACTACAGACATGATCAAAATAATCTACTGTCAGTAGGTCAGGTAAATACAGGGCCAAGGTATACAAAAAACATGAGAATAACACTGGAATTATACTATAACGTTTAACAGACGTTATCAT